>NW_025767057.1:1200000-1790000 GCF_003918875.1 Haliotis rubra
TCTACGGCTCGAGCCGATGATTTTATTACCTCCCTTTGCTGGCTCCGCATTCTCACAGTAGCCAATCAGATAAGCCACCGTTACAACCGAGCTTGCCAGTGCCAACAAAGAAAGCGGTCGCAGCCGCGAAAATTTGGGGGGAAGACATCCAGACAAATTGACATGTCTGAAATCTTAAAAAATATATATTTAAGAACTCCTTCTACCTCGTTCAGAGTACCTCTGCAACAATATATTATTGTGTTGCCAAGTTTAATCGGTAAGATAATTTAAAAAGCGAAAGTGAGTTGTGATTGGTACGATCATTCAACTTCCCAGCGTAGACACCTGATTGGATAAAAAGCCAACCAAGGGAGGGTAATAAAATCATCGGCTCGAGCCGCAGATGCATCCAGGGTATAGTGGAGATTTATCGGAACGTATACCCTGGAGATTATCGCGGATGGGGCACCCATGTTCGAGCGATCCGCCGTCCAAAGATGGTTCTATCGTGTCAGAAATGGCAGATAATGTTACCAGATTCGTCCCGATCATAATATTGTCTGTCGGCTTCATTCCAATTTCCAATACCGTTAGACACTTCCCTTCACCGGGCTCCCTTCCTCTTTCAGCTTTGAGGCTACGATACAAATGAAATACCTTTCACAGTAAAACCTACTCACTCACTCACTCACTCACTCATGCATACATTACAAGCCCGCGTTTCTCTCTTTCAAGGCGGCCAATGACAAGGTTGTCAACCTGATGCCAATCCAAGATGGCTTCATTTCCCCACAACCATCTTGTGACAGCTTTGGTGGAAATGTCTGTGATGAGGAATATACTGAAATCAAGTACAGAGTCAGCATGGCCAAGACAGGAGCCAGGTGAGGCCTCGTTACCATGGAGACACGCGGGAACTGTCAATTACGCAATTTTGACTAGACATCACATGGGGGAATACAAACTCACATTTCATTTACACTGGTTTGAGAACATTTCTATGTTTCAGTGCGTATTTACATATGATCTGGGTTATATTTTCTCCATATCACCCCTGTGTAGGTTCTGCTGCGGCCAAGCACCTACCTCTGTGATACAGTCTGAAAACAACACCATGATGGTACTCTTTAGAACCAAACACGGAGGTGTCGGGGGCTTCAAGTTTATCGTGTCTTCAAGTAAGTTTACACATACCTTCTTATGTCAGATTATTGCAATATATTACAACAATATACCCCATGAGCTTTCCTTTGGTGAATAGAACCTGGTTTATTTCCAAAGGACCGTTTACTCTTCTGAAGTCATGGTTTGTTAGTGAAAGACTGCCGGACAGAGCGTCCTCTCGGAGAGTTGAAGGTCGTCGTTAGACCAAGAGACGTTTATAGATGGTATTTATTGTTACCCTGGCTTTCGGTACTCAGGGAACAAAAGAAGGACTGGGCTACTCAAAGACAACATGATGTATCTGAGTGTTCCATTAATATTGCGGCGGGGCAATGGGGTATCTCAGTTGTTAAAACGTTCGCTCGTCACTCTGAAGAACTAAG
The DNA here is from genome assembly GCF_003918875.1 of Haliotis rubra. Lineage (NCBI taxonomy): Eukaryota > Metazoa > Mollusca > Gastropoda > Lepetellida > Haliotidae > Haliotis > Haliotis rubra. The sequence goes on from NW_025767057.1 coordinate 1,201,530, forward strand.
CTCGATTCCTTGCAATGTGTAAAGTATATTTCTGGTTTAATGCTGCTTGGATATTGCAGAAATCTGCGTAAAATCATACTCACTCACCCACATTGCATTGCGGTATGATCTCTTAAAAGAAAAGCAAACTAGAACGATCTAAACTACTACAAGTCGTTGTTTTAGTGCAATAGTCTTGAACGCAGACGCATGGTCCAGTTGTCCAAGACGCATAATCCTCTGTACTTGATCCCAAAGACAGATGCCAGAGGATCGTGCTTTGAGCGTAAAATAACTAGACTATTGATGAAAACGGAGTAAAACGGACCTCGGTGACTTGCCAGTTATACGAACCGACCCAACAGGAAGTAAGCTACACACATAAACGTTTCAGCTTCCTGTGGTGGCTGCGTGGAGCAGACGACGACCGACCAGCCAGCGTGTATGGTGCAGGAGACGAGGTGGTGTCCGAAGAAGTGGACATTCAAGGAGTGGGTTTCATGTCCAGTCTTCTTCAGACCCGTGGGATGGAGATGCGGATATTACGCGTGAGTGACTCATTTCATAAACCTTGATGAATTCCATGGCTGTCTGGGATGCATCAAAGTATTATAAATTAGTTTATCTTTTTAAAAAAGCTGATGCTGAAATATGACTTTTTGAATAAATTGAGAATCTCACCCCGATTGTTGATATATTTGATATCAGAAGAGACTGGGGTGAGATTCTATTTATCATAAAAAAATCACTCTTCATTAGTTTTCAATGAAAAATGTACATCTCTGAACACGGTACTGCCATTAGACTAAGCTGGTTCCCGGCTCCCTTTGCGTGCGCTAACGAGCGCCATGCGATATGCGAGACGGGGCCCAGCTTACCATTAGACTTGCAGTGCGGCGATGGCATAGCATTGTGACGTCATCGGGTCTGTGTTATATCATCTACTAATCTATACATTTTGTACACCTGTTTTATACGAGTATCATACTGTGAAAACCAAGGACATTTTCAACCGCCTCCGTGGTGTAGTGGCTAGAGCGTCCACCCGGTGAACGGAAGGTCGCGGGTTCGATCCCCGACTGCGTCATACCAAAAAGACGTTAAAATATGGTACTTGTTGATCCCTGCCTGGCGCTCGGCATTAATGGGTACAACAAGGATTGGTCGCCTCGGAGTTAGTATAATGTGTCTGAGTGGGGTATTCATGCTTCACTGTGGCTTGGTATCACATTGGGCTAGCACTATAAAACCAGCTTAAGTCTGGGCTAGTACAAGCAGCCGCTCATACACATACACACGCATGCACGCCGTCATATGAGCGAAATATTCTCAAGCACGACGTTAAACCCAATTTCACCTCACCTCACCTCACCTCACCTCACCTCACCCAAGGACATTTTCGTTGTGGCCCAAAGGTCTTGCTGTGCGTCCAAACTGTCAGCTCATTCTGCTGATCGAGCGTTTAATCCAATGTTCGTTTTGTGCTAATGAGATTCACACAAGTGGCAATGGTACTACTTCTGGCTGTTCCGTCATATCACTCTGAGACATAGTCCCCATACGGAACGTTTGTTCAAAACGAATCTAAACTAACTCATTTTGTACTTCAGAACAAAAACTGCATATCGACGGGGCGAATGTCTTCGAGAAGTGGGTCGGTGCTGTGGTGACTTTAAACTTTCTGGTAACAGATGTATATGTAAGTAACATGGTCGAAAAACTCATTTACTTTAATTTGTTGAGGCAAATATCCTGCGTCATATATAGACTGTGATCCATACAACGGAGATTGCATTTCAAGAAGCAGTTTCAATGGTTTAAAAATTGCATACAGTGGAAACCGCCTAAGTAAAGACCGCTTAACTAAACAGACCTGATAAGTAAACACTTTTCTTTGGTCCCGGCAAATTTCTTCATAAGTTATCCCTATTACAGTGCGGTTAACTAAACTTAGTTAACTAGTTGGGTTTGTTGGTATCCATGGTGGCAATACATACAAAGTGTTCCTCCCGCGTCTCCCATCCTAAATACCTATATTACCTGTATATAATTAAGTTCTTCGCCCACATATATAGTACGAAGACCCCGTCAGTGACAGTATATACCTTGATTGCATATTTTAGCGTTACAAGCCCCTGTGCTTCCGCCCACCTCAATTTAAAAAATATGCCTGAGTCGTTATCGTTTATTCAGCCGAAAATGTGTTAATACTTTTCGAGAACTGTGCCACCACGTGCTAAACCATGGTAACTGCACGGGTTGTTTATCAGTGACCCATGGACGGCGTGATGCTCGCGATCGGTAGCGGAAGGCCATTGGTCCCAGGCTGCGTCATACAAAAGCTGACACTAGTTGTAGTCGGTATTAAGGTCAGTCAGTGTCCTGTACCTGAGGGGGCATGTTCCCGAACCAAGGGAGTTAACTGTCTTTAGGGAGTTTACAGTTTTCCACCCCTTCTGAACTAGGCTGGAATTTCGTGGTTTGATCGTCGCGCCACCAGTGGCTATTACGAGTTATGCCCTTGTATGTCCTTCCTATTGACCAATCAAATTCCAACTTACATCGCTAGTTTAACTGGCGCCCAGTTAAGATTATCTGGTCGATAATCAAAATCCCTATTGCAATAAAACTGGTCTTCCATCGCGGAGTGATTTAATCATATAAATACTTCCTTTAAAATATCTCTCAACGCCCAAACATGCTCACCCGCAGGCGCGTAGCAAGCCAATTTTTCCGTGTAAGCCCGATAGGTTGCAAGGCTTTATATTTAGATAGTATTGATGGCTTGTCCAACCTTTCTAACAATTATGTGTAAGCCCGGGCTTTTTTTAAAATGGTAGCTACGCCCCTGACACGGTTCACATGCTGTGCAAATCTCGCAATCGACCGAAATCTGCATAGCAGTCGCCATGTTGATTATTAACTAAATGTCGACATCGTCATGTGATTTGGATTGGGCTGTGGCATTGTATCTCAGTGACCGAGCTCTCTAAACCCGGCATAAGTATGGGGTAGTCCAAGTAGCCATATACACGTACATTCACATCAATCGCTACATTTGAGGTATAACCTTGAATGCAACGTTAAACCCTAATCACGTCACCTCTTTCAGTGACGTTAGCTGATCATCATGTGTTGACAACACATTCCCCAAACACCGATAATGTACAGGGGGGTGCTCTAGCCATCGACACCGGTTGGTCCACGTGGTCAGCCTGGTCAGCGTGCTCACGGTCTTGCGGTGGATGCGGTACACGAACTAGAACACGTGTTTGTGATAAACAGAAGACATCCTGCAGGTAAAAATCGGGATACTGTTTCTTTGGCTCTCAATTCTAAAGCAGTGAAATGTGGGAATTGTAAGTCCAAGGAACCATCATTTAGAAAATATGACCTACGAGGAATGGCGGATCATCAGTAAATGAATGGTACTTTTTACTCTCGAGTCTGTTATTAGTAAATCCATAATTCCGAGTTTCAATTGTCTCATGTTATATATATACATGAGACGTTGTGAACAATTGAGATTTCATATCATATTTGTCTCAACAATAAAGTACTGAGATCTGACGACCAATCATCATTGAAAATCGCTAAAATGCACAGGTGCAGATATCGGAAAGTTATTGCCTCCCATCATGTTAACAGATACATGGCTGCTCTGAAATTGTACAGTTACAATGATATCGTTGCCTGACAGTTTACACAGAGTTTAACTTGTCTATGACCCGAGTACTGCTGGCCTTTTTACAAGCACCGTCACTTAATATTCGGAATGGCTATGAATATCGTTAGAAACTAATTTTTTGCCCGACAGTGTTTCCACTGATCGAAATAGGCAATAAATACGTCATCTACTTTGGCAGAACACAGGTAACTATGTCACTGCTATGTCACATTCAATCATTTTTCTGTTATATTTATATATTTACATATATATCTCAGCCTAAAATCCATGGAGAACGACCGAATGTTGTTCAGCGCCATAGCAGTGGTCTTGCAACAGTGGCCACAGCCAGAAATGGGTTTTGTAGGTATGTGAGGGATTGAACATGGTTTTCGATGTGACGACCTAGCGCTGTAACAACTGGGCTGCCCAACCGCTCCCACCAAAGACATGAACGAGGACGAGGACGACAACTGAGGACATGTCACCTTCTCGTGCTTCCTGTTTCAGTAACCAAACAGAGGACAAGGAGACAGCTCCATGCCAAGACAACCCATGCCCTTCCACAAGGTTCGTTTGTCCCAAGAAGAGAAGTTACCAGGAACAGTGCATGATCTGGTCCACCAAGATGTGCACACGGTAATACAGCAGTCTACAATATTTATGTTTGTTTCTTTCTCTAACGCCGCACTCAGCAATATTCAAACTATATGGCGACGGTCTGTAAATAACTGATTCCGGACCAGACAATCCAGTGATCAACAGCATGAGAATCAATTTGGGGTTGTTTCTTTTCTTAAAATTCCAAGATACCAACTTTATGTTTCAGTGTATGTAATTTGAAATTTCAAGTTAATGTAATGTACGAACAAAAGGAAAAAAACCGACCCCGAATGGCTTCTGAAATCACAGCTTCATAGGCTCCTTAGTTAATCACTTTTAACACACCAAGCAGTACACACCAATACGTTTGAGTCCAGTTTCACGACGGGGGACACCAAAAATGGGCTTCATTGTACCCATGTGGGAAATTGAACGAGCGAACGCTCTAACCACTAGGCCTTAACCCACTGCCCCACACACCAATACGAAATTAGTAATATCGAAAATTGCAATAATGCATCACAAGCCTCATCTCTTTAGGAAACGCTTCTTTTCGGTTTATGAGAACATAATTTCAAAACGAATTTCTTGCCCTGTGGTTAAGCAATTAAATGGCAGGAATCACTTGGAACTTATTCAATGTAAACCTATTTTTTCAGGTACCAGACATACATGGCGGTGTGCAGTACTCAGTGTTGTACTGGATATTCCCTGACCAATGGGAAGTGTGTCAAAAACCCAAGCTAGTTCTCAAACTACCACCAAGCAATTCTATCTGTGATATTACTGGCTGACCAGCAAGCTAGATACACCATGTCCAAGCAGGCTTACCACTGTGACGTCAGCTCTTCCACAGACATCACAGCCATCGATTCTTCCCTTCTGTGGTGATGACGTCAGAGTAGTCACGTGACCAAATTCACCAGTCAGTGAGTGGGTCGAAGTCTCCAAGAAGTGCTTCCTACAGATTTTTCAACAGTGGGCGTCCATTGCACTGGGCATTGATGGTTGACTGATGTGCTTCATATATATTCATAAATCATTATTATATTTCATATCACATATCACCATCAGTTTCGTTTATATTATTTTGTTTTCCTATTATTTCAGTCATTTTTATCATATTTCACTTGTATATCTGCTTGGCAGTAATCAAGCCCTCAACAGGGCTCCAGATAAGGGCCGAATCGGCGTATGTACGGATAAGAAAATTGCACGATACGGTAGGAAATAACTTATAAAACGTAGCAGATACGCACCACGGCAATGGTGTACGGTCTTAGAATCATTTACAGACGTATTTATCTGAAAAAGTATTGTTTCATTGTTTATTTACCTGTTTACACAAGAGTAGCAATGTTGTGGTGCTTATATGAAACGAAACTCAAGATTACTGATACTCCATTACATTCCATTCAGTACTCTAAATGTAGGCTTAAGGTTTTCGAGTACTCTTATATTGAAAAAATAAGGAGTACGTACTCCTGGTGTTCAAAAATTATCTGGAGCCCTGCCTCAATATAGTTCTGTCTGTACATACTATGACAACACCCACAGAATGTTGGTGTTTCATACAAGATGTCTTCATTGCTTTGTGAGTAAATGTTGCTAAATATGTCACAGTCTGTAGTGTTAAACACTATCGCTGTACCCTGCACATAATGGTAAGACTACAGAATACAGGATACATTCTGCCATCTTTGAACGCAAGTGACTTTACCTTTGGTTAGGGTTAGCAGTATATGAAATAAGGCCCGTCCGACCGCCGGAGACGATCTAGATTTCTGACGGACGGTCTAAATTTACTGTTAGCCAGCCCCATGGTCTGGTAAAAAATTTAGATGTTCCATACATCTGAGTAAATTCACCATATTTGGTCTGGTTAAATCCATTTGGGGCTGGTAACATTTTGAAATTACCAGCCCTGATGTCTGGCTGGATTTTTGGCTTATTTCATACACTGGGGTTAGGGTAAGGTTTAGCGTTAGGGTGACCTGACACTGAACAGTATGGCTGGTAGGTGTCCCGTATTCTGCAGGTGTACCCATATAATCATGTACTGGCCAGTTAATCTAGCTGTTGGTACCACTAGCATCTTCGATCAACTGTCTCCACGTCAGTGACACACAACAATATGGCCGACAGTGTGAGCAACTAACCTGCAATGTAATCATGTCGTGAAAAATGTCGTGAAATCCTCCATCTGATCAGTCTCAACCATACACCTGGACACATTGGGATGACATATATCTGGTGAACAATATTAGATCATACCATAGTAACTATTCTTGAATGCAAATGTCTTTTCTCTGTAAGTTTCCATTTAAAGTGTTCTGAACATGCTATTTTCCTGTAGTCAGTGTTCATAAAGACTTCTAGACTCCTATAGTGGAGAGACATACTATATGATCGGTATGAAAGAGAACAATGTGACTCCTGAGGAATGCCATCCTATTCTATATTCCAGAATCTGTTGTGCACAAGTATCTAATACTGAATATCCCTTTCTGTCTGTCTTCTCGAAAAACTGAAGTAATGATTTAAATAAATATGAAAAGAATGCTTGTATATTCATGTCACTTTTTATTATTTTTGCTTTTTATACCCTACATTCTAACATGAAACAGGTGCTGATTCCATATTTAACTTATGTCTCTAAGAGTGTTTTACATACATTGTATATAAGCAGCTGGGGTGTATTCACCAAAAACACAGCGTATTTCACACACACACACACACACACTCTGTGCGCGCACACACACACAGAAACACTAATACACACAGAGACACCAATACACACAGACACTAATACACACACAGGCACAAACACAGACACTAATACACACAGAAACAACACACACAGAGACACTAATACACACACAGAGACATGCAGAAACTAATACACAAGCACAGACACTAATACACACAGACACAGAACACACACAGACACTAATACACACAGACATGCAGAAACTAATACACACAGGCACAAACACAGACACTAATACACACAGACAGAACACACAGACACTAATACACACACAGAGACACGCAGAAACTAATACACACAGGCACAAACACAGACACTAATACACACACAGAGACACGCAGAAACTAATACACACAGGCACAAACACAGACACTAATACACACAGAGACACTAATACACACACAGAGACATGCAGAAACTAATACACAGGCACAAACACAGACACTAATACACAGACACAGAACACACACACAGACACTAATCCACACAGAGAGACAGGCACAAACACAGACACTAATACACACAGACACTCATCTACACAGAAACATTCAGAGGCACCCACAGAAACATAAAGACAAAACACTGCCACACACATAGACATGGAGACACACACACAGACACACACCCAAGCTACAGAAGCCCTCACATACACATCAAGACAGACACAAAAGCCTAAGTGTGCAGGCTGCCAACTTTCAATGTACAACACTTCATCAGTATGAAATTTGTATGAAATAAACATTCAAACTCAAAAAGACTGATTTTATATTTTACAATCCTTCTACCTATTCCACCAACCCTTTTTAGCACTGCCAATGTCGTAAGTAAATGTAACACATTTAAAGTTCTGGGAGGTATGGCCCTCTTATGCACTTGGACTGTTGTGAGGTGGTGAGGTGAAATGGGGTTTAACGTCGTGCTTGAGAATATTTCGCTCATATGACGACGTGCATGCGTGTGTATATGGATGTGCGGATGCTTGTACTAGCCCAGACTGAGATACCATGCCACAGTGAAGCATGAATACCCCACTCAGACACATTATACTGACTCCGAGCCGACCAGTCCTTGTTGTACCAATTAATGCCGAGCGCCAGGCAGGGACCAACAAGTACCATATTTTAACGTCTTTTGGTATGACGCGGTCGGGGATCGAACCCGCGACCATCCGCTCTCCGGGCGGACGCTCTAACTACTACACCACGGAGGCGTTCCTTGGACTGTTGTAGGTGAATCTTACAGTATGGAGGATACTTACTTCTCTGTTATGTTGAGGACTGGTTCTGGTACAAGTGATCCATCTGACACTGACAGTCTGTGGTCTGTTGACAACGCAAGAAACAAACTCACAGGAAGAGTGTTCAGTTTAATACCATTTTAAGTATTGTGCTGTCCCTAAAAGTTATGATAACTAAACATATCTGATAATCACTGTGTTTAAGCTATGACAAACGAGAACTTCTGTGTTCAGCTAAAACCACAAAACCAGCTAAACTATTGATGCTCACATGGTAACATTAACACAAACAATGTGCAGATTGGTTTCTTTTATCTTTGTGGGTGTACTGGTTTTTGGACCTTCTTTATGAGTATTTCCATACCCAACCCAACTCTTAAAAGAATGTGCATTAGTGGTGGTCCGATTACTTGAAATAATCGAGGATTGGTCGCAGTGTCTAAATGACCAAGCAATTGATTGTGTTTTCTCATAATCAAACACACACAATTTTAGAACACTTGTTTGCATTAACACTATTTTTCACAAGGTTGGTTTTGTCTGTCATTAATGACATTTCATGAGCACTAGGAGCTCGTTCCAAGTCATAACTGAATTTATCTTAAAGACTCCAGGAAATTTATGTTCCTAACATACTAGTAATCCTTTAAAGATGTGAAATTTGAACATGTTTTTTGTACCATTTGCTTAAAAACCCTGAAAAACATTTGTGCATTAATTTAACAAACATAACAGGAAAATTTGATATACGACAAAAACCAATTATTTTTTATGATTGATCGGTTGTAATGAACCAATCATCAATTATGAGATTTTAACCAATTCCCAACACTAATGGGCATAAGAATTGTTATCTACCTCAGTCAGTGAATGCAGTTTATGTCAAACAAGACAGAAGATAGGACCAGACAAACCAGTGATTGGTATGTGGAGCAGCATCCAGTGAGCCATTGTGTTATCTCATGGAACAGTTTTCTTCCATGACAAACAGAATTAAAGACAACAAAAAATATGTCCAAGATATTTATATGGATTAAACTTCTTTATAATTTCCCTCACGACGTTTCAAGACCATTCCAGGTCCCTTCATCAGGTGAACTGACAGTTGAGACTATCACGTCGTCGGTATGACGTCACAATGCAAGTGACATCACAGTACACAAGAGTGAGTACAGTATAAGTGAAGTTAAAGTGTTAATTACATAATGATGATAAATTCATGCTAGATAATAGAGTTGTGATCACGATTCATTGCCGGTTTATGTCTCCTTATCTCCACAGCCTCCTGTAGTTTCCTCCGATGCCAGTCGTTGTTATTGCTCGAAAGCACCCTGATATCATTCCACACGATTACATGACTTGGGTTATTTGACTTGTGCTCCGATATAGCTGACTTATCATTTTGTTTGCATACTGACGACTTGTGTTCAGCAACCCGGGTGTTGTTGGGCCTGAGAGTCTCGCCAATATATATTACGTTGCATGTGACCTTGAGGACATCCAGTGCATCTTTCCACAAGTACTTTTGAGCACTTCAAATGGAGTTTACCTCAGAACTCCCTAACAAAGTTTATGTTTAACATACAGACTGACGACGGTCACATTTCTAAGGTGGCGTTTTGTGGAAAGGTCACATCAGGTCAGATCAACCACTTAAGACGATGCTGGCAAGGGTTGCACTGTGGAGACAAGCTCTTGCTGAGGAACATAGCACTTGATCATGAGGTAAGTTTCATGATTTGAAGAGATGCTGACAAGGGTTGCACTTTGGAGACAAGCTCTTGCTGAGGAACATAGCACTTGATCATGAGGTAAGTGTCATGATTTGAAGAGATGCTTGCAAGGGTTGCACTTTGGAGACAAGCTCTTGTTGAGGAACATAGCACTTGATCATGAGGTAAGTGTCATGATTTGAAGAGATGCTGGTCAGGGTCTGACTGTACAATGACAAGCTCCTCTCGGGGTTCCTGGAGCGCCTCCTCCCAGCAACTTCTGCTACAGGTGTACACCAGCACTGTCCCGAACTCCAACACAGGGCCTGCAACAGAAGAACAAACACTCACATGTCCTCCTTAACGGCCTGGGATATCATGATATCATGACACTGAGAAATAAAATGCAACCATACCAATGTCCAATATGACTGGAGACCAGGTGGTCAGACAAAATGTCAGTGACAGTACAGGAAAGCTTTTTCCTGGATGACTGCTGTTATGCAATATCTTTTGTATAGATCTTTATACACTAGCTCAGACGCTACATGTTTTTGTCAAACACCTTGGGCTCCTGTGAGCAAACAGCTGACTTCTCTACAGATTACTACAAACATGGTAGACTCCCATCTGCTGCAGTGCTAAAACAAACACTTTGTGGCTCAGTCCTTGACAAACACATCAACAGCCACCCTTGCTAGCTTACAACTGTAAATAAATCATTTTAGATTTCCACAAAAATGACTGGAACCAAACATCACTGGCCTAATGTATTAGTACTAAAAACAATCCATACACTCATTTGAACTTGTTGACGCCAATATTATTTCGCAATTAGACATAATTTTAATAAACATAGCAACATCAATTAGTTATCTGACTATTGAAGGGATGATGGTAACGTCATCACCCACCTTGCTCCTTCTCCTGACACAAGTAGGGTACAAGTGATGGGACCAGCTGCAGCTCAAACACCCTAGCTGCACCACACACAGGGCAGGGGCGTGGTACCATGGGGGAGGCGGAGATGGGAAGTGGGGTCCCTCCTAGGTAATACCTGGTACAGACAATACACAATCACAGGTGTTGCAGACATCATGACACAGATGACATCTCGTCTATAGAACGCTTCTGAAAGATTGATAACAGAGAATGGACTCTGTGCCCAACTGGCCATATTATAACTGTAAAACATGCAGCTGTTGGTGCATGAAGGTAACCCTGGACTCACTGAGGTTACATACATATTTATATTAATTTCTTATGCAAAACAGTAGTTTAGGACTGACCAAAACTGCAAATGATACAAAAAGTATACATTGTCAAAGGAAAGAGAATGAAGGGAGATAATCATCTAGCAAACTTTTAGTGACAAGCACTGATTGCGGTGTGTTAACATATCTACCTGATAACTTGTTCTGGGCACCTCTTTATACGCTTCATGAACTTGTGGAAGCACTTGTCTCCATGTTTTAGCTCAGTCTTTTCATATTTTTCGACTGAAGCACTTTTCTTGCCACCCTTAGGCTCCCTGAATTTTCAAGTATTAAGATACATATTTGATAAACATCACAGAAATAATATTTAATAATAATCGGTTCCCAATTGCGCAGATCGATGCTCATGTTGTTGATCACTGGATTGTCTGGTCCAGACTAGATTATTTACAGACCGCCACCATATAGCTGGAATATTGCTGAGTGCAGCATAAAACTCAACTCACTCACTCACAGAAATAATACATTTAAAGTAAGGCCAGAAATGCTTGGAAAATGCTTTTTGGCAATTATTTGATAATGGTTGATATTTCAGATTCAAAACTCATATATAATCATTCATACCACTTCGACCTAATATGGCATATGAGTAATCATGATGTACCATTCCCTAATCATAATGATTACTCGTAAAATATCGAAAAACTTAGAAAATTAAAAAATAATTCATGGTAGAAACACTTCTAAGAAACAAACAATACTGTGACCCACCTGGCAGGCAGACAGGGTTACAGCGTTATGTAACGCACGGGTAGTGCATGTCAGGGACCGTCTCAGAATATCAAGTGTCAGTATCACTGCTGGTGGAGGACTCTAGCGGAATTACAACAGGACATTTATTGTATCTTTGATCTCACCTTGTATTTTAGCACACGTCGGTGGGATTTTGCGGTCATACAGTATATAAACTGCATGGCGTATGACACCCTTATCAAAGCTATCCAGTTTCCTACCTGGTTTTGATTTTGACACCCCTTGAGGTAACTGATTGTTTACAGCTTAGTAAACCTGACTATTTGTCAAATTAAGGGCTTTACACATTCTGTATAGTCTGTCGTAGTAAACCCTGTCATAGCTGACGAGAGGTTTCCCCCTTTGTTTCTACAGTATGAAATACTGATATAAGTTTGAAGTTAATTGTTAATATGAGTTATCAAGTCGCATGTTGCCAGTTCAATGCTCATACACGAAGTGAAACTTCTATGGGTGAACAAGATTATCTATGTGATTTGAATTAAGACTTTTTTTTACGTCATTATTTTGAATATACCTACTATAAGAGTTCCATCTTTTTCACATACAGATGCTAAAAAACCCCAAACTTTTTACAATCATTTGTGTAATTTAATTAGTTGAGGCTATATGAATAATTACAGTCTGTATTTCAAAACTACAGTTTGTACTTAGAATATTTACGACTGTTGTTTAAACATCAAAATTTCCTCCTGTGAAGTCACTCCTCAAGTGCATTTTTTCATCTGAGCTTTAATATCTAACTAGGTAGAGTCGTACATGTATCATATATGTGCTTTTATCTTGTGTCAAATTCATCATATTGATATTGAAGCCAGAAAGCATTTTCCAAGCATTTCTGGCCTTACTTTAGGAGAGTGTTCAAACAGTCACAGTAACAGTTACACAAACAGTTACAACTGTTAACACAGAGGTTAGACATTCACAAACATAATGATTAACCATTCTTTCCTAACAATGTCCATTTCGTCAGATTTGCCGTTGGTGATAGAACGAAGTCTCATTTGAACATTACAGGCATTCTACTTAAAATCTTCATGCACAAGTTCGAATCCCCACATGGGCCAATGTGTGCAGCCCATTTCTGGTGTCCCCCGCCGTGATGTTGCTGGAATATTGCTAAAAGCGGCGTAAAACAAAACTCAGTCAGTCATGCACAAAGCTACATAACTCCATGTCAAGCATCTACTAATCTGAAACTGGAGATTTGCCAGTCCCACGATTTCACTGGATACACTTCTCAAATCAACAGGGGTCACTGTAAGATAGAACTGAAGACTATGAAAATGGAGGAATGGAAGATGAACAGTCCACCAAACACAATCTGCCACTTGTTATTGATATCAAGATTTAATGTAATTGCAGCATTTAGCACTACTCTCCAATAAGCACTGCCTGATTAAATTCTACACCAGTCTAAACATATATCTGAAATCATCCCACTACCAATCGGGGTTGCAATCCGCGAAATGTTCATAGTGCTACAACATTTATTCTGGGAGGCTACTGAATTAAAACAGGTCGTAACGTTACGAACCCTTTGTGGATAGGGACCCCGGGCTGATCGACTTTTCATCCCACCAATCAGAGCACTGCTACCATACCAGGAAAGGTGACAGGTGAGGTGGAATTGGGTTTAACCCATTGCCTGAGAATCCGGTCCAGTGTTTTTTCGGTCGGGCAAGCAAATGTATATCATACTGTACCGGCTTGTCCCCAGTTGAGCTGGTTTTATAGTGCTAGCCCACTGAATGTTGCAGTTTTTAATATCCCACTCAAGAAAAATACTGACTGGGACCCATAGTCCTTGAAAACCCATTATCAGGGGCAGGGACCAACATTTCATATGTTAACACTGTACTGAAGCGACCTTCCGCATTAGCAATTTTAAAGTTATTTCCACCCGTATACCAGGAAAGGGACAGTGAGGTTTCTTCTTTTCACTCAACCTAACATTGGCTATTCCAAATGACAGTTTCCTGCTTATGACTGAAGCCATAAAAATGATCTACTATCTCTTGCTTCAGAGGGACAATACATTTAAGATGTTTCAACATGCAGCCCATTCTATAAACTTTCTCAAGGGTGCTCAATATGGTGAATACAATATTGGCCACAGTCTGCCTCTGTTTTATCATACATGTTGGGAAACTTGAAGTACATTAACTATATTTGACCATAGAGAAAACCAAATGGTAGGTCTCACCTGTCATCATCTGCCAGTGATCTAACATCAACACGTTCTGCTCTCTCGTAATCTTTCAACATTTTTGCCACATGGATCTCGTCTGTGACATCACTGGACGGTTCATCGAACACGTTTAGATGATACGACAGCAGCGGAGTGGACTGGGAAGCTGAAGACTTAAGCAAGACTCCATCACCATGACCTGTATCATCTGGTTGGTCAGTTGCTAAGTAACTAATCACATTTGCTAATGTTTTCTCACTTGGGAGCAGAGAGTCATCTCCTTTGACTGTGTCTCCTGCATCATCATCCTCCACATTCAACCCTCCCAGGCCCGAGACAACAGCATCCTCGCACCACCTGCTTCATCTAGCTCGGACTGACCGCTGGTGGATGTAGCTGGAGATTCAGTGGTATCATACACAGCAGCAGTCGTACTCTCAGTGCCAACAACCTTTGAACTGTCCGTTACCATAGCAACCAAATCTTGAGCATCATCATCACAGCCCCAGTCATCTGCATCATCACACCAATCACTGGTTTCCATAGCAACTTTACTTTTACTGGCGGAGGAATCACTGGCTGACTGTTCCTGGCAAGTACTGTAATCTCTCAGCTGAGACCGGAATACCCTCCACCTACACACAAAGAAGGAACCAAGTTTATGGCAATGGATTTGGATCATCATTGACTTCGTAGAAACAAGCTTTCAAGTATCTAAAACACATGGACATATAGATAAACATGCTAGTTGGCCAAATAGGTCGGTGCTCTAACAAAATCACAGATATCACTTTACATGTTCAAAAGTCTATCTCAGATGGGAATTTCAAATCATAGATTAGGCAAATAAACAGTAGTACTCTCAACCCTACGTGTATTGACACATGTCCTTACAGACACACTTTTTACAAGAATTGTCCATGAAAATTAGTTGCAATCATTCCTACTAAGTATGCATATATGACAAGCAATAATATTAGTAAAGTAAAGGGTTGGTGGGGTAGCCTAGTGGTTAAAGTGTTGGCTCGTCACGCCGAAGACCCGAGTTCGATTCCCCACATGGGTGCAATGTGTTAAGCCCATTTCAGGTGTCCCCCGCCGTGATATTGCTGGAATATTGCTTAAAGCAGCATAAAACTAAACTCACTCACCAGTAAAGAAAAACCCAGAAAACATCAAATTGAATAACTTACCTATGTTAAGTAACCAAACACATTTATTGAACCAATGCGTCAATGATAACTTTAAGACATATTTCATGATATTGTGCCAATAGAATAACTAAGATTTGAGAAATTCTATGTATAACAACTAGCATACATTGTGGATGCCAGTTTGTGGCTGTTGTTTTGTTTGTATAGCACACTCAGGGAGCACACATCACATATTGCTACACATCATCGGGATCATACTGTGGTGCACACAACACCTGGCTGAGTTTCAGCCAAGAAGCGGACTTATTAACTATACCCATGTTCCTTGTTCCAGCATGATCTTGCCGTGCAGGCAAACACGTGGAGACTTCGATGGAAGGGAGATAACTCTAATGGACAATAAATCTGTAGTACATGAAGCATCAGAGATGAGCATCCCTCACAGTTTGGTGTGGACAGAGGAATCATCGGGTCCTTAAAACAGAAAACAATAACAAGTCAAGTTTCCAGACATTGGAAGGATGTAATATTTAATAACAATAACCAACTTGTGATGGGGAATGACAGATTATCTTTCCTGAGTTATATTAATTACGTAAAAAACACTACAATGAAAACTGCAGTTTCTCTATAAGGAAACCCGCGATGTGGGGAATCCCCATATCCCTACGCATGTGATACGGCTTCATTTCCAAGAATTTCATTGCATTACCGCTATCTTACACGGGTGTATTACGTGAGACTAAATAGTCTCATAGAAAATATGTGTCCTCCTTCCCAAATGGGTAATAATGATATAGCCTCCACAAATAGAAGGCATTTCAGGTTTCCAGCTGGTATCCTTGTCCAGTATGATGTCGGTCAAGGCCAGACCAGGAATAGACACGGTTCACTGTGTTACTTAGAGTGTATGTAATCTAAACCTCAAGACACTTTGTAATCCTGGTAATTTCGTAACCATAAAACAAAACAAAAATATTGTAACCCTATTTGATATTTCTTACAATTGGTTCACAAAAAAGATGATAAAATATCAATTAAGTAATTCATTCACCTATATTCTGCTTGTTGGGATGACAGGACAAAACAGAGGGAGTTGAGATTAGTTATTTTTATAGATGCTAACAATCTATTTTCAAAATCAACCATTCATCCAAAATAACATTCACATACAAACCATCATTAACACACAGTCAATCAATATCATGATTTAGTGATATGTTAAGAACAAACACATGATATTAGTGAAATTAAAAGGCTTACAAACAATTAACATGACTACCTCCATATCTGTATAATGGGAAAAAAATTGTCATCGCCATGTCTCAGGGGTGGAAATAACTTTAAAATTGCTAGTGTACTCCGGTACAGTGGCACATGTAAAATCACTTGCCCTGATAATTTTTCCACTATACCGGCAGTTTTCTTGTTGATTTTTAAATAAACAACATAATTAACATTGGAATATCAACTGGACACCCGTACAGTGTGATATACAAATTTGCTTGCCCGACAGACAAAAAACACTGGACTCGGGCATCGGGCAATGGGTTATTTCCACCCCTGTGTCTTGTTTAAGACAGGTTTCTGATGTTTTGTCTAGTTACCCTAAAACAATGTAAATAGGAGTGGAGAAACAACTTGTTGAAGTATCACTTATCATGGTTAACCAGATATGACCCTTTCTCAATGCTGTGGTCTACGAATCCCTACTCGTACGAAATTGACAGAAGACAGAGTGTTTGTTACAACTTCCTTGTAGCCGGAAAGTGAAGGGATCAATGTCAAAACCATAAGATACGGTAAGACTAAGACAGTAGCCATCCAGAATAAAATACAACAGTAATCTTTAAAAACGAACTCGACAGTACTGGACATGAAAACA
Source organism: Haliotis rubra (assembly GCF_003918875.1). Classification (NCBI taxonomy): domain Eukaryota; kingdom Metazoa; phylum Mollusca; class Gastropoda; order Lepetellida; family Haliotidae; genus Haliotis; species Haliotis rubra. Next base: position 1,218,758 of record NW_025767057.1, read on the forward strand.
CAACTTATGCACACAAGAGGCTTCCTTAATTCTCATACTTCTGAAGGTGCTCTCCGAGTTTGCCTGATGAATGCTAGGTAATATCATTTCTACTTCAGAGGTAGGTATTACTTACAGGATGTCCACCTATCTTGTTCACGTCCCAGGTGGTTGGCGAACCGACTAGTGTGTCGGGAACACCGAGCAGTACGGTCGACATTATTCTTTTCAGTCTGCTGACATTAATGATAAATGGAATTTGTTTACACTATACACACTGCCTCTGTCTTAAACACTGGATATTGATAACCTGATTCCGGACATAACGGTACTTCTCACTGTACCAACCCACGTGTTGAACAAACCGGAAAGACAGAGCAATAACAGAAGGGAGAGAACTCTGAATGACTAAGGGCGCACGATAATTTAGCGTTGGAAACGAACATTGTGAGTTCAAATCTAAGTAGAAATTAAAATTGTCTGACTAAAGTACTGTCGGACATAGGAAAAAACTAATAGCTGACTTAAAAATAACAACTTTAAGACTGAAACTATTAAGGATGTAGCTACCATGGAGTCGCACTATCACTATAAAAACAAACAGGGTATGAGGGGTCGTCTCAAAAGCAAAACCAGGGCGGGTGTCGTAGACGATGGTTGGGGTCGGGCTGGGGGATAGAGATATCAGCTAAGATAAGACAATCCTAAAGGGGAATTAATTTTACAAATAATATCCAGTCCTGTCGGTCTTCGGATGGTCATACATGTGACAGGTGTAGACATAAATACGATGACTGATTTAAGCTGTCCTATGGGTATCATACTCTTTCACAAATCTCAACATGAACTTTATAAAAGAAAGACACGTTAGATGTTAATCAAAAGATGAGACACATTCAACACACAAGAAAAAGCATAAACTATCTTTGAGATGACCCCTTGTGCCTGCAGGCAGCACGTGCATTTCATGCAAGTTGAGTCAACGTCCATCATACCTGACTGAGCGACCTAATTGCCATCTAAAGTCTGATCTATTGTTTTCAGCACCTATTCATATTTTTTTCTACATTTTGCCCGATTAAATGAGTAAACATGCTTTTCTGGATATCCTATTACGCATCCCACAGAACGTCCAGTTAGACAAAACTTCTTTTTACTATTTCCGACAGTACTTTATTCCACCGATCATTGTATTTCATTAAACTGATTGGTATTTCGTTAATATCATGCATGGCACAAACACATTACATAGGCGGATCCAGAAATGTTCAAAGGTGTGTGTGTGTGTGTGTTTCGAACCCCTGACACACACACACACACACACACTCTGGATCCGCCACTGCATTATAGTCACTGTTATCAAAGATTGCCAGCCAGCGAGTAAAAAATAATTTCAAGCGGTCAGTTATGGATGTCGTAATAAGCTGGAGATACACCCGGACAGATCTTTGTGGTGGAGTATACAAATAATACTGCCTTTCGTATATAGTTTGAGGAAAGTCTTCATCAGTGTTTGAATCATGTCATATCACCACACACAGACACAGATGACAGATTCAGTTATAATATGCATTACGAATGTCTTTTGATGATTGCTTCTCTTACACCGAAGTTTGTCAGGTTTATGTGTAAAGGAAGACAATAGTAATTTAGTTGTTAAACATTTAAGACCCAAATGAAATACACCAGTACAGGTATGCCGCTGGCATGACGATATGGGTGAATCTGGGGTTCAAACCAAGGATCATACAATCATGGCAACAGAATCCATGCGCACCTAAGTGATGGAACTCTGCAAATGTATTACCCTGCCTTTGGGATCCATGTGATTGTATATAACAAAGACGTAATTTGTTACCGATTTGGGTCAAGAACAAGTACAACACAGAATATGTCAATCATCTAGTGTTCACATGTCAGATACAATGTCGCAGACCAACTGTACACAGGATAGATGTGAGACACCAGGTTTCTGTGGGTAAGACTGGGTGTACAGCACCTATTTAGTCTGTCTCACAATCCCTGCAAGTCACCAGGTGTTCAGTACATGTGCAAGTTACCACGTGTTAGTCACCAGGTGTTCAGTACATGTGTAAGTCATCAGGTTTTCACAACATGTAAGTCACCAGGTGTTCAGTACATGTGTAAGTCATCAGGTTTTCACTAAATGTGTAAGTCACAAGGTGTTCAGTACATGTGTAAGTCACAAGGTGTTCAGTACACGTGTTAGTCACCAGGTGTTCAGTACACGTGTAAGTCACCAGGTGTTCAGTACATGTGTAAGTCATCAGGTTTTCACTATATGTGTAAGTCACAAGGTGTTCAGTACATGTGTAAGTCACAAGATGTTCGGTACATGTGCAAGTCACAAGGTGTTCAGTACACGTGTTAGTCACCAGGTGTTCAGTACACGTGTAAGTCACCAGGTGTTCAGTACATGTGTAAGTCATCAGGTGTTCAGTACATGTGTAAGTCATCAGGTTTTCACTATATGTGTAAGTCACAAGGTGTCTAGTACATGTGTAAGTCACAAGGTGTTTGGTACATGTGTAAGTCACAAGGTGTTCGGTACATGTGTAAGTCACAAGGTGTTCAGTACATGTGTTAGTCACAAGGTGTTCAGTACATGTGTAAGTCACCAGGTGTTCAGTACATGTGTTAGTCACAAGGTGTTCAGTACACGTGTTAGTCACCAGGTGTTCAGTACGTTAGTCACAAGGTGTTCAGTACATGTGTTAGTCACCAGGTGTTCAGTACATGTGTTAGTCACCAGGTGTTCAGTACATGTGTTAGTCACCAGGTGTTCAGTACATGTGTAAGTCCTCAGGTTTTCACTACATGTGTAAGTCACAAGGTGTTCAGTTCATGTGTTGGTCACCAGGTTTTCACTACATGTGTAAGTCACCAGGTGTTCAGTACATGTGTTGGTCACCAGGTGTTCAGTACATGTGTAAGTCACCAGGTGTTCAGTACATGTGTAAGTCACCAGGTGTTCAGTACATGTGTAAGTCACCAGGTGTTCAGTACATGTGTAAGTCACCAGGTGTTCAGTACATGTGTAAGTCACCAGGTGTTCAGTACATGTAAGTCACCAGGTGTTCAGTACATGTGTAAGTCACGAGGTGTTCAGAACATGTGAGTCACAAGGTGTTCAGTACATGTTAGTCACCAGGTGTTCAGTACATGTGTAAGTCACCAGGTGTTCAGTACATGTGTAAGTCACAAGGTGTTCAGTACATGTGAGTCACAAGGTGTTCAGTACGTTAGTCACAAGGTGTTCAGTACATGTGTAAGTCACCAGGTGTTCAGTACATGTGTAAGTCACCAGGTGTTCAGTACATGTGTAAGTCACAAGGTGTTCAGTACATGTTAGTCACAAGGTGTTCAGTACATGTGTAAGTCACCAGGTGTTCAGTACATGTGTAAGTCACCAGGTGTTCACTACATGTGTAAGTCACAAGGTGTTCAGTACATGTGTTAGTCACAAGGTGTTCAGTACATGTGTAAGTCACCAGGTGTTCAGTACATGTGTAAGTCACCAGGTGTTCAGTACATGTGTAAGTCACCAGGTGTTCAGTACATGTGTAAGTCACCAGGTGTTCAGTACATGTGTAAGTCACCAGGTGTTCAGTGCATGTGTTAGTCACCAAGTGTTCTGTGCATCTTTGAGATGACGCCTTGTGCCTGCGGGCAGCACATGCATTACATGGCAGGTGAGTCAACAGTCCGTTGTCATACCTGGGTGAGCAACCTAATTGCCATCGGAAGTCTGATCTATTGTTTTCAGCAGCTATTCATATTTTTTTCTAAATTTTGCCCAATTTTACTAGTAAACATGCTTTTCTGGATATTCTATTACGCATCCCACTGAACGTCTAGTTAGACCGTGTTCTGTACAGGTGTTAGTTACCAGGTGTTCAGGAAAGAGAACAGGGCCCGCTGGGAGAATACACATTTTATTTTTCCTTGAACTGACATGATACATATGCATTATGAAATACTTTTTGGCAATGAAATGCAACATGACTTATACAAGTGTACAAGTTTTGCAATGCACAAAGAAAGTGCTGTTGTTTCAACTAATCCTTAACAAGGTACCAGCATAGGAACATTTACATTGGTAAATACTGAAATATAACTAAACCATAGATAAACATAAGTATAAGTATAAAATTGTACATTATTAGAATTAATTCAGGTTGTGTTTCAACAACTAAACTGAACCAGTCTGTAACAACTCAGGTACTAGTATTCATAGCAACACATTTCATTGCATGATGTCCAGCAATCTCACTTAGATATCTATTTCATACGGAACTCTACAAGAACTCTTTAACATTATTTCAAATTCTGATCATATAAGACATCCAATTTTGGATGGAAGGATTCCCCTCATACCAATGTGTCTTCTCTCTTAATAATAATCATAGCTTGCTGATCTCTCTGTACCTGCAGACAGTATAATAAGGTCTACAGTTACACGTGCATCAAATAAGGAATTATTCTAATCATCTCAAGGTCACAGAAGCCAGTATATTATTATCTGAACGCTAAAGGGAGATTCTAGTGTTAGACACCATTAACAGATTCCCCTGAATACCATTTGGGCCTAACTATACGACATTATGAGAAGTTTGTGTGATAGTATTCTCCACCACAGCCTTAAGACATATATATATTATTAAAAATAAACAGTACAAACAAGTACTGATAAAATATTCATGCCTCAGGCTTCATGAAATCAAACTGATTGTTCATCTGTTCCTCATTAAAAAGAACGAATCCAGATTTTTCCAGGCCGATGTACACAAAAGAAATTATATCGAATATTAAGGATCTGCCCGTTATGGTCTTTACGAGTATTCACACATTTTCTATAATATTCATTGAGTTTGTTGTCTAATGATGAAAATAGCAGTATAAAAGCTATAAGGTGACAGCTGGTCATCATGGAAGCTAGACAACAGCTGAAATGGTAACTATAATGAATTATTTCAAATTCTCAGATACGTTGAGTCATACAAACTAAATCAGGTCACAATATATACAAAATATAAACAATATATTAGCGACTCCAACAATCCTAGCTCCCATACCTTAACCTAGACTTACAACAACAGTGCGCTGATATACTAAATACATTGTATGTACAGGACTGTGGTCTGTAACGATCATTCCCTCAACTATAATCAAAACAAACCCGGCACAATAAAGTCATGACAACAAGCACTGATGACAATTCCTAGAATCTTCTGAATGAATGAAAGTGATGAGTACGGCCTTGGGCCGAAGTTTATGCCAGTTTTAGTGGGGAAGTGAAAATGGTCAAATGAATGGAATAGTCAATATAATTAAGAGAACTGCAAAGTAACAAAATACCCAGAACAGTTGCTATTAAAATAATCAAGTAAAATGAAATTGTAAAACCGCACTAATATCACTAAATGCTATGCATCATTATAAACCATGATACTCTGGTAGCCAGCAAATACACAAAATGCTGTGGGAGAAAAGTATGAATTAAAACTGATACAAACTGAAATATCTTGCAAATGTATGGCAGTGTTGGAGACATTCATATGTCCACTTGCTGCCTCTGTGAAGCAACATGTAAAGGCGGAACTAGGTCACCGAGCTGATCATATTGATGACAGGTTCAGTCACATGGCTACACAGATGCAAGAACTGAGCAAAAAACATAAGCATCACTTAAGGACCAAGAAAGTAAGATTTACATCTTTCTGTGCCTGCAGAATCTGCATACTATGATAAGGGACAATTCTGGGCTTGCAGAATCTTCAAACTATGGTAAGGCCAGACTAATTTTATTTCTTGCTTTATGGATCTGCCGGTCGTATTTTTTCAAGAATAAGAAAAAAATATAAATTAATTTTCCCGTTCAAAAATGAAATCCTTATGTTTTTATTGGCCAAAAATGTAAAATTACAAGAAACAATTTTTTGGATTGTTTTTTGGCCCCATATACACTTCATAAATTGCCAGAAGCAAAATACTTTTGATATTTAGAAGGAATATTACTTTGACTGGTGATCTTATTTTTATTTTTTTCCCTCCTGCCTTTAGGTTTTCTGAGGACAAAAAATCCATAAAACAAGAAATAAGATTGGTCTGGCCTAAAAGGTTCAGCATACTATGCTAAATGGAATTTTGTACCACAGAATCTACATATCTGGTAAATTAAGAAAGGATCAAAACTTTATGAAATGATAATAACATTATCACATGTGAATGATGTGTCAAAAACACAGATTATACATGTTTTTTTCCTAAATTATGGGTTTGATCATGAGACAGCTGATTTTCTGATGCAGACGAAGAAGACTATAATCATCTTGGATTCAAACAAACAACTAGTGGATCCTGCCACAACTAAAAGCCTAACCTCCTCAATACAAAACGCAGCACCTCTGCCCACCTCGTAACATGGACGGTTAAGCACCATAAATCCACCGTCTGAACTGGGCACAAAATAACACTATACAGGACCGTGTGGCATTGAGGTAACAATAACATTGCAAACTGTACTCATAGTACATGTGATGTACATTATTTAAACATCTTGACTGTCATAATTTGGGCAGGGGCCTTCTTCTTTCCTCCTCTGTTAGCAAGCACCTGCTCGAAGGTCTCCAACTCAGAGGGCGAGAGAGTCTGAAATACACAATCACACAACGTACACGTCAAATCAACCTTTATATGTTTGAAATGACTTCATGTTTACTAGAAATTACAGTCAGGTTACTCCAAATTATTCATCACTGTTCAAGCATAAAAAGGGTTTACAACTGATAAATACTGCCTTAGTGTGGTAGTGTTATATATTTGGCATAATACTAACGACCTTATGCCCACCCCTAAAATCTGTCTGTCAATACTTACAACACCATCCAAATGCACATATACACGGTATTTCTCATCAATGTGCTGTGGTATCTGTATCACACTTGAGATCTAGTTGTAACAATTCGGTGCCCACCATCATCTTACAAGCAACAGATGATCCCTATACACGATACGTCCTAACATTAATTTTGTTCATTCTAAGTCCTCCTCCAAGGACAGGATAGCTGGAATCATACTGCCTTCATAAAAGGAGTCCAAGTCCTGCTTGATGCTATGAATGAAATGCTCATCACGGATGATCCGTTCAACGTGAATGTCACTGGGTGTCCAGCAGACAAAGTCGCAGTACTGCACATCACACACTGCCATCTGCCCCTGGACTTGACAATAATAGGCGTGGTCATGTGGCAGGGAGCTGGCACAGAGGGGCATGGCCTTCTGGTGGGGGTCCAGGAAGTGGAAGGAACACTTGGAGGTTGAGCGTGGTCTCAAAGCAGGAAATGGACATTTCACCTCTACCACACCCACTCCACAACACACACATTCTACCAGGGAATCTGGAGAAGCACCCAAGTGTGGGAATTTGGGGTTGATCACAAAACCACAGTGGTTTACCTTCAGGTTATCATGGTAACTGGAGATCCTGCTTTTGTAAGCATCCACTGCAGTTTTCTCATGTTTAAGGCCCCATGTTGAAGTAGGGTAGCGGATGTCTTCCAGAAGTTTCTTCACAACCGATACCTTTTTGTATTTAAACTTCACACAGTCAACAACTTTAGCAAAGTTGGAAGCAGTAATCCTTCCTCGTCGGTGGTAGTACCAGGCCTCACATGCAGACTGGCCCCTGGTGGCAGCTTCCACTGCCCTTGCCTCCCCTTGTGTTACAGAGAGCTGTGCAAGGAGTCTTCCAACTAACTCTCTGTGAACTGTTGTGCCACCATGCCTGATGGTCCTGTAGATGTTTCTACACTGGACGATGATGGAGGGAGGCAGTGCTGTGTCCTTAGAGACATGACAGCAGGAAGATCCAGTATCTAGCTGTCCATCAGACATATCTGAACAGAGACATGCAAGATTAGCACAGCATGAGCTTAAATCCTTTCCATCACAGTACTCATTGTTATCCAACGACACTCTCCTCAGACTCAAACATTTATCTTCATCCGAACATTCATCCTTGGATGTACCAACAGAATGAAGCATGTCGTTTCCACCATGCTTCGCTGTTGTATGGTCAAGGCATGATGCTGTCTTCCTCCCACAATCATGTACCATCTCAGATCTGGTATTCTATATCCAACTTTGCAGACCGTCTCTTGTGTCTCTTGCGTGTAGCCATCTTAAAGTCAAAAGAAGTTTGTGTCAGTAAGACTTAGAGTTGTGACGATATATCGATACTTGAATAATCGTGATATTAAAATCAGACGATACGATCCATGTGTATCGATTCACCGACGATATATACTTGCTAAAAGGTCACCTACATTTGAATTGGTTTATTCATACATCATCGCGAATTTTGCGACTCTAGGCGACGTTGAATCTCACGAGATTTCAGCACTTCTCGCATGCGCACAGGAAAATGGCCGCTGACTACGCGGTGTTTTTGAAGCCTGGTGCAGGATATAAAAGCAAGGTGTGGAAGCAGCTTTTCCCAAGGAGGGATAGGTCTGCCGACATGCCAACCGGCGAAGGCGACCTCCAAAGCATCTAACTCAACAACAACAGCACTTTTTTACTATCGAGAGATAAAACTCAAGTGGCATGCACCTTGTGTGATGTGATAGCAACTTATCGAGGAAACACGACAAACATGTCGACACACTTGAAAAGGCACCACCCCCTGGAATACGATCGTGTTACAAAGACTGACATCGTGACTGACAACAAACGGAAAGTCAGTGCAAGTGGAAAAATACCGCAAATGTTTGAACATTCCCACATATATTCCCCTGGAAGTGATCGGGTAAGAGTATGAAATGTATTCTGGTTATTATGATTTCAAGGGGTTAAGATTTAGCATTGTTAGGTTTAGGGTTAGGGTAGGCTTTCTATAACTAAACATCTATTCTTACTATAAAATCTTAGGCATAGAATGATAAAAAAAACCACGGGGTTTACGGTCGGAAATCTTTCCAGTGATCGATCAAATGGGATAACCAAAGCATTGACATATTACATTATCAAAGGCATGCAACCTTTTTCCATTGTGGAAAATGAGGTATTTTTATTAATTTTGTTCACGTTTTAGATCCCCGATACCAATTGCAAAACAGAAAAACTGTGTCTCAGACTATCATTCCCAAACTGTATGAAGAAAACAAATCTTCAGTTTTGGCTGATTTGAAAACAAGTGAAAGGGTAGCACTCACCACTGATGGTTGGACCAGCCGTGCCACACAAGGATACATTACCATTACAAGCCAACATATCTCCAGTGCTTGGGAGCTTGTGTCACATGTTCTACAGACCAGGGTCATTGAGGAAAGTCATACTGGAGTGAATATTGGGAAAGTGCTTAAGGATGCTGTGGAAGAGTGGGGCATTGCTGACAAGGACCCAGCTTTGGTTACTGATAATGCAGCTAATATGGGTGTTGCTGCTGAAGTTGCAGAATTAAGGCCCCACGTCTACTGCTTTGCACATACGCTGAACCTGGCCACTCAACGTGGCTTGAAAGTTCCGAAAGTGAGTACTTTATTGTCAAGAGTGAGGAAACTTGTTGGTTTCTTCCACCAAAGCACTGTGGCTTTGGTCCTCCTGTCAACAAACCAGGATCGTCTTGATTTGCCAAAGACAAAGCTGAAAATTGATGTGCCCACCTGATGGAACAGCACTTTCGATATGCTACTGAGTTATCTCCAGCTTCAGCCAGCAATATATGCCACATTAGTTTCCAAAGATATCCAGAGGAAAGAGAGTGACATCAGTACACTCACTGAAAGTGATGTCAGAAATTTGGAACTACATGTACTTCTTGAACTTTTGGGACTCCTGAAGAGAGCAACAGAGGTATTGTGTGATGAAAAAGTGCCTACAATTTCCATTGTTGCTCCAATGCTGTATCTCATAAAAACCCAGATGACCCCCAAGGATGACGATTCTCCTCTTGTCAAAGATGTAAAGCATGCAGTTGAGGTAGATTTAAACAAGTGATATACCAAACCAGAAGTGCAGCAGGTCCTTCGTCAGTCATCTGCGATGGATCCTAGGTTCAAGACTCTTCCATTCTTGAATGAAGACCAGAAAGCAACAGTGTTTGCTGAACTGGCTACATGTGTTGCAGAATATTGTGACAGACGTCACCTGGTATGTCCACATACTATTTCACAAATTAAATCTCAAATATAGATGATTTGTGCCACACCGTCAAATTTCAAAAGTTATCAACTTGATTAAAAGAATATGTTAAATTGTTAATCTCAAATTTCAATTCTAAATTTTATAAAATGTAATTTCAAATGTTCAGAAAAGGTTTGAAAGGTTCATTTATTACAACCTTTATTCAGTTTTTTACTTCTTGAATTATCAGTTTTTTTTGTAATCTGTATATTTTCAGGAACTGGTTGATGTGAAGGATGAGCCCAAGGATGATACTGCCCTCCCTGATCTACCAGTACCACCGGCAGTTGCTGGATCGAGATGGATACACTGTACTTGATACTCCTGCTGCTGTCTGTGGCATAAAGAAAGAGCCAGATGATAGTGTTATACAGTCCAGTGCTTCAACCTCTCTCGGCTCTGTTTGGTTATGTGTATGTTGTTAAGGTGGAACCGGTCCAGGGATGGAGGCACTGAGGGGTGTGCTCATGACCGATGGTTCAGGAACGTTGGAATTCCAGATGCAGACGGACATATACCAAAGACGTGCTGTGTCCTCCTGATGATCCAGAAAGATGATCATCCATAGGAAAACAGATACAGGGTCACAAACTATCCCCAGTAGGTCTCACTGACCATATATCACCCTTTGCAGGATTTACAGGAAAACAGATACGAATTCCAGCGCCTTATATGCAAAAAAATTGACAATGGACGCAACGAAATTTATTAGTGCATCCACAGGGATGCAGAAAAAGTCTAAATACATTTGTGAAAATTCCAATCAAGTAACAATAAGTTATCGCTGAGTTTGCTACTAGCTGAGTTATGGTATCATTTGTAATTTCATTACTGTAACAATTAAAGTGTTGATCATGATGCACCATACAATAACAGTAAGTAATAATATTTAAGTGTATGGGACCCCCATTTTGTTGTCCAGGACTTCTGAAAATTATAAGCATGAGTCCCAGGGACCCTCAAATACAGGACTGAAGGTATCCTTGGCCCCGTCATGTTGGAAGTCCTCAGTTCTCACACCAATTTCTTACATTCTTTCAATTGTTGGCTAAAATGAAACCTTAGCAAAGTGGTGTCACATAAAAGCCCTGATACCAATAATTGGTTCATCTAGTGTTCATTACAATACAGAAGATGTTTACTTCATTAGGTAAGCCTAACAACTGACATCCTCAAATAGCAGTCTAACAACGTTAAATATCTGTTCGAAAACATGCATGAACTGTCCTCTGACATGGCCATACACTTTGAGTACTATTTACACATGCAGGAACAGAAAAACCTGGCTACCCTCAATGATCTGGGGATCACTTCACTATAAACCACAACAAATGTTAGAAATAACCACAAATCTTGGATAATATCTCCATGACAAGATCAAATTTGAAAACATCCAAGAGACCATAAATTCCTTCTGTCATACCATTACATGAACATTGTTTAATCTGGGGCTTGGTCAAATCTTTTGATTCAGAAAGGCAGAGGCAGCAACAGAAAGGGTAATCAAAAAAGTGTTGCCATGGTTCAGATGCAAAACATGTCAATACATAATCAATTTCAGTTTCTGTGTTACAAATTAACTTTGTAAACAAAAGCAAACACGAAAATAGGACATGCAGAAAATGAAATAAGTATTATAGTTTAAAACATTTGGTATGCGATGGTTTTGTCCATGTGTACACATCATGTTAGTTCACAGAGTCTTATTTTAACCGGCTTTTACTAATTTTTCCATTCCTATTTCAAGATCCTTATCTCTCACTGCTCACCTCTTTAAAGTTTTCCACCTCTGTGACATATTTCTTCATTTTCTTTTTGGCCTTGTTAGAGAAGGCAGCCTTTTCCTCCTCAGACAACTGTTTCCACCTCTGCCCAATGACACCCATCCTCTCATTGCTGGGCACTTCTGTCAGCTCGGAAAGCAGCTTTTTGGAGAATAGGCTGTAGCCACTCCTGCAAGTCAACACAACCACTGAAGTTCTTAAACTACTGAAGGAGAATGGTTTAGTTACATGTGTAAGGAAAGACTTAAGTTACACAGATCTGAGACATTTACCATTTTTTTTATTCTCACGGGCATGCTGACAGCACTAGAACATAATCAGAGCAAAATCTGGATTCATATACACACAAACTTTCTGTTTCTGGCATGCTTAATTGAGGTATGTAACTGAACAGACCAACTTTGCAAAACACAATTCTAACAAGATACGAGCCTCCCTCTTTCTCTCCTCTCATTTACAAGTTGTAATTAACAAATACTGAATAAACCTATTCCAGAACAAAACAATCGCAAGACTTGAAAAATTGGGGCAAAGCAGTTGATTCAGTTTTAGAAAATGGTGCCGACTGCTTGGTCATACGGTCCATCCATTCTGTCTTAAAAACTGCACAAATACATACTGACTACAACAATCCTGACGGAAGCTTCATATATGAAACCCAGCTACTTACATCGGAGGTTTAGCAGGTTCGCCAGGAAATGATTTCATCACTTTATTTTTGGCTGCACCATTGTCACTGAAAACATTACAAAACAATCATAATCTTTTAAATCTACCTTTCATCATGAAATATATCTTGACAGTTGACTGCAATCAATACTACTACATAATACTACAGACAGCCATTTTAAAAATAGATTCAAACCTCCTCAACGAATCCAGGTGCCACTATTGGTGGTAACAAATGAGGATTTGAAGCAAACTTGTCCTGTGGTTTCTGAGATCCTTGCAGCCATAGTAAACATCACATTTGAAAAATAATAACTTTACTTGTCATAATTTGTGGAAACGCCTGTTCAAACCTCATAAATGCAGCAGTTTCAGAGAATAAGAGGTTTATGAGGTTCTTGGGAGGCATATAGAAGTTGGTATTCAAGTATAAGACAAAATATTATGGATGTCAACTTCTTGTTATTCTATACAAGGCCCAGAAACGTTGTGTATAGAATAAACAAGAAGTTGACATCCATAATATTTTGGCTTGTATAAGAGGTTTATGATGCCAACAAGTCACAACATACTTCATGGATCTTCTATAGAGGAATACAGATACATACCTTAGTGGTTTAGGTTTAGATTTGAGTGATGCTGATCTGAAAACAGCAAACAAACAGCCTTGATATCTAAGAAACCCACACACAACATGTACAAGTTCTTCGTAAACCAGGCCCTACAGCATTGGTATCAATATCCATGATGTACCCCACTACAAACAACAAATGGAATCACGGGATCAATCAGTTACATGGTAAAACAAGCATTGTCACTAAGGTGACATAATCCCCCGCCGCAAATTATCAAATCAAACTTAAAAAGTAATGAAAGTGAAGGTCGTAATTTAAGATGAAGGTAAATGTCAACAAAAACATGACCAGTCAACCTATCTTGATATCTTGCTCTGTAGTTGTTCAAACGCACAAATATTTTCAAGACTCACTTTGACCTTGACATGAATGTCTTAGTGTATGAAATATGCAAAAATAGTAATAAAGAAATGGCTTATTCAAAACAAGGGAAGTCTTGATAGTCTATGAAGAATATCCAGTGAACTGTTCTTGAGATATCTCGCTGACAATCTTTACATGCAGGTTAACATGCTGAAGTCTTCAAAGTGTTGCCATGACCTTGAAAATTATGTGAAGGTCACCAAAATCGACTAGAACTTGCACCTTCCCTAGATGAAGCTTGGTGTCAAAAAAAAAGAAAGTCCAGTGAATGGTTCTTGAGATATCTCGCTGACAATCTTTACATGCAGGTTAACTTTCTGAAATCATCAAAGTGTCGCCATGACCTTGAAAATTAAGTGAAGGTCACCAAAATCGACTAGAACTTGCATTTTGTGTTCTGGGTAGTTACATTTCTAAATTACTGCTTTCATTCTCATTATACTGAAATGCAACATCATAGGTTTTGCCATGGTGATGTTAAAGAATTCGCCAGGTTTATGAACAGTGTTCTCGCCAGATGGCATGCAAACCTCTGAACCGTATATGTCACAGATTCATACCTTATCTAGTTATTCGCTGTTCGGAGCTTTTCTAGTCACGCGTTGTGTGCCACACCTCCCAAAATTCTTTATAAAACTGTAAAACTCGTTGAATAACAACTTGTGGACATGTGAACTGATGGTTCGTGAAACACAACAGGTAACCATTTTCCCCAAGGAAACAACAAAATAAAATAAAGTTTTTCTCTACTAATTTGACATGCGAATGATGATAAAATGCTCTGAAATGCTCGGGATGCGTGCATGCACACACAAAATTCCAAGGGCTATGTGTTTTAGGAACACAGAGCCTTTTTTCCAACTGCGAAAACAGAATAGTCCGGCAATATCACAGTGGTGGACAACAGAAATGGGCTTCACACATTTCACCCATGTGTGGATTGAACCTGGACCTTCCACGTGACGAGCGAATGCTTTAACCACTGGGCTACCCCCTCTTCCCAACTTACACATGATGATTTGATCGAATGACTATTCTCTGCTAGGGCTGGGACGATACACTATGTCACGATACGTTACATATCGCGATATTTTACCTGCGATCCGATACGATACGTATCACGATACATACACCTTGAAAGAATTACATGATATCAAGATTTAAAATGATATATTTCAAGGTATTTGTGTTTAACAATATCACTATTGTAATAAACAAACAAGTAACTCCATCATACTTGCGTATTTTTCTCTAAATCGATACACCAGTCGACGATACGTTAGCTGCATCAAACTTAAATGTCCCGATGCATCTGTGAATCGTCCCAGTCCTATTCTCTGCTGTATGTTTCAAAATCTCACTCTACTATGGAAATGAATTGATCTAGGGTGTTTATCATAATATACAGTCTGCTACCCCACTGCTCTAGATGTTTGTCAACCAATCATGTTTATCAATTCCAACTCACATGAAACTAGTCATCAGGGTCTGTTTCCTCTGGTTTTCGGCCATCTTGCGATATTTGTCCTGAAAATAGGAAAATACCAAGTCAGAATAGATCCCAAGACTACTGGGCCACCATGCCACTTTGAAGTACATTTTGGCTTATAATAATAAAAAGCCCTGACAAAATTATGAGTTAATAAATCATACGTCATTCAAACTGCATAACATATCATTTGTTCCACAGAAGAAGTTGTTCACCTGCATTAAAGTTTGTCCGTTTTGTCAACCACTAACTTGGAATAAGATTCTGTACATAAATGGTAATGTGCGAATATCTTGTAATCATATCCAAATGGGGTGACCCCTGAATGAGTGAGTGAGTGAGTTTAGTTTTACGCTGCACTCAGCAATATTCCAGCTATATGGCGGCAGTCTCTAAATAATCGAGTCTGGACCAGACAATCCAGTGATCCACAGCATGAGCATCGATCTGCGCAATTGGGAACCGATGACACGTGTCAACGAAGTCAGCGAGCCAGACCGCCCGATCCCGTTAGTCGCCTTTTACGACAAGCATAGTCGCCTTTTATGACAAGAATGGGTTGCTGAAGACCTATTCTACCCCGAATCTTCACGGTTCGACCCCTGAATGTTTTGAGAGCAAGTCAAATAGCAAAAACCACTGTTCAAACCTTTAAATACATGAGCAAAAGCCTGAAATGAAACTGAAAGGCAAATTGTCAGGTTAGAAAAACCACCACAGTATATCAATGTCAGAATACACCAGTATCCTGACGCATGAACACTTCAAGGCTGTGGGTTATCTACAGCATCATATATTAAATATATATCTTCAGTCAGTTTTGTACCTTGTCCTCTTCAGGGAGTGTCTTGAACTTCTTGGTAAGCGAGACTGTGAGGTCGGACTCACTGGTGTCGGAGTCATTACCAATCAGTTCCTTGCACTGCTCCTCAATGTAGTAGGACAGAGCTGACCTCAGCGGCTGCATAGACAACTGTGAATATGAAACAACACCAGATTGACCATTGGCGGATCCTCTCTCTCTCTCTGTGTGTGTGTGCTAAGGCGTGCGTCGCGTAGTGCGTCGCGGTGTGTCCAAACCCACCCACCCCGAAAATGACTTTAAGACCACATTGAAGATTTTTTTACGTTGGCAGAGCCAAATGGGGGGTTCAGAGGGTTCGAACCCCCCTTTTCAAAATTCCTGGATCCGCCCATGTTGACAATACATCAAGGGGAGGCTACCTGACTACCCAGGTGAAGAATAAATACCTCAACCTGTTTTGTCATGTGACTAGTCACGTGTAAGTAATACTCTGATACATTGCATGAATTCATAGAAACTGTAGTCCCGGTAATTAACCAAACTTTCAGCTTATATAAGACTGACAAAACAGTCCATTCTATATAAGGCTTTGTGTTACATGGCCCACGTTTTACAGTCTCAGTCACTGTCAGTGACTGTCATGTAAATAAGGCAATTTAACTCGAAACAAGAAGACATGGTCATCAATATTCCATTTTGTTCCTGGTTTTTAACTATACCATGACATTCATGTCCTGAAAACACATACCACATTTGGTTTCCCTATCTATAACGGTTAC
This sequence comes from Haliotis rubra, assembly GCF_003918875.1. Taxonomy (NCBI): domain Eukaryota; kingdom Metazoa; phylum Mollusca; class Gastropoda; order Lepetellida; family Haliotidae; genus Haliotis; species Haliotis rubra. The sequence goes on from NW_025767057.1 coordinate 1,235,467, forward strand.
TGAGAAAATCTGTTTCCATTGGGGATACCGTGCACTAAGTCAAGAAATGCATGATAAGGGCCATAACTCTGCTACAAATAGTAATAAGGTTTCCATTTGTGAACTCCATCAAGGCATTCATGTCCTGAAAACACATACCACATTTGGTTTCCCTACCTATGACCTGACGTATATCCCCTTCCCACTTTCTGGTAGGGGATAATAAAGCTATAACAGCAGAGCTCCAGATAAGATTTAGCTCATGTGGGTACATTCTCTTCCCACAGAGGTTACTCCTGTCATATCTTCCTACGTAACCTCTGTTCTAATACGGCCCTTTCATGGTGTGAGCATTTAAGACTCGTGATTGGAGGTAATCAGATTTAGTTGTGCAATCAGCAACGTTGTTTCAAAAGTGATCAATAGCAAGGCCTCGGTAATTTCCGTATGCTTCGAGAAAAACTAAACATCTTCCCCTGCGCGATGCGCAAACGTTTCTTCTAGACAGAACTCAGTCATGTTATGGCGGATCAGTGGCGTCTCCATCGCCCTCGTTGACAACGGACAAGGTAGCCATTAAACGTCTTGTGTGTAACATCAACACAATTCCCCGGCACATGGGGAATATTTGCGGCCTCACATTTGCTTGTGTTAGTCAAGTTGAATCTAAGTTGATGTAACACGTGTTCTGATTGGATAGAAAGAAGGGAGATAATTCGTGTTGCGATCTTTTGCCGCTAGGGGATTTTACGAGAACCAAGAAATATGGCCGTATTAGAACAGAGGTTGGTAGGAAGATATGACAAGTAACCTCTGTGGGAAGAGAATGATGTGGGTATTGTACCCACTGTATTGTTTTGGAGAGGGTATTTTGAATGTTGAGTGGGTATTTCATTTTCCGTTGCTTTCAAATATGTATTTCAGTCATATTACTCACCTAAGTATTATGTCATTGAGTAAGTTTACTAAGCAGGTATGTTCTGCCTTATGTCATACCTAATCAAAACCAACTTAAATATAATGGAAATGATGTCATAAAAAATCACTCATCCTATACTAACAGTACAACTTGATAGCAATCAATGTCTTTTTCATTACGCAAGCAATTTTTTATAAATATATTCTGTACGCATTTGTTTTAAACATTTTGCGTATCTAACATTTTAAATGCGTAATCGGTACGCAACAATTATTTTTCAATGCATAATTTGACATTTTCTATGCGGATTTTACCCGGATACGTAGCTTATCTGGGCCTCTGTAACAGGCACCAGCATAGGGACAGGTCGAGTTAGGACCTCGACCAATCGGCTTATCTACAGTAGTATACGGTTATGCTACCTCGTCCCAAATGTCTCCCTTTAAACCTGTAATTTCCGCAAGGCTAAATGTTTGAACTTTTGTATCACTGATGCAACTTCAGATTCACTAACCTTAATGCCATTAGCATTGCCGTCCTTTACTCTAGATGTACCATCAACATCATCAGCAACATCACCATTGACGTCGTCACTGCTCGTCTGGAACCACCACAACAAATAGAGCAATATTCAAGACAAGAAAGCAGGATACTTTGATTCGTATGAGTTGAGACAGGTCAAGCTAAGTAATCTACAAATATAATCTGTGTTTGAAATTATGGGAAGTCCTGGAGCCACTAACGCATGATTATGTACTTGATTGTTCTGTAGCATCTGGAAGATACGTTTGTTGCGCAGTGGAATTGAAAACTAAACTAACTCATATGATGTATCGAAAAGTACTATTTGGGGAACTAAACGCGACTCTTTGTTAAACTAAAGGACCGATTCGACCCAGAGACAAGTCATGTCATTAAGCATGGTTCGCTTTATGGGGGGTGAAAGAGACAGCACCAAGGTTTGTTTGGACAGTGGATTAGTCCATGATTACAGGCCAATTACAAAATCTCTAAGGGGAAAAAGATACTGTACTTGTTCTCTATTCTGATCATCTCATTACATCAGTGCACCATGAGCTAGACTTTTACATCATCATGAGAAGCTAAACAGGGGTGACAGGCCAAAACCGACAGGTCATTACACAATGTGCCCATTTCTAGTGTCCCCTGTTCTTACACAGTTTTGCTAAAAGTGAGAAAACTGAACTCATTAATCAGGGGTTCCTGAACAAGCATGACAAGACTACCCCTAACAGTGAAACTAGACATTACAGGCCGAATATAAAGTTACATCCACTGGACTCATTAGACTGCAGCAATCACACTGAGCGTGGAGCCAGAGACACTTTGTTCTGCTAGTTATCATCTTGAAGCCACACAGACCTGAAGATATTACAGAGACAGTGGAGCAGCAGCCATTACCCTTCTGGAGCAGCATTAGGCCATTACACAGGTGGAGCCAAGGCCATTACTGTAGAGACAGCATTACCGTCAGTGGAGCCAGAGACAGGCCATTACACAGAGCCAGAGACAGGTCAGAGGACAGAGACAGGCCATTACACAGTGGAGCCAGAGACAGGCCATTACACAGTGGAGCCAGAGACAGGCCATTACACAGTGGAGACAGAGACAGGTCATTACACAGTGGAGCCAGAGACACAGAGGGAGCCAGAGACAGGCCATTACACAGTGGGACCAGGAGACAGGTCATTACACAGTGGACCCAGAGACAGGCCATTACACAGTGGACCCAGAGACAGGCCATTACACAGTGGACCCAGAGACAGGCCATTACACAGTGGACCCAGAGACAGGCCATTACACAGTGGACCCAGAGACAGGTCATTACACAGTGGACCCAGAGACAGGCCATTACACAGTGGACCCAGAGACAGGCCATTACACAGTGGGTGACAGAGACAGGCCATTACACAGTGGACCCAGAGACAGGTCATCACACAGGGGTGACAGAGACAGGTCATTACAAAGTGGACCCAAAGACAGGTCATCAAACGTGACGATTTTCTTAAAGTTTTCATTAAATGTATTCTCACAGTGACAATAATCAAAACTGGGTAAATCAAACCGGTGGTTGATAACATGCACACAGATGAATGCTATTGGGACAAGATGGTGCAGCCAGAGGCATGTTCAACATGTACACGCGAACGGCTGCTGAACGGGGCATTGGCTGGCTAGTAGTTTCCAAGATGGCGTCGAAAAATGAAATGCACAAATGTCTTTTTCGCTACCAGAAATATTCAATTTGTTACGATTCATTGAATTTGAATTTCAAAATCTGGAGGTCTACTTAAGTTAGGCCTACACCCGTCAGTGAATTTCAATTGGTGTAGGTAAAATGATTTAAAAACAGTTACTTTAAGATAAACCTTTGTAAAATTTGGTACCAGTGTGAGGAATCATTTTAGCACGAACATAGAGCTTCCACGTGGGTAATGTTGAACAGACAAATCTGTGAAAATTGTGTTCGTGTGCCTGAGATGACTTTCTAATTAACTGTAAAATTTCAAACTCATCCTGCAAAAATGAACTAAATGACAATTATTTCACCAACACCAAATTGATAAGCAAGTGTACGGACATTACGTCCAATCACAAATACTTTTGTGTATGGGAAAACACTTCTGCAGGCAAACACTTCTGTCCACTGACTAATATATATCCTAAGCAGTACTGGACGGCAAATATTACGAAAACCTTTCACGACCTAAAACCTCACCAGTAAGGCATCTCCTGTGGGCGCTGGGTAGTGGTGTTCCGATGATCGATTATAATAAAAAATTGATTGGTTACCCTTTCCAGACGCGACAATCGATTGCAAAATTTCATAATCAATTGTCGGTAATAATTTTTACGAAAACAGTAATGAATACCCAACTCAGACCACAAGACAACTGGCAGTTACCGATAATTATAACTTCTATCCGCATTATTCACAGAAATCACAATCATATTGTGTCTACTCAAGCCTCGAAATGAAGTGTAGTTGACAGAAAGTGGATACATACACATATATTGTTTTGCTAAATGTAATATTTATTGGAGCTTGTGATCACAACAAACTGTCATGTGTATTTCACCTCATTCCATGCGCATACAACTTCCGCTTACCATGTTCATGAGGGTACGCTTTTCGCTCCAACCGTGACAGCACCAATTCTCAATAATCACAAACTGATTACCGCCTCGTCATCCATTTTCTGTCAACTACACTTCAAGGCGCATTTTAGTCATGTAGTGTTTTTATGACATCTGACAAGATCTGGTGTTTGTTGAATGGTTGGTAATTGATGCTGTTGATGGTAAATAATAAACCATAAAAGAACAAAAAATTCTTTTCTTTTGTGTACTTCTACATGTTCAACCATCTGTCTCTGAACTGTACTTGCTTACCTTCAGAAGTCTGAGACAATAACAAACACATGACCTTGAGTAATAATGTAATTTTTCAAGTAAAATTGATATTTTTATACTTATCCTGACTCATGATCTTTTGCTTATCTCCCTTTCCCTTGCGAATGGTAGTGGAACACTTGAATCCCTTGAAGTTCCCGAAGCGGACTTAAAAATACACTCACCCACGAGTTACCTCCCTTTTGCCCTTTCCTGCGCCCACGTAAACAGTCATGTGACCAGCCTTTCTTGTCACTCTCTCCTGATTTTTCTGTCAAAGCACTTGGATCTGCTGTGAAATCCTCAGTGTTTCCAGCAGGGAGGTTGGGAGGGCTTCTCGTCATGAGTCAGGATAAGTATAAAAATATCAATTTTACTGGAAAAATTACATATGTTTTCTTATCCTGACTCATGATCTTTTGCTTATAAAATCCGACAGATTGGTGGTGGGTCAAGCCACTTCCTGGATTCATCATCTGTCCTTAGATACGTCTTGTATCCCCCCCATGGGAACTGCGAAACGGCATTTCCGAGATCCTATTCTTCCAACTTCCGTTATAACTCAGGGGGGACCACTTTCTTGTCTTACTTCCATCTCAGACAAGTTGAATCACCTTGATTCATGTGGCTTCAGATAAACTAGTATCTTCTTATTACTAGATATCTTATAACAACCCATAGATTATGATAAGATCTTTATCATAAATGAGTTGCGGACCCTTCACGTACAGGTAAGATCTTTACCCATACAGGATCTTTAATCACTCATGCAAGCCTGTCTTAGACTAAACTAATACTTTACCTTAGTAAAAGTTATCAACAAGTCAACGTGATAAAGGGTGAGATTTTCCAACTCAGCGCCTTTAAGGAACCGTTAGTTGCTGTGCTGCAACGAGAGGCCCAAATTGGTGAATGCCTGAGACGTCTTCAGTGGCTATGTCTCGGAGGTAGTGGTTGGCAAACACTGTATCCTGACTTCCAAAAGCAGCCCTCCATAATTGCTGATATAGAGCAATTTCCGTGCAGAGCCAATGTTGACGCCAGTGCTCTGACTTTCGTGTGGGTTGGAAGCTCTAGGAGGTTCTAGTCCTCCTGCTTTATAGGCTCTCAATATGACGGCTCTCATCCAGAACAATATGGTCATTCTTGAGACTTCTGCTGATGTCTCTGTGGATAATGGGATGAACAGGCGCTTGAATTTTCGTCTCCTTGTACATCTTCAGGGTTCTGACCGGACACAAAGATAGGTCCTCTATATCCTCTGGTCCGAGGATTGTAGATAGCGCTGGTACGTGGAACTGTCTATCTGGCTGACTAGGTAGTTAGTTCTGGCAATGAAGTCCCATCTAAGTCCTAGATGAACTGCAACATGTTGCCCCGTGTCGAATCTGGTTTCGACCAAAGTCCAGCATGTATCTCTGATATTCGAGCTGCCGTGGCTAGCGCAAGCAGGAACAGAGTCTTCTGTGTCAGCAACTCGAAGGTAGTCTGGTCTAAAGGTTCGTAGGCATCACTTGTAAGATGACGTAGAATTACATTCAGATCCCAGGCCGGAGCTCTGAACTTCTTTTGCTGGTCCTCCAGTTTAAAAGATCTCAGCAGAGCAAGTAATTCTGGTACTTTCGTCAACTTGATGCCTGTTTTCATGGCAATCACTGTACTGATGGCAGCGAGGTATGTAGATAATGTCGAACCTTCAGATGTCTAGTCTGTCTAAGATGACACAGGTATTCCGCCACTTGAGGATGAGTAGCTTTCATAGCAATGAAGCCTTTCCGCCTTGCATAAGTCTCAAACTTCAGCCACTTGTCATCATACAGGTTACGAGTAGATCTGTGTAACGCTAGCATTACTGCCTTGGCTGCCCTGGTGGAGTATCCTCTTTTCTTCAAACATGTTTTGATATGGTCCACACGTGTAGCTGGAACAGTGTTGGGTTCCCGTGGACTTGCTTGGTGTGCGGATGTATGAGTAGGTTCGGCCAATCTGGTAACTTGATTGTTGGACTTCCGAGATCTTCTATTAGGTCTAGGAACCATACTCTCACTGGCCAGTATGGCGCGACCAAAGTCAGTTGTAGCGCCTGCGTCTGTTTGATCTTCAACAGTACTTTTGGTAGTAATATCAGTGGTGGAAACGCATAAGCGTTTAGTCCTTCCCATGATATGTTCAGTGCATCTGTTGCCAAGGCTTGAGGATCTGAAACTGGTGAAACAAACGTCTGTAGTTGTTTGTTGAACCTCGTGGCAAACAGGTCAATGCATGGGGATCCTATTTCCCTTATGATGAGCTGAAATGCTTCTGGATGGAGCATCCATTCCGTAGGTGATGGGTGCAGTGGTCGGGAGAGAGCGTCTGCAAGCACGTTCTTTGCTCCGGGTATGTAAAACGCCTTTATCCAGATGTTTGCCTCCTCCGTGATGTCAAACAACTGGAATGTGAGCTGTAGTAGGCTTGGTGATCTGGTAGATCCTTGCCGATTTATGGAGAATGCCACTGAAGAGTTGTCTGTGTGGACAGTAGGTACCTCTTAAGATTGTCTGGCAGCAAGATAGGGTCGACGCTGTCCAGATGTTTTGTCAGGAACCGTTGCAGCGGGATTGGTTGTAACCTTCCTGTGTGAGTCAAGTCCTGCGCCGAGGTTAGTAGCTCGAGTAAACATTGCCATGTTCGTAGTGTTAACGGAGAGATGACTGCTTGTGGAATCATGGCCAAATGATCTTCTGGGACCACAATTCGATTCTGTGTTGTCATCATTCTTATTCCCAGCAATTGAAGATCTTGTTTGATTCTAACTCCAACTTCATCAGGTTCACTAGCCATCCTAGTTGCGTGAGCAACTTAATTGTGAAGTTCAGCTGCTGTCTGAGTTGATTGGCACTTTGAAAAACCTGTATGCCGTCGTCCAGATAACCCGGCACGTCAGTGTACGATGCTGCAGATAGGTGCTGATGCTGCATGAATAATCATAGGTGCCGATAGCGCTTGGTTTGGAAGTGCTAACCTCTGTTGAGTGATACATCATTCTTCCCCTTATATACGCAGGCGATCTGTGTTGATCAGCATACATCGAAGCGTTGTCTGTTTATAGCAAGGCTGGCTCCAGTGTAGCATCGCCGGGGACAGGTACTCATACCTACTTTTATCAGCGACAACTTCCAAAATAAACATTGTTTATGCTGCTGTCAAGGCTAGACATCTATTAGATTCCCATGACAAGAGGCCGTAGTTGTATACTGTTTCCAAGGCTGCCGATGAAGTATTCCCCCATATCACGGTTTTGTTTACAAGTCAGTAAACTTGCTTGTGCCTGCTCTGACAGTGGGAGGCGTTGTCTGACATGGACCAATCAGCTTCAAGCATGATGTCACCGGTGTTGTAGCAAGTTGGCCTCCATAAAATCTGGTGCAATTAGTTGGTGTAAAAGCGCGTGTAATTCTACGCCGCTCATATAAACCTCTTGAATAGGGGTTGCTCGAAGTGTAAAATCTTGTTCAGTGATATAAATCATGTATTCCCATTGTGGATAATATAAACCAGCATGACGAAGGAGGCTGTCGAGACGTATGTCTGTATGGATCTTGAAGAAATACCGATGTTGAATCTAGTTGACAGGATATAAAATCCTAATCCCCACGCTGAGTGTTAATAATATCATCTGTACGTCCGTTCAAGGTTTCTTGAAGGCGTTGTTAACCTTAAGCCCTTTACAAAGGTCGCCTTGAGGTTCTCCAGTACTTAAGATATCGGCTTCATAGGTGATATCACATTGGAGTCAAAATCATCAGCGTTTATGCAGTATGTCTCTGTTGGGTTGGAGTGAGTGAGTGAATTACAATAACCGCAGGCCATCTGCTGCCCGGTATAAGACCTCAGCATCCGTAGGTTGTCATCCGAAACTGAACCTATACAAGTATAAGGTTTGTGCAGGTTATAGAGTTGTGCAGGCTGTAAACTGTAGAGATCGCACATGTTGTACATCTTATTTTGTTGAGTCGCCGTCAACATCCTGCCTGTTGATGTAAGGGTTTGTTAACCCTAGGGTTCGCGAACCCTGTAGATGTCTGCGTTGCTGTTATCTGCCTGTAGATCTGAGAGTTCTCGAACCTTGTAGATGTCTGCAGATTTCTCAAAACTGTGCATAGGTTAGAAGGTACCTTGGATATAGGTTCAATCAGAGGAATAGTCACCGAGTCAAAGTCGTCATTACGCATTTTATAAGTGTAGACTTCATCTGTCCCTAGAAGGAGACTCCAAGTTCAAACCATTGGCTATCCAAGCTGTAACCTCTGATTCCGGGAAGACGAAGTCTGGTTATTTATCAGTTATCTCCTGATTGGTAGAGCTATGCCTCCGCGAATCATCCTTCAGCGAACCTGTATCCCTTCTCGAACATCCATCAACCTTTCGCAAACTGAAGATTCCTCCCTTCACGAACATCTGTCTTGAGAGTCCTCTCTTCGCGAACCTCTATCTGTAGATTCATCTCTTCGCGAACCTCTGTGACATGAGCTTTCTCTTTGCGAACCTCTGTCTCGTGATGAGTGACTTCGCGAACATCTGTGAGAGATATGAGATCTCGATCTAGAACAGCTAGGTGTAGGAGATGGATCCTTCGATGTTCTCAAACGTTGTGGGTTCGCATATGTAGAACGGTGAGTAGGCATCTCATGTCTTCTATCCTCCTCCAAGATGATAGAGTCGTCCGACTGTGGAGACCTTCGCAAAGGTCAACGTAGTTCTATGAGGAGTAGGTTCGCGCAGGTCCATGGGTTCGTGCAGATCCGTAGGTTTGCGCACGATGTAAGTACATGAGAGGCTTCGACGAGCCTTCGCTTCTTCCTCGAACCTACGTTCCATCATGGCAATCATCTGGTTGGTGAACTGTCTCATAATTTCACCCGGATCAAGTTCTGCGTTGACTGAAGCTGCTGCGGTGTAGAAGAAGCGTTCGCGAACGCTGATGAGTTGTGTGCCGCGACTTCACTCCGTTGAGAAGTTGGTGGTAGTTCGTCAAACAGCTGGCCTGCTGTGACCATTGCAGGAGACGATCTAGTAGTTGTGGAAATCGATTGAGTCGCCGATCTCGTAGGTACTTCGGGTAGAAGTAACTAGGGATCATCAAAAAACGTCTACTTCATGCGGAGGTATATCTCTGCGTTGAAAGATTTCTGATGCGCTGACTTACTAGACCTCGTAGATTTACCCTCTGATCTGGTAACAGATGCTTTCTTCTGCGACGTAGAAGAAGACGACGTCTTTTTCTTAGCTTGAGTTGGAGTCAACTGCATTGTAGTCGATCTCTTCTTGGTACCCGTACCAGCAGACTGCCCCTGCAACGTACTCAACATAGCACCAGTATCATGAATTTCAGCAGTGGGCAAGCAACATACATACGGTTTGCAGGCTGATCTGTTTTATCAGCCGTGACTTGAAGATTTGATAAATCAACACAATAAGTACAGCACAAGCTGGAAGAACATGGTTTAATGCACGAAGGGCATTGGGGGTGAGGATCAGCAACGGATAACCTGTGCCTGCAAACAGTACAAGATTTCATGTAAGTTACATAATGATGAAATTATGACACAAATACAAAGAAAATTTACAAAATGTTTACATATAATACATATAGTAGTTATTGCCAAATCCATACACAGCGTAATTTTGAAGAATAGGACCTTAATAAAAAGGATATAATGCCGTATAAGGGACGCCAGTGCTTGCCCAACCGTGAGTGTATTTTTACGTCCGCTTCGGGAACTTCAAGGGATTCAAGTGTTTCCACTACCATTCGCAAGGGAAAGGGAGATAAGCAAAAGATCCTGAGTCAGGATAAGAAAAAATTATTTACTATTTAGAGGGTATTCTTGTGATTTAATTTAACCGATTATTAATCAATGATTGATCGGTTGGGCCAATCCGATTGTAACTGATGAACAATTATAAAAACACAACCAATTCCCACCACTAGCGCTGGGTAGCAGCATAATGGTGAACATCTTGGAATTAATTATCTTCCATTTGCAGCTGGACAGGTTAAAAATTTACAAAACGGGACACCATCTTGCCTCGCTAGGCGTGACTGCTCTAAAGTGGTCATATGTGTATTAGCGGGTACGCGAGACTTCGTTTTCGCAGAGGATATTCGCGAATACTCGCGGGTAATTGTTCTGTTGAACACGCCTCTGGTCACACATGACACACTGGGCTAATGTTATCTCATAAAGAAATAGAGTGATAGAAAATATCATAGAAATGGAATAACCATCATCATTTATCTGTATCACAGACTTGATCATACCTGTTTGACCTCTTTGTTATAGACATCCTTCTCCTCGGGGCTCATCTGTTTCCATTCACAGATTATTTTCCTTCCATTATGACTGAAGCTCTTCCCACTGTCTCTCAGCTCTGCCCAACGAGTTTTCTGGTATGCTCCCAGTCCACTTCTACAAAACACAACACTCTATTTCAATTCAACCTAAGTGCTAGTAAACCTTTATGAATTGGCTGACAGATGTTAGCCTCTCGCTGATGTGTGACATCTATATTATTTCCTGATTTATGGTGGGAATATACGTAAATCAACTGATGCAAAATAGCTGATGCTAAAACACAAGGGCGGTGCATGGCAGAGCTGGTGTGAAGGACAGTGCTTGAGCTGGTGTGAACGGCGGAGCATGGCAAAACTGGTGTGAAGAGCGGTGCTAAAGCTAGTGTGAAGGACAGTGCTAAAGCTGGTGTGAAGGACAGTGCTAAAGCTGGTGTTAAGGACAGTGCTAAAGCTGGTGTGAAGGACAGTGCTAAAGCTGGTGTGAAGGACAGTGCTAAAGCTGGTGTGAAGGAGAGTGCTAAAGCTGGTGTGAAGGACAGTGCTAAAGCTGGTGTGAAGAGAGTGCTAAAGCTAGTGTGAAGGAGAGTACCAGAGCTGGTGTGAAGGGCAGTTCATTATTGTCATCAGTGTTTTCCTACTTAGTTTCACAAAATACTCTTATGAAAAATGCAGTGATGTTTTATATGGAAGATATATATGTACAAGAAGACAAAGTCATTCATATCCCCGTGTATGATTATGTCTACGAGTTATGATTATGTCAAATATTTAGGTGTATATAGAAAAGTGGAAGGAGAGTAGTGAAAGGTTTTAAAAGTTCTGCTCAGAAAGGAGCACTATCACCAATTTCAGTCTATGTCAAACTTGTTGCCATGGAAATGCCAAAAATATTTTATTCAGAAATCCAAAACTACCAAAAGGCACCAGTACACCACCAGATCAATGTATGTGCCAAGTTTGGTGAAGAAATATTGAACGGTTTTAGAGTTCTGCTCCGGAAAAGAGCACTACCACTAATTTCTGTTTAAGTCAAACTTGTTGCCATGGAAATGCCAAAAATATTTTATTCAGAATTCCAAAACTACCAAAAGGCACCAGTACACCACCAGACCAATCTATGTGCCAAGTTTGGTGAAGAAATAGTGAACGGTTTTAGAGTTCTGCTCCGGAAAAGAGCACTACCACCAATTTCAGGCTAAGTCAAACTTGTTGCCATGGAAAAGCCAAAAATATTTTATTCAGAATTCCAAAACTACCAAAAGGCACCAGTACACCACCAGATCTATCTATGTGCCAAGTTTGGTGAAGAAATTTTGAACCGTTTTAGAGTTCTGCTCTGGAAAAGAGAACTACCACTAATTTCAGTCTAAGTCAAACTTGTTGCCATGGAAACGCCAAAAATATTTTATTCAGAATTCCAAAACTATCAAAAGGCACCAGTACACCACCAGATCTATCTATGTGCCAAGTTTGGTGAAGAAATAGTGAACGGTTTTAGAGTTCTGCTCCGGAAAAGAGCACTACCACTAATTTCATTCTAAGTTGAACTTGTTGCCATGGAAACACCAAAAATATTTTATTCAGAATTCCAAAACTACCAAAAGGCACCAGTACACCACTAGATCTATCTATGTGCCAAGTTTGGTGAAGAAATAGTGAACGGTTTTAGAGTTCTGCTCCGAAAAGACAAATGTGCACGGACGGACGCACGCACGGACGGAGTCCATTTAAATACCCCCCGCAAAACGCGTTGCGGGGGATAAAAATTAGTTGTTATCAGCATATGAAATATGGCCCATACGACCGCCCGACTGCTAGATTTATGCCGGACGGACAACATTTACAGCTAGCCAGCCCGATTGCATGGTAAAAGTTTTAAAAATATGTCCCATACATCTGAGTAAATTCACTGTATCTTAAAATCTATTTTTCAAATTGAGCATTACATTTAGACTTTACAATTACTGTTTAAACACTGAACTATTGCATCGCAAGATCAAAGCACTGCATTGACATATATTATCACTAAAACAGCGACACCTATCGATGTGCAGAGTTATGCAAACTCGAACCACTGCATGTACATTTCAATATTGCCTAAATGCAATACCTATCGATGAGTTTCGTAAACTCGATGCACAGCGCGTACGATTCGGAAAATTTGAGACGGTCCTGTTCATGTTTAGTTGAGGCTCTCTTTTTTTTCCCTCTCTCTCTCTCTCTTTTTCACTGGAAAGGCAAGTATAATCGTGGGAAGGCTCATTTCTTCTGCAGAATATGTATAGTACAAACAAAGAACTCACATGCAATTGAAACTATATACTTTCTACTTACTGTGGCGGTTTAATCGGTTTCCCCTCGGCAATTTCAAACAAGTTCTGCTCTGACTTCTTCAGACAGGTCGACTTTGGGACAAACTCTGGGTGTATCCTCTGGTTTGACCCCGGCATACATTGGGGCTGAGTGGCATAAATGATTGTTCAAGTAAGTGTGTTTATTGTTTGACACGGTGTAATTTATCATTGTACAAGTGTGTTTTATTGTTTGACACAGGTGTTTATTGTTTTGACACGGTTAACTTATCATTGTACAAGTGTGTGTATTATTTATCATTGTACAAGTGTGTTTTATTGTTTGACACGGTGTGCATATTTATTGGTGTGGCATTTATCATTGTACAAGTGTGTTTATTGTTTGACGTTTATTTATCATTGTACAAGTGTGCTTATTGTTTGACACGGTGTAATTTATCATTGTACAAGTGTGTTTATTGTTTGACACAGTGTAATTTATCATTGTACAAGTGTGTTTATTGTTTGACACGGTGTAATTTATCATTGTACAAGTGTGTTTATTGTTTGACACGGTGTAATTTATCATTGTACAAGTGTGTTTATTGTTTGATTGTTTGATTGTTTGACACGGTGTAATATATCATTGTACAAGTGTGTTTATTGTTTGACACGGTGGCATATATCATTGTACAAGTGTGTTTATTGTTTGACACGGTGGCATATATCATTGTACAAGTGTGTTTATTGTTTGACACGGTGGCATATATCATTGTACAAGTGTGTTTATTGTTTGACACGGTGGCATATATCATTGTACAAGTGTGTTTATTGTTTGACACGGTGTAATTTATCATTGTACAAGTGTGTTTATTGTTTGACACAGTGGCATATATCATTGTACAAGTGTGTTTATTGTTTGACACAGTGGCATATATCATTGTACAAGTGTGTTTATTGTTTGACACGGTGGCATATATCATTGTACAAGTGTGTTTATTGTTTGAAACGGTGGCATATGTCATTGTACAAGTGAGTGAGAGATATATATCCACCTTATAGTCTTCTTCAAATGCTTTCACTGCTCGTCTGATCCACTTCAAATACTTCTTCTCCTTCAACTTTTTCCATTTCCTCATTGCTGTATCACTGGCCTCCTTGTGTTTCAGCTGCAACACACATCCATCATCACTCCTAGTAAACACTGTATTCCAGCTGTTTATCTACAACTCCTCAATCTACAGTGGACTCCTGTTTATACACATCACAGATATCTGGTCCTCTGGCCCAGCGGATATTTCTGTGAATACATACTACAGAAAATCCTTCATTTATCTGGAAAAACAGTTTTCCAGAAGTGGACAGTTCATTTTAATTTCGGGGCGGTGGGGTAGCCTAGTGGTTAAAGCGTTCGCTCGTCACGCCGAAGTCTCGGGTTCAAATCCCCACATAGTTACAATGTGTGAAGCCCATTTCTGGTGTCCCCTGCCGTGATATTGCTGGAAAAGTGCTAAACGCGGCATAAAACCATACTCAGTCAGTCAGTAAGTCATTTCAATTTCGAACAGGGCCGAATGCACACCATTATGTCTAACATACTGGAAACAACCATGCTTGACAATGTTTTGTTTTGCAATTTATCATGTGGCATTCAACATCAAAAAAGGACCGTAATCATGTGATCACAGTAATCACATAATCCTGATATTACACATGCTGGTTAAACAAAGTATTCATTGTATATTCTTTCAATAATGTTCATCAAAATATGTGAGCGATAGCACAAAGGCAGCTAAAATATTTTACTAAATTTCAGTCACTTATGAAAATGAGACCTCATACAATCAGAAAATAGTGTCATAAAGTCTATATCCATATCCATATCATATATATCATCTTTACAATAACTTAACATAATGTATTATTGAAAATTTTAACTATAAATTGTATATCTATATACTTATCCTATCTCATGGTATGCACTTCTCTCTCTTGCTTCAACACTGAGTGGAACGATGTAAACTTTTCTCCCAAGGCCTCTCTTGTCCATTGGCCCATGCACTACATGCTGCCCTCCTTATAAGACAGCTTCCCAGCCGTCAACCACAGCATGCAGCACGCCCCACTATCTACCCAAGTGACGACCTTTGAATCATCATTCTCATTCTTGGAGCCACTTGGATAATCTTGGTCTTGGATAATCTGCATAGCGGGGAGGTTGTGCGGGAATCCATCGCTTGAGATAGAATAGGTATATAGATATACAATTTATAGTTAAAATTTTCAAATTTTTAAACTTATCCTATCTCACGGTGTGCACGGCAGGGACGCAGATGCCCTATGTCTTGACAGTGCAAACAGCAGAAACTGTGTAGACTTGTAACAACCGTAGAAGGGAGGCCTGTTATGACTAGCTAACTCCTATGCTCCTGAGTTCTCCTGAACTCCTTGGCTTACTAAGCACAACATCTCCCAGGGAGATGGGAGCTCCCGAGTGATGTAGTGTTTGGCAGCAAGCTCCGAAGAACAGAAGGACGCATCTCAGCGAGTTAGGCCTCACTTTGTCCACGATTTTCAAGGTACCCCTGTAAATTAAAGTCATAGACAACAATCGGGCCAGCCCCTTCTTTGAGAAGACCCCCACACACACCGACCAGTGGCGGGTAAAAGAGAAGCACAACTCAAAAAGCTCACAGTCTTAAAGTTCAGTTCCAGTCAACATCAAATTGACCCTCACTCCTTTACATAAGCTTAGTCAAAGGATGAGCCTGGCAACTTCGGAGCTGGAATGCAACGAAAACCACTGGAACTGGAATAATATCCACATCGTGATACAGCATTGTGCCCCAGATTCATCCAACCACCGAGGTGGTAGTATCTCCATGTCTTAGCATAAGACCAAGTGAAGTACAGTGTCTGAATGCACATTCATGTTGTTTAAATCAAATAAAAATGTCTGAAATCTCTTTATTAGAATTTCAACTGATCATATATTATCGGCAGAATTAAAAATTATAAACTATTTTTGCGCGCAAATGTTATTGCAAACAACGATTCTTGTTTATGCTTCCGCAGCGGGTCTACAATAGCATTGTCAAAGAGCAAAGTAACGATGTTTCAAACATCGAGGAAATCATTAAATAAAGTGGAAATCAACAATAACATTCATAAAAGTTGTCAGCGTACATATAAAATTACTATTTCCATTCTTTTTGGCGATCATGCAATGTAAGTCAAGTCACTGACAAGTTACATCTCGCTTTCACACGCGATGCTTAATGTGTGAAAATATATGCGTGAAGCATTTTTTGTCATGGAGGCCATAACCTAGCACGCGATATGTCCAATACTCGTTCCATGATTTACGTGATAGGTAGCGATGTCTTTCTTAATATGTTCAGAATAGCATTATTAGTAGTTCTAACCCATAAGCAATAAGAACATAAGGCAGACATCAAGTTCAGACTTATATTCAGGAAAATACGGGGAAGCAGCAACCGCGTGGTACCGTTCCTCATCTGCGTTGTTGGGCTGTGGATAGCTGTTGTGCCAAAACAATGGGTCCAAACTGGTACAGGCTTTGGACGTCCTTGACCGAAATATCTCGCAAGTAGTGGGAGGAGAAGACCGAGTCAGACTGCCAATAGCACCATTCCATGATGGCGTGGAGAGAGCAGTTACTGTGCAGAGGCATAGTAGAAGCTAACGCCTGTGTCTCATGCAGACTGGAAGATGTCGAGGGCAGTAATCCAGAGAAGGCATAAGCCTGTAAAATGGTGGCCCTCATCCAGAAGGATAAAGTGGTACAAGACACCACCGCCCTGGAAATGAAGTGTTGGTCTGCAGGATGGAGTGATAAATGTTGTAGACTAGATGCATGGGGATCGTGAATCTACCGAACATTCGCAAAGTTGACGGAATGACGAAGGTAAAAGAAGACCGGCGACCCCAGGAACATTCGTTGGGAAGACGAAGGCAGTAAACAAGTGCCTGGGGACTGCAGTGACCTCTGAACTGAGGGTTTGGAGTAAAGAAGAGAAACCGAGTAACCCTTGCCAAAGTTGAAGTGTTCTGGCACGTTTCTAACACCCTCGGTAAGGTGTCTCTCTCGGCTGGCTGACGAATCCCAACATAATCACTCTTACTGGGAATGGCACCGTTCATCGTCACTGGCAATTAAAGGCTGGGGTTGTTTTCCGTTGTGTGGGACCAAGACAATTCTGTCAGTGCACTTCATAGTCACTCTAAACATCACAATTCTCCGGTAAACAAACAGTAGTCCACCATTTGCAATTGTTACCCACAATGCAACAAAGACAAAAGTCCGGACAACATGGTCTTCGGTTAACTGGGAAAGTCACAACCCATAAAAAAATGGCAAAGGGATGCTCGCTACTTGACAAGACATCACTGTTGGTACCATGCGCAGAAACTTGATCCATCTGTTCAGAAGCTTGCTGGTGATGTAAAAGGACGGGTGATGAAGATGACGAACCAGGACATGATTGCACCCCGAGATACATCATGATGCTGTTACGAGTTGTCTGTAGTAACAGGACTCATAAAATGAGAAGCGTCATACAATACTCATGGATAGCAAGGTTGTCTGGTAATGCACAAACAAGTGGTTGGAGAGCTGATATCTACGCCGGAGGGTAGATTCCTAAACCAAATCATTCATCACGGTGAAGATCGGATGGTAGATTAAATCTGGAACGATATGAGCTCTTGTCATGTAGAAGTCTTGGAGATCCGGGATCGTCAGAACGTCAAGTGCCGACGTAATATAAATGTGTGCGCTGCTGACATAGCTACTACCTCCGTTCAACAGGTTGAAAAGGGGTACCAGGTGGGATAAGTCATGTGACTAAAAACTTCTACTGCCTACTGCCGTAGGGTAATCCGGAGAACCAAGGTCAGATTCTCATGATAATAAAATGCCACTCCATGATGAGGAATTCAGCGTATCACAAATACCCTGAATATTAACATCGTGTTGAAAACTGGTAGAGTTTAATTCATAGCTGGGATAATTGGCCGTATCTAGATGCAAGCTGATGATCCTCGATGAGGATGTAATAAACCAGTGTTGACAAGTTCCGAGCCTTCAAATTGAATGTAGTAAGTAGATCATCTGGTATCTCACTCAAGATAGTTGTAGATGAGTGAGTGAGTGAGTATGATTTTTTAACTGGATAGCTGTAGGTGGTGAACCAAGTGATCATGCGTGTCGAATGAACCAACATTATTGCTATATCTCAAAGGCGGCTGTTGTCTGAACGTCTGCGTAGGTACTGATTCGCCGAACCTCAAGGTGCCTTCTGAAGAAACGCAGTGTTGGAAGTAACATCACACGACAGAATATAATCACAGAATCGAACTGATTCAGTGGATCAGTATAGCTGGAAAGCAAGATCCAAGGAACGGATGGTTCGGCGAATGCTGGCAATTTGGTGAATATTGATGGTTCGGCGAACACTGTCAGATCGGCGAATGCTGTTGTATCTGCGATCTGGTACGGTTTGGTGATTTGGATCGGTTCGGTGATCTGGCTCAGCGAGGTAAGATCTGGAACGGCAATTTGATCTGGTTCTGGTGTGGTGAATCGATTGGCCTGACGAACTAGTTCGGTAATTAGGTTCAGATCGGTCTGCCAAACAAGTACGGGGATGTTGTGGTTCGGACGAACGAGATGAGCCATTCCTTGCTGAAAAAAAACCCAGTTCGGTGATGTCGTGGCGAACCAGCCTGCCAGAACGGTTCGGTGACGATACTTGGATAAGTTCAGCGAACCATGACAGGAAAACAGAACGATCTGACAAAGCAGGTCAATGGCGTTGTTAAGTTCGACGAGGTGAATGCGTTGGGTTAAGTTTCTGGCAGACATCCCTGACATAAGGAGGGTAATCTCTGATGAACCAGTAGGCTGGGAATCTTCCGTGTTGGTAGTTGTACGAGACAACACTGGGGATTCGCCGTAAAACAGATCTTATAGATGTGGGCGAAACGAGATTTAGCAGGTCGTTTTGGCGAGAAAATCCGAATATTGGTAGGCCGTTGATCCAAACGGTTGGGTGAACCATGTTTCCTCATCGAAGAAGAAACACTAGGCGAGCCAACTGAGTTCGGCGAATCACCAAGAGATGTACGATCTAGCGAAAAGCGTTCGTAAACAGCCCATTCGTGGGATGCCGTTTTTGTGAACGTGATTCGTGGAATGCCGTTTCGGTGAATGTTGAATTGTGGATTGCTGGTTCGGCGAATGCCGTTTCATAGAAAGCCTGTTCAGCGGAATGACGGACTGGAGAGGTGCGGTCGGGCAAATGCGATCCGGTGAACTGTGGGTCGAAGAATGTGTTGATTTCGGCGAAACAGATAAACAACACATTGGATCACAGGAGACAGCATCCTATTCGCAGAATGGGAAGCAGTCGGCGAAACGACTGAAGGGATGTCACAAAGGTCCTGCAACGAATACGGCGAACTAGTGCGATTCCTTCCACTGTTTGAAGAAGAATGACGACGGGATCAAGAACGGCTTCGACGGATGTGATCCTAGCTGAAGGGAAGTAGCCTGGTGGTGGCAGAAAGCTCAACAGCCACCCAACAGGATGACATCGATGACAAAGGGCTCGTGCTGGAAGGAAGACAGTGAATTGGTTGACGGCTGGGAAGCATGCAGTGCATGGACGAATGGACAAGAGAGGCCTTGGGAGAAAAGTTTACATCGTTCCACTCAGTGTCGAAGCAAGAGAGAGAAGTGCATACCGTGAGATAGGATAAGTTTAAAAATATACATGACTTACCAATACTTGTACATTGACTCAGACTGCCTTGTGAGAACATTCTGTCTCACTACAGCCACCATAATATATCAGATGTCCGTGGAGGAATTTTTTGTCTTGTTTCCAAATGTTTCACTGAAGGCATTCCTTTGTCAGTGCATCTAGTGAGTGAGTGAGTGTGGTTTTACGCCACTTTTAACAATATTCCAGCAATATCACAGCGGGGGACACCAGAAATGGGCTTCACACATTGTACCCATGTGGGGAATTGAACCCGGGTCTTTGGCGTGACGAGCCAACGCTTTAACCACTAGGCCCCGCCAGTGCATCTAATGTAGAGGTGTAGGAAAATATTCAGGTAGATACTTACCTCAGGGTCGACATCCATAAGCCTTGCTATTCTGTCCTCGAAAAACATAGACAATGGTGTTGGACATTTTGGCATCTTCATTTCAGCAGAAACCAGTTCTGGATAATCCTCCCTGCAACAGAAACTTACATTGTACCAACAAAACTAAAGGTACCAATGAACTGATGCTGGCATACATTCCCAACAGAGAGCATCCCACAGATGCTCTACAGTCAGTTGTCATGGGGACTTAGCGGGCCAGTCCAGTGTGCCGTCCTTCTCTTTGTGACACCTTTGGTGCAAGTAGTGAGTGAGTGAGTTTAGTTTTACGCCGCACTCAGCAATATTCCAGCTACAGTCAAATCCCGATGAGTCGAATCTCTGGGGACCAAGTAATAAATTCGACTTATCGATGTATTCGAGACATAGGTATGTCTATGAGGGTAGAAAAAAAGATGATCCAGTCCTAATTCCTCCGCCTAAACATGTGTTTATCTAATGATTTCCCTATCACTAATAGGGGCACCTTATCAGTTCCAGTTAGCACAGACAGTGATTTCCGTAAAATCACTAATCTGCCTTTTGAACTCACCTGTCAAAGGCGGAAAGGTGTGAGCCGCTCTGGTTTGTTAATTGAATCAGTTTGCTACACCAATCAACTTCTCATTGACTGACTTCGGCTTATGTATACAAGATCGCTGTTGTTTGAATCTCATGGGACCAAATTTTCTTCTCGAGTCATCGTGTGTATTTATGAGACGAATTCGTGTAACCGGTATTCAAATGATGACAACTATAAAAGGGAATGGTCGGGACCGACAGGTACTTCGAGTTATATATAATATTCGAGACACCGGCATTCGACTCATCGGGATTTGACTGTATATGGTGGCGGTCTGTAAATAATCGAGTCTGGACCAGACAATCCAGTGATCAACACCATGAGCATCAATCTGCGCAATTAGGATCCGATGACATGTGTCAACCAAGTCAGCGAGCCTGACCACCCGATCCCGTTAGTGGCCTCTTACGACAAGCATAGTCGCCTTTTGTGGCAAGACCTATTCTACCCTGGATCTTCACGGGTCAGTGTGCAAGTAAGTGATAGTTACATGCCAGAGTCTACACAACCCAAGACTTACTTGAACTTGGCAAGTTCTTCTTTATAAGCCTCAATGCTTTGGTCGAATCGATCTTGATACTTTTGCTGAAATGAAAACAGAAGTGGAAGTCACAACTCAATGAACACCTAATCCCATTACAGACTATATCAGGGCTCCAGATAATTTTTCAACATCAGGAGTACCTTCTCCTTATTTTTTCAATATAGGAGTACTGGAAAACCTTAAGAGTACATTTAGAGTACAGAATGGAATTTAATGGAGTATCTACCGATACTTGTGTTTCGTTTCATATATGCACCACAACATTGCTACTCTTGTGTAAACAGGTAAAAAAACGATAAAACAATACTTTTTCAGATATATACGTCTGTAAATGATTCTAAGGCCATACACATCTGCTACGTTTTCTAAATTATTTCCTACCGTATTGTGCATATTTTATATCCGCACATACGCCGATACAGCTCTTATCTAGAGCCCTGTTGGTGGAGTTTGGATAAACACGGTGAGTTCAGGTGGATTACCACTTAGCTTTACTAACTTCATCCTCTCATCAACATCAGAAGTAAAAACACAGCTACAGGAACCATGAAGATCCGGGTTAGAACTGTTCTTAAGTAACCCAAGCTTGTCGTAAGAAGCGACTAACGGGATTGGGTGGTCAGACTCGCTGACTTGGTTGACACACGTCTTTGTATCCCAATTGCAGAATTCAATGATCATGGTGTTGATCACTGGATTGTCTGGTCCAGACTCGATTATTTACAGACAGCGCCACATAGCTGGAATAATTCTGAGTGTGGCGTAAAACTAAACTAACTCACCGACAGCTAGATAGATACGTCAAGCAATGTCTGCTGAGGATATGTTTGGTAAAATAAAGGCACAAGGTAACTTAATTGAGCTTAATGTTAAGTATTATGAACTCATCAGCATATGTAATCCTTGTAACTTGTATGATAATCTCAAAATATATCAATGGTTGACAAGAATTGATTCAATAAAAGATATTCTTTACCCTCTTCCTGGCAGACAGATTTTTGTATCGTGCAGCAATGATCTTCATCACTTCAGGCATGCTCATGTTGTGGTTCTTTTTATGTAGTTTCTTAATCTTTTCTTGCATGAACATAGAGTAGACACTCCTTGGCTTTTTGGGCATGCGTTGCTGGAAAACAAATACGAAGAAAAAGTGAATGAGCTGGGATACCATTGCCTTAATGTTCATTTTGAACTGTTTGAAGCATGGGTATCGGATCATTAGGAGTACAAGAGTTAGACAATTAGCCAATACTAGATTTTCAGATGACATAGAATCTAGCAGACAAGAAAAGAGTTATTCCCTTCCATGGATTTTGTGTTCGTAAAACATCGACAATTTCCACACATCAAACATGACTCAATTATTTGAAATAAAGAATTACTAACACAAAGAACCAAATGAATTCCCACAGTTCGGCATTCCCATAAGGTAGAAAATGTTACTCACTTGTAAGGGGGGTACATTGAAAATATGAGAAAAGCAGTCAGCCAATGAGAAAACGACATTTATGTGTGAAGTAAGATAAGATGTGATGTCCCTGTGATGTCCAATCACCTTGTGGTTCAAACACAGAGTGTGCCAGTAGTCACATTCAAGCAAAGCTACAAAGCACTAGCCTAGGGCTGCTGACTATAACACTGTTACACGTCTACTCACCACCTGTCCTTGTAACAGCCTGGGATGCCTATCATACATACACCTCATGTTGTTCAGATAGTCTGTGGCAGTCTGGTACTGGCGAACCTACCAGAGGGAGAGCAATATCCTGCTTAGATCACACTTATACCACATCAGCTTCTTTGAATTCATAAAACATCAAATCAACCAAAAGACCCATGACAATTGTTTGGTCAGAATCCCATACGTGTCAGAAGTGACATAAGAGACTGGGTGATGGAACTGGGTGATGGAACTGGGTGATGGAACTTGAACTTGGTGATGGGTTGATGATAAACTTGATGCATGTCATAGTATTCCAGTTACATAGATTTATGATTATGATGTTGATCACTGGTTTGTTTGCTCCAGGCACAATGATTTATAGACCAACTTCATATAGCTTACAATTTTGCTGATTACAGCATTAAACAAGAAAGAAACAAATCAACCAATGGGGTCTCAGTTCCGTGGATACCCATACATAACAACCTTACTCAACTCCATCAATACTATGAAAACAGATAACAACCTCCCAATTGTTTCATATTACATTTCCTTATCATTGCATAACAGATTACCGGGTAACTGTAGTAAGTACGATTGCTTGTTATACTTATTTAAAGTGCTGTAGCAATATTTGCAAATCCTACAAAATACCATGTTGTCTTAATGTACATGCTCAACTTCTGGACGAGCCATTACCAGGAACACCATGAAACGGAATAGGTCAAAACTTTGGTATATTACTTTAAAGAATGAAAATAATGTCATGAATTTAGTTAATAAAACAAATATGAATATCATTGGCTGATTTGAAAGAGGTAACACATTTTTATCTGGTTTTAAGTCACACTGTTCCCACAAACCCATCAAGCAGTTACAGTGTTGGCTGAAGAGTGTGTTTTTGCTTCTTGGACACACAAGTATGAGTTTGAACGCACCTGCACAACATGTATGGGTCTCATGGATGCAGTGACTCAACCAGTATTAATTTCATATCACAAATCCAAAACGTACAGACTATGTGTCTTTGTGTAAATATATTCATAACCAAATAATACCACATATCAAGTTGATAAACTTTTCCATTTGTTAAACCAAACCAGTTTCATTATTCTCTATCATTTTATGACAAATACCCAAAGAGGTTTCTTGACCTATATCTATTTTCGGTTTTGCATTGATTAATGTATGGTATGGTCGGTAGGTTCGCTTCAGCCAATCAAGTGCTGCATGTCAAGCAGTTCAGCGACGTTTGTAATTTCTTTTGCTCAAGGATTGGTCGAAACATCACAACCTCGTGTCAAACTAAATATAGCCTGGCACACCAAGGTTATACTTCAGAATGGGGCAACAGTGCTAACAATACACCAAATTGCTGTCATATAACCTTAGTTATGATTATAAATATTTCACATTGATAGAAGAAAAACCTACAATTAGAATGACACAATGCTAGAATATATTTCTCTTGGTAAAATAATAGTTTCAGATAGTTAATATTTTTCCAATCACTGCATCAGAATTCATCTCGTTGACCAGAAATCAACAACAGATTGCAGGGAACGTGTGCACAACTGATTGCTGTTTCCAGCTCTGTATACGAGACGAATACACACTTTAATCTTAATCCCTGCATATAATACAACGCCTAGCAAAGACAAATTAGAACTGAAAAGGTGAACAATCTTGTCTACCAATGTTTAATTGCTTATTTGATGTTTTCACTGGTAAAGTCATTTTATCTTGTTCGTTCATGCAAATCAATACAATGTTGTTTTCCTACTACCAGAAATAAGTTTGATGAAAATGTAATTTGTTGATAAGCCGACCCCTTCTACAGACTGCTTTTTTGGTCATCAAAATCCTGGCTTACCTCTGGTCATATAATAAAGAATAAATACAAAAACTTGAATTAACTGTTGTTTTTATTTTATTTCTATTTTTAATATGTTAATTATGTAACTGAAGGCTAAACACTGTTCATCCATTTTGAGTTGTAATGCTGATTACAGAGACACCACACTTGATGATTACATAACATTAATCTGTAGGTGTTGATTTATATTCAAAAGATTGCACTGAGTCTAGTAACAACTTATCACAATCTTATCAGTTCATCTGACCTGTAACAGCTGTATCTCCCTTAATATGTATATCTCTGATTTGGAATATCCTTCTGTCATATTATTGAGGCAAAAGTTCAGCTATGATAAAAATAACTGCAGATGATGAGTCAAGCTGCCATTACCATGAATACTGATTACCATATCATACTCAGACACATGTTGTTTTTTCATTTTAAAAGAAGATCAACTCACATTAATTTCACGACATATTTCTATTATGGTTCAGCACTCATATTAATTTCATGATTTATGACATACATTTCCATATTTGCAAACATTACTTCACAATTTTACATCTTGATCAAGAGTGACTCTAGTCTGTTGTACAGACCCTGAAGCAAATATATCCAAGAAAGCCCACACAAGTCTAGAAAATGTGGCAAGTCTAGATTTTCTCAGCTTCAGTCTGAAAATGAAGAAAGTCTCAGGGCTCCTTTTCATTATATTTTATATTTTTTTACTATGAACTTTTTTCAGTAAAATATGTTCATTTCAGAGACTAGTTGTTAGTCTAGAGTGATTCATATTGATATTTTTACAAAAGAGCAAGTCTTCACAGCCTTGTAAAATAATTTTTAAAAACCATACGAGTCAATAATATTTGACAAGTCTATATTAATTCAGTTAAAAGAGACTCCTTTCGGTTATTTTTTTCCAGATATCTAAATAATAGTTTTTCTGTTAAATATTTTCATTTCAGCATATTCAGAGGCTAGATGTCAAGTCTAATGAAACTCACAGCATCATTCTGTTACACTGAAGAAAGATGCTTTTATCATAAACATGATAAAGATGAAGTCAAAGTGGAGAGATATACAACAGAAAGAACATGCCTTCGGCCTTGTTCCACTTTCCTTACCTGAATACTCTTCCAATACAACAAGGAGTCTTTGCATGGTGATTTATAATCAGACAGGCCAAATATTTGTTTTTAGGAAGAGATGGTAATGAAAGCCCAGCAAGAATGAGAAACACGACGAAATGCATGTAATACAAACTGCCTCAGATCCCTCTTCAGGGATTTACATGTAGTCCTGTATTCGAGGGTCCATGGGACTCATACTCGTAATTTTCAGGGGTTATGGATAACAAAATGGGGGTCCCAGACACTTAAATATTATTATCTATACTGTCATTATATTGTGTATGATGATCATCACATTGTTACAGTAATTGAATTGCAAATAATGCAATAACCCAGCTAGTAGCAAACTCAGTGATAAGTTATTGTCACTTGATTGGAATATTTACAAAAAGTATTTGGACTTTTTCTGAGTGCCTGTGGATGCAGTAATAATTTTTGTTGCATCCATTGTCAATTTTTATACATATAGGACGCAGGAATTTGCGCTCCTGTAAATCCCTGCCTATTTGGCTAATGGTTACTTCATGGTATGACAATGATATGACCATATGCCTACCCTTTTGAGCATCAAGTTGAACGCATCTGCACAGTCCTGGCTTGAGTACTCTCCAAACTTCACATCTTCCCAATTGATTTTTTCCACACAACGTGTATCGTAACACATCAGGCTTAGGAAGGACTTGTTCAATCCTCTCAAACAGCTGCAGGATATCCTCAGCAGGCCATTCAGCTGGGTCTAAAGATATCATAGAGCTGTAACAAAACCTTGAGCAAGATGTGTACGGACGCAGACAACTGCTTAAGAGGCAGAACCATTAGACTAATGCAAAACTAAACAGGCCAATAACAACACACATACCTAATGCAGAGAATGACAACACACAACCTTAATGCAGAGATTGACAACACACAACCTTAATGCAGAGATTGACAACACACAACCTTAATGCAGAGATTGACAACACACAACCTTAATGCAGAGATTGACAACACACAACCTTAATGCAGAGATTGACAACACACAACCTTAATGCAGAGATTGACAACACACAACCTTAATGCAGAGATTGACAACACACAACCTTAATGCAGAGATTGACAACACACAACCTTAATGCAGAGATTGACAACACACAACCTTAATGCAGAGATTGACAACACACAACCTTAATGCAGAGATTGACAACACACAACCTTAATGCAGAGATTGACAACACACAGACTTAATGCAGAGATTGACAACACACAACCTTAATGCAGAGATTGACAACACACAGACTTAATGCAGAGACAGAGATTGACAACACAGACTTAATTGACAACACACAACCTTAATGCAGAGATTGACAACACACAGACTTAATGCAGAGATTGACAACACACAACCTTAATGCAGAGATTGACAACACACAGACTTAATGCAGAGATTGACATAACACAGACTTAATGCATTGAGTGACAGTACACACACTTCATCAAGTTAATGCAGAGAATGACAACACACAGAACTAAGGTAATGAATGACAGCTCGGAAAGTTCCTTCCGTTCCCTGACTTCTTTCTTCCGCAGTTTAACAGAGGTAACACAACGTGGTTCAACCCTATATATTGTAATTAAGTTTTGAGCTTTAATTATTTTTGTGAGTTCTCTAGATGTTGTATTAGGCCTTGTTAATAATGTTAGTATATATGAATTAATAAATATTATTTGGGATGGGGTAACAGGAGGAACTCTTCCCGTGAAGGACACACACACACCTAATGTAATGAATGACAGCTCAAAGACATAATGCAGCAAATGACAACACACATTCCTAATGCATTGAATGTGAGTATGTAGACTTACTGCATTGAATGACAACACAGACTTAGGATATCAAAATGGTGACTGACAACACTAAGACCTGATTAAGTGAACATGGTGAAAGACAATACACAAAACTAATGCAGTTGGAGATGAGACATACTCACAATATGTATAATGTAAATGCCTTCTTTGAGTGGCATGTAAATACACAGCATTAATGCAATTAATCCAATCTTAATCATGTTAATTTTCAATAGATAGTAATTATTTATTATTATTGGATATTTATATAGCGCACATATCTACGCAGCAAAAAAAAAAGGCGCTGGTATAAAGACAAAGCTTATTCAAACAATAATCCACCAGCACTGGTAGTAATCTGATATAAGTTTTTACCTGATCTGTTTCTTTCATAAAGTTTCTCTTCAATTTTCCTTTTCTTTTTTGGTGATGATGTTTCCACTGAAAAAACATTATATTTTGTGATCATCGATAAAAGAGTAACAGTTTCATGGTTATTGTCTGATCATGTTGTCAGTTGGAAAGTGCATGAAAGGTAAGCTTAGACAATCACAAGGTCTGGCTTCAGGCACACCGAAAGGGTGCAATCAGTCTCCAAATAAAATTACTGCACCTACTGCCAGTCAGGGTGACTAGGGTTGCAGTTTCAGGCTACATCAAAATTTATCAGTCCTAATAAACGTTGTGGCTAAGTTTCATCTGAGATAGTATCGAACAGCTATCAATACCAATTCATATTATGTTGACCCAACCTTCACACATATTCCACATTATGCTAAATCATGGTTTGCACAGAGACCCGAAAACTGCATACCATCACTGGCATCAGACATATCCTCCACATCTGAATCCATCCTTCGCTTTTTTCGTTTGCCGCCTGGCATTTCGGGCGACACTCACACACGTTGATCGTGCAACCGCTGTCTCTGCAGTGCAAACAAAATGGTAAAATTCCTGATTGAAATACGTGTATGTTGCAAAATTGATGTTTACAATTATACACTGCACGTGTAAACTTTCGACTCTCGAGCACACTTCAATGGCGCTCAAGTTTGGACCAATCAGTAGTCTAGGATGAAACTCATTTATATTACATCGTTCGTCTGTATAATCGAGCTTCTGGATTAGTTAATTTGTATCTCAAGTCACACCGCCCATTTAGAGTCACCGTTAGACTAACGTTTAGTCTCTGAATCTATATCATTTTATTTGTAACAAATCATTCCTTTTAAATTAAAAAGGAGCCCCGTGAGATTGGAGATCCTGAACATGAGGAAACCTAGACTTACTTCATTTCGGGACCGTTCATGGGGGTGGGGCTGAGGGTGATTTATATCAGGGAAAATCTACAACATATAGTCTCCCTGTTTATATGGAGAAACATGTACAATGTGATTGCACCCACCCCTTCCCCTAGCCATAAATTATGAACGGTCCGGTCCCTTTGAGCTTTATATTGCAGAAAGGGCAGAACGGAAAGGAAAATAAATGTAATGTGGATTAAAAGCGATCAGCACCTGGCTAGAATGCACTTTACCGGGCGCAGCCCTCGCTGGCTCCCTTTACAATCCTTAGGGTTAGGGTTTAGAATGACAAACTACCTTGTACAGCTGCACGGTTATTGCGGAAAGAGTGCACATCGGCTTTACTCACCCGTTGAAGATATTTAAGAAATACAGTTCGCTCTACCACCATATATAGTGTAATAAAACACACTTTCGCCCTGAACTATTATAGTTAAAGTACGAGGACGCTTGCGTCCGAGTGCTTTAACGTTATAATAGTTCAGGGCGTGAAGCAACTGCAAACCAAGAAACGGGATGCAACAGAGTAGTTTACTGTAGGAGGCCGTACGAGGCGATGACAACTGACATGCATCGTGACGTCGCTTACATTGTGACGTAATATAAATGGTTCGATTACGAGGGGGCACACTAGAATGGCGCAGTGACGGGATAACGTCATTCAATTGTTACTTCATCAAAAAACTATACCTTTTATTTAAGAAATAAAGTTCGCTCTACTCCAATGTGTTTTGTAATAAAGTATAGTTTTGCCCTGAACTATTATAATTAAAGCACGAGGACGGTAGTCCGAGTGCTTTGATGTTATAATAGTTCAGGGCAAAACTATACTTTTATTACAAAACACATTGGGGTAGAGCGAACTTTACATCTTTCTAAGATGCTAAATTTAATACTTTCTAAGGATAACTACGATTAATTTAAGGCAGAAAACAAATGACGGTGTCGGTGACCTAAATTAAGAATCCTCGCACAGGGCTAACTGGTGCGCTGTTCTATTGATGTGTCTGCCCCCTACGTTAAGACGAACGTTACCAGAAAAAAACAAATGATAACAGTTTGATGACGGTTTACGTTCGGATTAAATATCTTCTCTGAATTATTTTAATTACATCTGTCATTAACGTAAACCATATGGGGCAATATCAACGTCGCATTTCTTCTACCAACGTAAGTTTAGATCAGTACATCCAGATGAAGCGGAGTAGTCAAGCGACATTCCACGATTGCATTGTGGGAATGTAAACATTGCGAACGTTACCGTGTCGCTGAAAACTTGTGAGTCGAATTGAGACATTTTAACCGTCGGAAAACATAAACGTAATGTTTCCACCAGTGATGTTAGCTGCGTGAAGCAACTGCAAAGCAAGAAACGGGATGCAACGGAGTAGTTTACTGTAGGAGGCCGTACGAGGCGATGACAACTGACATGCATCGTGACGTCACTTACATTGTGACGTAATGTAAAATAATTCGATTACGAGGGGGCACACTAGAATGGCGCAGTGACGGGATAACGTCATTCAATTGTTACGTCATTAAAAAACTATACCTTTATTGTCTCATAATGTATTTTTTTTTCGATTGTTCTAACAGCTAGGCATCTTAGAATTTCGGATAATGTATTTTTTTTTCTATTGTTCTAACCGCTAGGCATATTAGAACACTGTTTTATAATTTTACAATGTTATTAGACATTTTAACCGTAGTAAAACATAAACGTAATGTTTCCACCGGTGATGTTAGCTGCATTGTGTAATAACATCGCGTGATGCCGTACGTATGACGTCAAGGTGGTTTACAGTTATGACGTCATAATGCTAATGGTATTAGACCTTGCTTGACTCGTGGAAAGCTGACAGTCATCATACTCCTTGAATTCTTAGGAAAGAAGTACTTCGCTCGATATTATTTTGCTAATGTTGGGTGAGTAATAAATAAAATACTAAACTATGTCCCGTGTAATACCATATTTATGAAACTCGTAAATGGTATTGGTATCTAACTCGCTTTCGCTCGTTAGATACCAAACCATTCACTCGTTTCATAAATATGGTATTACACGGGACATCGTTTAGTATTCTCTATTGTGTTCACGCTCCATAGATCTATGCAAAATGATATCAGGGTTGGTACAATACAAAGTGAATCGTTAACAAATAAAAATAAAGAGAAGGGAAAATAATATATTCGCAGCTCTGAAACAGAGAACTGTTCCTCGTTGAATAATTGTTTAAGAATCTCGCCAAGACTCGGAATGGGGCCCGCGATTTATATTATTACATCGTTAAGCGAGAACGAAGTGAACAATGCCAGGCTGAGCCTTAAAATACTCTCTAAATAGAATGATTTATATGTTTAAACGCTTCAAAGTGTCATTTTCAGAGATGTTAAACCATTTATTCACAACATGTTGGGTATAAAGTGACAAGTGTTATTGTGTACAAAATTATTTATTATATGAGCATTTGGTGATACTTTTAGGCGTTGCCTTTAGTTTAGAGAGTACAGAAAAGTCACATGATATTGTTAATGGCGAACGATGGTAAGGATAGGAGAATGTCAGTGATGTGTTTTTAGGTCCTTTCTATGATAGCAAGCACTGACAGCAGTGGTGTTTGTTTGCCTGACAGGGGGTGTATTTGGCATTAGATACACAATCAATTAATTAATTGTTTTAGCTGTTTGGTATTGTTGTTTCCAAGCACCTGATATGGTCACGCGACAAGTTTATTTTGGATCGAGTGACACAGTGTGGTTCCATTAACCAGTCTTGTGACGCATCTGTGTTGTTTACACATCATGCGATCAGGTCGAGTGTTTAGACACTGTTCTGACTGATATATTGGACTGACCGCTCCATATAAGTAAGACACTAAGTTACACACCTTGTCCATGTTGGTGTTGTTCAGTCCTTCAGTCACGAAGTGGCAGAGCAGAGTCTACTATTGCAATGTTTGTGAAACGTCTTTAAGTCCACAGATGAACAGTTGACAGTTAAGTGATGCATTAATAATTAATTATGAATTTAAATATAACGTATAATTAAGTTTGACAACTTAACATTATCATATATCAACAAAATTCCGATCTCTTTTATCTGGTGCAAGGTTTATATTGCTCATATGGATATTTAATATATAAGCTATCAGTACAATTTAGTACAGCATATAGTATTCACTGAAAACAGTTCAATTAGATTTGTAGTTTCTGAATTGTGTTTGTGGATACATGTTGTTATTAGGGCTGAAGGGGTCATTGTTGGCACCAGTATGCTACAAATATGTACCCAAATTATGTTTTTGTATACATGTACAGAAATGTATCCTAAACATACTCAAAATCCAGACACGTACCCGATACTCTAAACAACCAACAAGTCCATATTCCTCAGCCCCAAACCGAAACCATATGTGGTTATTCCAATTCAGCTGATTGTGAGTGGTAATGTGCATCGCAAGATATTTGTCTCATACAACAGCATGATAGTTCTGATTCAATGCGGAAATGACTAGTTCTAGGATTGACTAGTTCTAGGGTACATTTCTATAAGCTGATTTTGGCTATGATAAATACCTGTAGTACCCGTGCCAACGGGATCAGGCTAAAACGGCCCCATTGCATAACGGCCCCAATTTTGCTTGGCTAAAACGGCCCCAAATTGGCTAAAACGGACCCTGTGCAAAACGGCCCCGATGTTGCTAAGTGAAAACAGCCAGAGATTGCTTGAAATGACCCCTTACAATTGCCAAAAAAAGACGTGAAATATATTGGAGCATTTACATTGACTATAACATATATTGAAAACAGAAAAAAGTCCTAACAATACACTCCTTGCGGCACACACAGCAGTACCATTAACGTGCTTGACCATGTATTTGTTTTCAATTTTAGTGTAATATGAAGTTACATAATGGGTATTAAATAGAATAACGACACAGACAAGAAACTTCCAATGGTTCTCTCTGTAATTGCTTGACACCCTCTCTATTTATTGCAATTGTGTGTTAAGCGAGGACACCCTCCTGAGTGTCGAATCAAGAATCGCGGAAAATGATCGTTTCAACACGAAATATGACAACCTCATCAGCAAACACGACTTTTTTCTTAGAAATAGTGGTTTTAGGTCTTCATTTAGAGTTTAGGCTTTTATGTCCAGTATTTTTCAGTTATCGCCGAAAATTCAAACTGTACATTTCATATGGAGTTGTGTTGAAACTGTACATTGCTTTGAATGTTTACGCTTGAAGTAACTGTCCTTGTAGTTGCATGGATTTTAGAGCATGTTTTTCCGACGGTCTTATTGCAAAACCACACAGCGTTGTGTCATTGTGAATGTACAGTAACCATCTATCCCCATCAATAAATACTGTATATCATTGACACGGAGAACACTATGCCATAGTCTTGAGTTCATAGACATATTTTATTATATTCATTTATGTACTATTGCTAATGTTTGTCAAAACACCAGCGCTGTCAGGATTCACTCAACAGAGAAACTGCTACTTCAATGTTATTTTAATGACTGTATGTGTGACTTCATGGTATGGATGTTTTTTTAACAATTTGAATTCTGATTCTGAAATCTAATGTTTTATTTGTCAAACTTAAATTCTAGTGTATATTGTTAGACGATCTGTACATTATTCAGTTCGTTTGATTCATAGCTTCCACATGTATTATTGGCCTCATGGCCATTTAAACAGAAGAAAATCATGATGAAAATGTCAAAGTTAATTAATTTAATAAGTAATTGAAAAATATGCATTTTGATCTATCATTTATGACTAAGGACACACATTGAAATAAAACTGATTATTTTGGGGCCATTTTGGCAAATATGGGGCTGTTTTAACTTGGGGCCGTTTAGTCATGGGGCCATTTCAGCCAAAACATTTGGGGCCGTTTTAGCCAATTTGGGGCCGTTTCGACTTGGGGCCGTTTCAGCTATAACCCGTGCCAACAACAACCCGTTCAGCATTATTAAGTGTACTATAGGAAACTTGAGTGAAACCCAAAAATCTGGGCTCCCCAACGTGATATTCTTGGAATATTGCTGAAAGCGGCGTGAAACCCAACTCATTCACTCCTAAAAGTCTGGCAGATGGAGGCTTGTCAAGAAATAGCAACATAATATTCCAAATTTGATACCATTTCACAAGTAACATACCTGGAAATCAAACAGGCAGTGGCAAATCAGGGAATCCACAACCTTGTATTCTCAGATCTTTTAGGAAGGTCATTGTCTGTTGACATGATGAGAAATGAATGATAATAAAAAGCAGATCACAAGAATGCACTGTTTCTGACTCCATTTCTAACAATTTAAGCATTTACATATCAGTGAACTGGAATAGAACATTTCCTTATTTCTCAGAACATTTTTGAACGTGTAAACACTAAACAAGCTAGTTTTATCATGATTTTTTACTAAATGTGCCTGCCAATCTTTGATAAATCTGACTTTCTTGGTCACCTGTAGTTTGTATTTGATCAATGAACACCAGTGACTAAAAGTTTGTGAAACATTTGTGGTGGGGCTATGTGCTGTACACTGGTCTTTTTTATTTTGTTGAGAGTTTTGGAAATGGTGCCTTCATTGAAACATGGTTAAGTGATTACTGTGAAGAGCACATCATGCATCCTGAGGCTTA
Source organism: Haliotis rubra (assembly GCF_003918875.1). Taxonomy (NCBI): domain Eukaryota; kingdom Metazoa; phylum Mollusca; class Gastropoda; order Lepetellida; family Haliotidae; genus Haliotis; species Haliotis rubra. Next base: position 1,270,149 of record NW_025767057.1, read on the forward strand.
CTGCTGAGTACTATAGTTTTATTTATCAAGGCACTCTCTAAATCGTTCATTCGTTTATTTATTTATTGATAAAACATGGGTCATGAGGTGAACTGCTTTCTATCATGACTAATTCTGAAACTGACATTTTATGGAAGACAACTTCTTATTTCCCTTATTGTCTATAGATGGCATCCGAACAAAATACAGAAGTAGTCATCAATAAAATATCTTGCCTTTATTGTTACTTTCAGAATTGTAAAAAGCAAAGCAGTTTAAAAACAGTCTGTATTTGATATCTGATAATGTTTAGTGCTCTCAATGTTCTCTTCTAGTCTTATGCTGACGACGATACAGCAGGAAACTTTGTTGGGTCATTCCCAAAGGGTTTCGGGTATGGACCAGATGAAAATGAAGTTGATGGTGTGGCGGCAGCAGCGGAAGAAAAACCAAGGATATTATTGATGGGACTGCGAAGGTAGGATCAGTTGTTTTCTTTTGGTTGACCATGTAAACTTGCTGAAAGTCATTCTGAATGTTTGATTCGCTGCACTGGCACAATGTTTCAAGAGACGTGTGAAGATCAGGTTAGAATTGGTCTTCAAAAACCCATATTTTTGGAGAATCTTTCTCCCTCTGAATATTTACTCAGTTCAAAGTAACAGTGTCTACAAATGAACCATGGAAATACATTTTAATTTTAAATTAAAGAAGCATCAGTATGATGAAGACGGTCCGATTGTTCTGTTACTTTCACTGAGATAATTCCCCAGCAGGGTGAAAAAGTATTTTCTGATAGGCTTAACCTATGCCAACATTACCACACTCAACCACATGTGACATCTTTCAAGAGCAAGATCAGAAACAAGAAGCTGACAAAATTATCAATGTTCTTTTTTTAGGGTCAAGTGGATTGAAAACAAAGTCTTGAAACATTTTTAAGGAAACTTACCACAGACATTTCATAATGTTTTGTAACTCATTGTGTTGACCATTTTGGTCTCCTTGACAGGCTTATACAATTTATATAACTCCTTGAAATACTGGGTAAATGTCACAGTATGGATGTTAATATTGTTATTGATTTGTTAGCTGAATCTACCTTTTTTGTTGTAATCATCTGTTGCACGTATCAAGTGACACGTAACATGTGACATCTACAATGTCTACCAGCATCAACAAATTTGAAAGGGCCTGTGATCTGTACTTGCCATGTTGACATTTCTACCTAAGGCCAGACCAATTTTATTTCTGTTTTACGGATTTTTGTCATCAGAAAACCTAAAGGCAGGAGGGGGAAAAAATCACCAGTCAAACCAAAAAAACATAAGTTTCCATGTTAACTCTTTTGGTTTGTTTATATCAACTAAAAATAAGTTGAGTGCGTTCAGGTTTCACAATGATTTCAAGAGTATTTTACATATATCACATTAACATTAGGATTTAATTTTTGGATTGGGGAAAGTTAACTTTTATTTTATTCTTATTCTTGACAAAATATGACCGGCGGATCCATAAAAAAAGAAATAAAATTGGTCTGGTCTAAAAAAAATTCACAAAAGTGAACTATAAAGGAGTACATTGTGTACAGGTTTCACAGCTGGTAGTAACACTGGAGAGAGTTGATTATGGATTTGAACTTCTTATATTATATCTATATGTTCTAAGTGAAATCCTAAGTCTGCACTGACTTCCTGTCCAAATTTGAATCTCACAGATCAAAGATAAAAACACTGGATTGTTTGCATGCAATGGAATTAATGGCATAACATCTTAAATGAAAATACAACATTAATCTAATGCCTTGAAAATGAGGACATCCTGGTATTAATCATGTTAATGATATATTTTGGTATATAAACATGCTTATCATGCCTATAATCTTTGTTTATTTTAATCACTATATTTTCAGCATGTGATGTCTTGTAGTATAATTGGCAATATGTAGACACAACTAGCTGACTGACTTTGTGTTTCACATGGTTATATTTTGATTGTCACTGCAGGAGCGGCAAGTCTTCCATTCAGAAAGTTGTCTTTCACAAAGTGTCCCCCAATGAAACATTGTTTCTGGAAAGTACCAACAAGATTGTCAAAGATGGTGAGTTTCAGATAGGATGTTGTCACAACACTGCTTTAGCATAGCAGAGAATACTGAGGTCTATACTGAATACTGGTGTTGTCTAGTGGTGTTCCGATTAATTGAAATAATCGAAGATTGGTCGCAGTGACCAAACGACCAAGCAATCGATCACATTTTCTCATAATCGAACAGAAACGATTTTGGAACTAATGTTTTAGTCTTTGCAACACTTGAAAATGGAACATATCTTAGAAGTTGTCAGGGCCTGAAAACGTGTTTAATTCTTAGAAAACTGACTTCACAATTTATGTAGTTAATATGTGAAAGTGTGAAATATCTGTACAACTAAGTTTGGCCTAACTACAGTCGGTGGTAGGGAGATAGGAAACGTCAAAAAGGGACTTTACTGAGGAGAGATTAGTGCAGAAATGAACAAGTCGACTTATTTGGAACAGACCTTGGCTTTATGCAAATTAGTGTGCGATGATATTGTATTACAAATGATTTTTTTTAGTCATTTTGAAATTAGACTTAGCTTCATTAGAAATGATAGCTGACGTACACAGTAATATTTTTACTTGTGAAACTCTTAAGGAAGTAGCTACTATGGAGTCTCACTACCACTATAAAAACAAACAGACATGGGGGGTCGTCTCAAAAGCAAAACGAGGTCGGATGTCGCAGACGATTGTTGGGGTCGGGCTGGGGGATAGAGATATCAGCTAAGATAAGATAATCCTTTAAGGGAATTAAACTGGGGAAGTAACAATTTACAAATAATATCCAGTCCTGTCGATCTTCGGGTGGCCATGCTACCTATATATTTTGAGACATTTAATACGATGGCTGATTTAAGCCTTTCTATGGGCATCATACTGTTTTACATATCTCAACATAAACTTTATGAAAAAAAGACACGTTAGATGTTAATCAATATTTGAGACATATTCAACACACAAGAAAACGCATTGAAAATCTTTGAGATGACCCCTTGTGCCTGTAGGCAGCACATGCATTTCATGCTCGGTGTGTCGACGGTCCGTCATCATACCTGGCCGAGCGACCTTATTGCCATCTATAGTCTGATCTATTGTTTTAAGCAGCTATTCGTATTTTTTCTAAGTTTTGCCCAATTTTATGAGTAAACGTGCTTTTCTGGGTATCCTATTACGCATCCCACTGAACGCCATCCCAGTTAGGCCGATGTGGGTTATTTCGACATATGCTATTTGCAATTGTAGGGATACAGAGTAACAGCTAAAAAACGTTTTTTTTTCTTTTTCCGACAGTACTATAGTGTGAAAGTCAGTCTGATGACATGTATCATGATACCTGAGTGGCTGTAAGGCAAAAACGGGGACCATAATCTGCTGTTGTAGAAGATCTGGCACAATACCTTCGACAATGATTTTCCCTGATTTGTTTGTCATGTCCTTGTTTCAGATGTGTCCAACAGCTCCTTTGTACAGTTCCAGATCTGGGATCTGCCCGGTCACATTGACTTCTTTGATCCCACATTTGATTCGGAGAACATCTTTGGAGGATGTGGTGCTTTAATATTCGTCATAGATGCTCAAGTACGTTTCAGTAATCCCACGATACTTCAATTAACCTACTTGATTGACACAGCTCTTGAGCTGTTGACTAAACACTTGATCCTATTCTGTTTATCTAGGAGAGGGGGAAGGGGAGGGAGATTCCATGACAGAATAGCTTCTACTCCTTGTGATGAATCAGTGCTTGTCAGTAGTGTACCTAGGCGTCTTTCTGGAAGTCTTTCAATTGATGTTGTATTGTGCATGTCTAATTTACAATGATTTTCATGGAAAATAGAAAGTGTGCTCCTGTGGTCAAGCACAGGAGGAGGACACTTTATTGTCCCCAGCCGCAACGCGGAACGGGGGACTATGTATTCAGCGGCGTCCGTACGTACATACGTCCCGATTCTTGTTAACACGATATCTCATGAACTGTTGTACCCAATGTCTTGAAATTTTGTGATAACCTACATTAGGGGATTACACAGACACCAGTCGATTTGGGTGACCTTTACCTTATTTTCAAGGTCACCACGACACTTTGACCACTTTTCTAACTCTTGTTAACGCGATATCTCATTGACTGTTATACCCAATGTCTTGAAATTTGGTGACAGCCTACATTAAGGGATTATGCAGACACCAGTCAATTTGGGTGACCTTGACCTTATCTTAACGGTCACCACACTTTTCAAACTTATTTAAACGCGATATCTCATAAAACATCGCACCAAATGTTTTCAAGTATGTTGACAGCCTACATTGGGTGATTATGCAGACACCAGTCATTTCAGGCATCTTGTATGTGACCACAAAATAAAAAGTAGTAAATATAGATATTCCATTCTTTAGCGGCGGGGGACATTGCCATATCAGTGGCAAACACTTGTTTATTTTCCATCAGGCTGACATCTTGTTCACCCTTTTCCCTATATTTATATAAGCCTGTGAGTGCTTACGTTTAACCTACTCGGTCACTGTGTCTCCCAAACCCCTACATATGAACTACATCAGATCGGGGGCACTCTGCAGAACTTTCACAGGTAGTACTTGGGTAGGGAAACGGTGAACTAGGACTTTGTACTAACTTAACTTCCTGACTAATGTTGCTCGCACAACAACCTGTGAAGAAGTCTATCATTTTGACACAGAGGTCAGACTAGGTTGATTATTTGAACTACTGATGATGAGTTGCTTGTAACTGCCCAGGGTGGCTGTCACAGCTTGTGTGCACACCTGTACAGTACTTTTTCTTCTTACTGACTGAATACAGCCATCATGTATTCATGAAATCATGAAATACAGTGAATGATGCAAAGATGTAACATCCACATATATCACTGTTGTATTGATAGTGTCTTGAATACAGACTAGGTTGATTATTGGAATTACTGATGATGAGTTGCTTGTAACTGCCCAGGGTGGCTGTCACAGCTTGGGTGCACACCTGTACAGTACTTTTTCTTCTTACTGACTGAATACAGCCATCATGAAATACAGTGAATGATGCAAAGATGTGTTACATAATCTTGTAGTTTTGTAACTTACACATATATCACTGTGTATTGATAGTGCAATATGTTTACGCTTTGAGCATAATATCCAAGTATGGAAAAGCGCAATACAAATCTACTATTATTATTATAGTGTCTTGAATACCAAATAGCCCCATAACTACCCTCACATGGTTGATAACATGTGAGTAAATACTTCAGGACACGAAGGTCAGGAGCCCTTTTTGCAGTGTTATTTCATTGACTGTTGAGCTTCAGGAATGAGAAGATGGATGATGTTGAGTTAACCCTGGTTTGCAGGATGACTACATGGAGGCTCTCTCTAGGCTGCACTCAACAGTGTCCAGAGCCTACAAGATCAACCCCAAGATCAAGTTTGAAGTGTTTATTCATAAAGTTGATGGACTGTCTGATGACCACAAGATTGAGACTCAGCGAGACATCCACCAGCGAGCATCAGACGATCTGCAGGACACAGGGCTAGAAAGTGTTCATCTTAGGTGGGCAATGTGATGATGTGTGTAGCCTAGTGGTTGAAGTCTTACAACATCTGGGTTCAATTCCTTGTGTGTGAAACCACTTCAGTGGACTTGCGCTAATGGTTGAAGTCTTACAACATCTGGGTTTAATTCCTTGTGTGTGAAACCACTTCAGTGGACTTGCGCTAATGGTTGAAGTCTTACAACATCTGGGTTTAATTCCTTGTGTGTGAAACCACTTCAGTTGACTTACGCTAATGCTCAGTAAATCCCAACTTATTAACGTAATCAAGTTTTTAAGATGTCAGCATTATTAAAAGTACGAAGTTTTGATCAGATATTTATTAGAATACCAGATGTTCTGTATCTCGTTGATAAGTCCATGGATGAGGCTATGGATGACTGAAGATGCGGTGGACAACACCTCATATGAAGATATAGATATGAACATGATAAAGTATTGAGTGCAGGCAAACACTTAGTGCTAGTAGGTGTGTTGTCTTCAGAAATCTTTAAAAGTGTTGTATTTTATTACAGCATGCACAAACTCAATTCTAGTGCTACAGTGTGTTGATTGTTTCTTTGTCTTTCAGCTTTCATCTCACAAGTATCTACGATCATTCAATATTTGAGGCATTCAGCAAAGTTGTACAGAAACTGATTCCTCAGTTACCAGTGTTAGAAAACCTCCTTAATATTCTTATATCAGTAAGTATGTCATTGTTGTATCCATGACTGAATGTTTTCTCATTAGCTTAGCCTTGTGAAAGAAAAGATAAAAGGGATAGGTTTCCATGGTTACATATATGATCTGTGTCACATTGTTAAAATGACAGGTAAGATTTGCTTCCCAGTATCCTGTACTGGTGGGGACTGGCGGTGGGGTAGCCTAGTGGCTAAAGCGTTTGCTTGTTACACCAAGACCCGGGTTCGATCCCCACATGGGTGCAATATGTGAAGCCCATTTCTGGTGTCCCCGCCATGATATTGCTGGAATATTGCTAAAAGCGATGTAAAACTAAACTCACTCACTCACTAACTAACTCACTCCTGTGCTGGTTGCTGGAGGTAGCTCAATGGATGAGGTGGTCAGACTCGGTGATGTCATTGTAGCCTGATGACAGGGACTGCAGCTGCAGCAATATTGCTGAATGTGACATTTGACAAGAAACACAAATGTTTGTGTCATGCTGTCAACTCATGTCTGTCTGGCTAGATTAGTACAGGCTGTTTTCCTATTGCTTGAATATTGCCAAATATAAAACAACATTCACTCAGGACAGGGATAGACACAGCAGCTAGGCCATTAGTCTGGGACTAGAGAAAATACAGTGGATCTTTTCTTTATGAAAGTCTAGCTGTTTCACATGAACCACTTGTCCAACTGTCGCGACAAAGATCCAGGTTAGAATTGGTCTTCAGCAACCCGTGCTTCTTGTAAGAGGCGACTAACGGGCTCAGGTGGTCAGGCTCGCTGACTTGATTGGCACATGTCATTGTATCCCATTTGTGTAGATTGATGCTCATGATGTTGATCACTGAATTGTCTGGTCCAGACTCAATTATTTTCAGGCTGCCATCATATAGCTGAAATATTGCTGAGTGCACTGTTAAAGAACAAACCAACCAACCAACCAACCAAACTTGTCCAACTGTAGTTGCAAACTAGGTGGATATGACCACTGGACAGACAGGGTATTGTCCGACCTTCAGTGTGTTAGTGTCATATCTTATGATTAATTGGATAACCATGTGAAGGCAGGGCTCCAGATAAGAGCCGCATCGGCGTATGTATGGATAAAATATATGCACGATACGGGTAGGAAATAATTTAGAAAACGTAGCAGATACGCACCACAGCAATGGTGTACGGTCTTAGAATCCTTTATAGACTGAATTTTTTTTGTTTTAGTGTTTTTCCTACCTGTTTACACAAGAGAAGCAATGTTGTGGTGCATATATGAAATGAAACAGAAGCTTACTGATACTCCATTAAATTCCATTCTGTAATCGAAATGCACTCTAAGTTTTTCCAGTACTCCTATATTGAAAAAATAAGGAGTACTTACTCCTGATGTTGAAAAATTATCTGGAGCCCTGGAAGGTGATTGATTTTATGCCGCTCTGAGAACCCCAAGCAGTCAGAAGCACTGAAATGGAACCAGAATTCAGTCTCTTACTCTTTTCTTTGCAGAACTCAGGCATAGAGAAGGCATTTCTGTTTGATGTTGTCAGTAAAATCTACATAGCCACAGACAGTTCTCCTGTGGATATGCAGTGCTATGAGCTCTGTTGTGATATGATTGATGTCGTCATTGATGTGTCCTGTATATACGGGTAAGTAATGTCGTACTTGTCGTAAAAAGATAAAGCATGTTGGGATGGTCTGCACTGTTGGTCAGGGGCATGAGGCTGAAATGACTCCTTTGGGCATCATGATATTACACACTTTAATGGTTTTGGTATTAAACATTCTGTGCACAGGATACAGTAAATAGAATGGCCTCAATGTTTGGCTTTTCTGAACATGCTGAGCATATGAACATGATGAAATCCAGTATCAATGTGATTGTTAAAGATTGTTGTTTGAATGTCAAACAGGCATTTTATAAAAATTTTAATCCATTTCACATGAAAACTGAGTGTTTTGCCATGTTTATGGTCTCTTTCTCTACAACATGGTATGTCGTGATCATGATATGTCTCGTGACTTGGGTGTATCATTTCAGCTCTGTGCTTTGATCTTGAAAGTTGCATGGTGTGTGTCTTCATTCAAGGCAGATGTGATTGCTTTGATTACTGCTATACAAAGATTGATCATCCAAATAAGGGCTCGTCAGAACGACCTTTCAGCAAAACAATGTCACTGAGATCGTTAAAGTTAATGCCTTATGTATTCTATAATCATGCAACCTAGAAAAGATTCATATAGAGCATTCTGAATGACAGTTTTGTGTTGTCGGCAGCTTCTTTAGAATAACATGTTACAGAAGAGACTGTGATAAGTACTGCCTTACAATCTCAGACAACTGACAGACAGGCTTGACATTCCACAATGTTCTGTTTTTCAGTTTTCAAATTTCAAATTTCAATTCAAAAACGAATTTTCGATGCATAGTCTGGAATGGAAGTTGCCATTTTGAAACTGTGCCGAAAAGGTAAAGAAAGATGCTTTCTGATTGTCTGATGCCTACTTCCTGTAGGTAATTTCATTATTCTGTCAAAGTTCACGAAAGGTCTTTCTGTTATGGCCTGTAATGGGATGTCCCTAAATCTTTGAGCATTGGAGCAAACACTAATGTCTGATTTATTGTTTCTGTTATACAATCTCTCACAAGCAAATGGCTTAATTTGATTAGTTTGAGTTGAAGATTTGTTCCAGGTTGTCTCTGACTGGAACTGCATGCTTGCTGTTTATATGCATTGTGTCCGTGAGTTGCTGTAATCATTACTGTGTTGTACATTTCAGTGTGACGGATACCATACTGGCTAGGTAATAAATACACTATTACGTGATCTCTTAGTATTTTAACTCTTTTATGGTATTATGTTTCAGTGTCACAGACATTGTTCTGTCTCGGTAATCCTTTAAATAGAATTCACATTTTGCTTCTCAATATAATTGTATGAATCTTCACAGTTTGCTGAATACGGTCAAAAAAGCACCAATCTGCCTTTCCTGCTTGCTCATGTCGTGTGCAACACAGTAACATATCAACCACTATTCACATTTGAAATTAGATAAGTGTATTGGCATTACTGCATATAAACTTAGATAAGTGTATTGGCATTACTGCATATAATACGAAGGTGAAGGTAAATTGAGGTGTCCTATTTCAATACAGTGAAAATATATTTGATAGAATTAGTCTTTAGGAAATTAGAGTGTATATAGTTGAGCACAATATTCTAGTCAGTATCACAAGGCAGCTAGGCATTCTTGCATGTTTTTGTTTGTGTACTGTAGATATACAGTCAAATTCCGATGAGTCGAATGCCGGTGTCTCGAATATTATGCATAACACGAAGTACCTGTCGGTCCTGACCATTCCCTGTTATAGTTGTCATCATTTGAATACCGGTTACACAAATTCGTCTCATAAATACACACGATAACTCGAGAAGGAAATTTGGTCCCATGAGATTCAAACAACAGCAATCTTGTAGACATAAGCCGAAGTCAGTCAATGAGAAGTTGATTGGTGTAGCAAACTGATCCAATTAACAAACCAGCGCGGCTCACACCTTTCTGCCATTGACGGGTGAGTTCAAAAGGCAGATTAGTGATTTTACGGAAATCACTGTCTGTGCTAATCAGACTGGAACTGTTAAGGTGCCCCTATTAGTGATAGGGAAATCATTAGATAAACAAATGCTTAGGCGGAGGAATTAGGACTGGATCATCTTTTTTTCTACCCTCATAGACATACCTATGTCTCGAATACATCGATAAGTCGAATTTATTACTTGGTCCCCAGCGATTCGACTCATCGGGATTTGACTGTATGTTGGAAACCTCTAGACCAGTGATATATTGGACCATCAACTAAATCACATACAGAATAATGTTGTTGAAAATCTTGACACATATTACGACCAGATCATTTTCCTCTGGTCATGAAGAAACTTATGACTCTTTAACTGTTCAGATTGAGTAACTTCATGATTTAAGTGGGTGTTAAATGCACTGAACCTTAATATGCTATTGCAAACAGTGACCACAAACCCTTCCCTTTAATTTGTAGTTATTTTGACAGTTCTGATCATAATCCTGCACAGGCATACTTGAAATTATAGTTTGTAACAAAACCAGAACAAATGGTAAAGATAAATTTAAAATATTCACCTGGGCCAAGATATAAAATAACATTCAATCCTGTGGAAAGGAAATATACTTCGTTTCTTGAAGTCTTCAGTGGCTCAGTTCATTAGATCATCCAACTTCTGTTAAGATTAATTATAAAGAGACCCCGAGAAGGTCCGGGTTAGAATATTGATCTTCAGTAACCCATTCTTGTCTTAACGGGATCGGGTGGTCAGGTTCACTGACTTGGTTGACACATGTCATCGGTTCCCCATTGTGCAGATCGATGCTCATGCTTTTGATAACTGGATTGTCTGGTCCAGACTCGATTATTTACAGACTGCCGCCATCTAGCTGGAATATTGCTGAGTGCAGCGTAAAACTACACTCACTCACTCATAAAGACATTGTTTTGAAATAAGGAACCATATTCCCTCAGCAGAGCCTCCTATCGATATACACCATGTATGCCTTAAATGCTTTTGTGCCCTCCCTTGTATCACCATGGTTACGGGAATCCTGCCGATACAACAATGTATGCATATACTTATCTGGCTTATGCAGGAACTGATGCAGCTGTTGCCTTCCTGGTGTTGACATAAGCCTAATAGTTAAAAGCATGATGGACACTGGGATAGATAGGAAATATACATGATATATAATCTATGACATAGTAAGTCAGATTGTTCAAGTTGTGCATGCTTGAGCTTTTTTAATATGCATGTGTATATAGTAATATAGTAATTGGAGAGTCTACAGTTACCTGACATTAAAGGAAATATATTGTAATCCTGATAAAATGTGTTGCCTCAAAATACACCTGGCCTGCCATTGATCGTCATGAAATGTATGGTAACTTAGGACTGTGTGCAGTGTACGAAATAGTTTCCAAATTTTGCCAGCGAGTCGGGCTAACTATGCCTGAAAGTTACTAGCCCACAAAATAATTCACTAGCCCCAAATTTAAATGTAGAAATTAAGGAAAAGATAACAAAACGAGAAAATGCCATTATTTATCCGGCCATAATCTTGCATGATTTAAAAGTGTATTATAACTTAACAAGTCCGATAGAGTGATATATTTAAAAATTGACCCCATGAAAATTCACTAGCCAGCCTGGCCAGTGACTGTGGAGATTTACTGGCCCGACTGGATGTTTACTAGCCACGGGCTAGCGGGCTAGTGGCTATTTCGCACACTGACTGTGTGATAGTGTATATGGACTGTGTTTTCATGATGCCATTTCTTTAAGACAGGCTTGGCTTCTAGATTTTTACTGCTTCAGTATTCCTTCAGTGTGTCATTTTAGTCATGCATGGTTAAACTAACTTATTTGAGTGGCATTTGAGTGATTAAACTAACCAATAAGCATGATAAGAAGTATTTTATGAATGATTCACTAACAAGGAAGTATCTACCCCCTTGTGTAAGTAGAGAAATCACAGTCATGTCATTGTCAGCTTCCACCACCATGCCAGAATGCATGGTATGTGAAATGTTTTCAACATTTTTGTCCATTAAATACTTCAACTGTATCTTTGTATGGCATGTGAAGAAAATACAAAAGATATGGTGCGTGATGGTGGTAAGTTTGTTACCATGACTACTCTTTCAGTATTTGCTAAGTGACTCCCTGTAAAATGAGAGTGTAGTGTATTTATTATTTGTATCAGGAAATTCACAAACAATTCTTCATTGATCTTGTTGACTGACAAATGGAAAATGTTAATAGATTTCCTTGAAGCTTTCTTATACTTTGTTTTAATCATTTTTTCTACTTTTTTTCCTTTTTGTCCTTTTTGTCCTCTTACTTTCAAGATTTTAATAGGCTATGTTAATATTTATGGAATTCTTTATAACCTGTTTTGTCTAAGGTGATGCAATTCTTTGTTCTGAGTTGTATCCCGGGCAGTGGGGTAGCCTAGTGGTGAAAGTGTTCGCTTGTCACGCCGAAGGCCTGGGGTCGATTCCCCACATGGGTACAATGTGTTAAGCCCATTTCTGGTGTCCACAGCCGTGATGTTGCTGGAATATTGCTAAAAGCGACATTAAACCATACTCACTCACTCACTGAGTTGTATCCCTTGGACATGCCAACTGTGGTTGTGGGTTTGAACCCCGATTTACCCAGGCTATGTTTCTAGGTTTGTCAGCACCATCAGCATGCTCGGGGGTTATGCTAAAGTGGTAAGCATTTGAGAGCTGCATCACTGGTGGTTTCCTTCCAGATTAAGGTGACACAGTGTGATGTAACTGGAATACTGTTTAAAGCGGTGTTAACTCTCTACAAGCATGGTGATGAGTAAACATTTTACTTCCAGTATTCGAGACGATGGAGCCTTTGACAACCAGTCCGCAGCCATCATTAAGCTGAACACCAACACCATCTTGTATCTGAGAGAGGTGAACAGATACCTAGCTCTGGTCTGCATCCTCAGAGAGGACAGCTTTGAGAGACAAGGTGAGGATAGATTACCAGATGTAGATATACCAACAAAATGGACTTCATTACAACTGAGTTGAGCCTTATGATTTCTATTGTAAAACAGTCTGAAAGTGAATACATGACACGTTTTATGGATAAAAGTCTGTGAAAAGAGATTAGCACAGCCTTATGTTTTTTAGATGCGGGATAGAATTGGTCTTCAGTAGCCCATGCTTGTCATAAGTAGCCCATGCTTGTCATAAGAGGCGACTGACGGGATCAGGTGGTCAGGCTCGCTGACTTGGTTGACACATGTCATCGTATCTCAGATCAATGCTCATGATGCTGATCACTGGATTGTCTGGTCCAGACTCGATTATTTACAGACCGCCTCTATATTGCTGGAATATTGCTGAGCGTGGCGTTAAACAACAATCCAACCAACATCATGTTTTCTATTGTAAAACAGTTTGTGAGTGTATTTCCTTGACACAGGTCCTGTTGCAGGTATCATCGACTACAACTTCCACTGTTTCCGCCACGCAATACAGGAAGTGTTTGATGTCCGGCAGAAGCAGGAGCTTGGCAGTGGGCACCTCAACTCAACAGAACTTGTTCATTCTAATGGCATTGCCAGTAAGATCCAGTGATGCCATTCTGCCTTGACTGAATCCGAGACAGTGATTTCCAGTGCAGGCTGTAGGACATTCTGCTGACAGTGTGGAGTAGGTGAGAGCCAAGCAGTGGTCATGTCATACTGAGCAGAATTGGTCAGAGAAAATGAATATCAAGAAAATCAATGTTGCTATCTGTTGCAGTTGGCAGTGTTGAGAGAGTGAAATGATGCACATCTATCAGTTAGTTTTGATACCATACCATAAGCTCATGTCTTGAGAGGTAACTTTCTACAAATATATTGCCCTACATTGCAATGATGTACATTATTAGTTCTGGATCCTGCAAGAAACGTTAATTGAATGTATGATTGTTATTGATATGTTTAGTTATTATTTTCATATCAGTCTCATGATTATCAGCTACACCATGCAACACATATTTGCTGCTATTGTTATGATTTGAAACTGTTCCAACACATGAACTCAACGATCGCAATACTTTCAGAATCATGTACTCAACAGCATATCTTCAAGTCATCCTGAATTCTCAAATAAATTCCTTGTGACAGTGTTTGTGCAAGGTGTATTTTGGTAAAGTTCCTTGTGACAGTGTTTGTGCAAGGTGTATTTTGGTAAAGTTCCTTGTGACAGTGTTTGTGCAAGGTGTATTTTGGTAAAGTTCCTTGTGACAGTGTTTGTGCAAGGTGTATTAAGGTAAAGTTCCTTGTGACAGTGTTTGTGCAAGGTGTATTAAGGTAAAGTTCCTTGTGACAGTGTTTGTGCAAGGTGTATTAAGGTAAAGTTCCTTGTGACAGTGTTTGTGCAAGGTGTATTAAGGTAAAGTTCCTTGTGACAGTGTTTGTGCAAGGTGTATTAAGGTAAAGGTAAGCATACAGAAGTTATGTCATTGTGTCTGTCCATATGATCAACTGTAGGCCATCTCACAATGGGGAAATGCAGTCAATATTTCACTGAATCACTACACTGCTACAACTTAACCATCACAAAGCAGTGATGTAGAAAGTCGAGAAACTGACTATGGCTCACACTGTCACTGCTGAGTATACAGCATACAGACACTTCTTACAGACAGAATGAACCTAGGATTGAATGCAAATACTTACCTTTAGGTCCAAAAACAACTTTGTCAAAATTAGAACTGAGGGTTTGAAGTTAGGGGCGATATTTTCTACTCAAAAGTTAAACGTGTGTTTGTTTTGTATTAGTCTATGATTATTCTGTCATGATGTAATTATCAACAGTAATGTGAAAGAGCCAGGGTGTTATTCAACTTATTTTGTATATAGTATATGTGATAGTGTTTCCAGTGTGCAGGCTCTGGGATCTTCAGATGAAAATGACAGATTTAAGCAGTTTTTATTTAGACTTGAGTTACTTTCAGCATCCAGGGGCAGGGTCCTATCAATGAAGACTAAGATATGCTTTTATGACATCTTCCAAATCAAGTAATATAGTTCAAAAATGGAAACAATGTTACAATTAGAGAATATTTACTAGGTCTTCACTGTACAGTTTCTTGCTACTTCAGACAGTTCTGTCTCTGTAGACAAACATTATTCTTTTTCAATAGAATATGTGCTCAAAGTTTTCAATGTTCGTCATTTTGCACAATGCAGATTTAATTATTTCTTGTATCTGATCAATGGGTTAGACGTAAAGGGCAATACATATACAGTTCTTGCTAGGATACAAAGGTTGTGATATACCAAAATCTTTATTGGAAGTAGTTTTCATTTCTTCATATCACAACACCAGTTTCGGAGGAGACACCATATTACATTTATGTAAATACCGGTAAGCACATTGGTAAGCTTTCCATACATCTTTACATCATTCTTATATTGATGAAGATTTGTAGTGCTGTGAATCAACTGTGGAATGGGGATACTGTGTTGCTGTATGTCCAACAGTAAACACAGGCCTACATGCACAAAGCAGTGGTACCGCCACTGAAAGAAGTTGAGTTCTGATTGCTGAGACAGCTTTGTGCAGATGAGCCTCCTATGGCAATACAAAGGTGTATTGCTTTGTCAGGCTGCCAGTAAATCTTTTGTGCCAAACTTGAGTTTGTGCTTGTCATAAGGGACAGGACATGTCATTTTGCATCATACTTACGTCAATAGTGTGTACTTGTACAGTGTAACATGTTAAGATGATGTTAAGATGATGTTGGAATATGACCTTTGATCATGTGATTTGAAATGTATTGATCTTGTAATTTATGCATGACCTTGTAGACTTGTGTTATGAATTAAGTATACCTCAGTCATAGTGAGTGAGTGAGTGGGTGAATGCTGCTTTATGCTGTATCATCAGATATTCCAGTTATTAATTAGAGCAACCAACAGTTACACATGATATATGCACTTCAGTTATTAATCTGAATTCAGCAGATTATTTTGTTTCATTTTTATGGATACAGAAAATGCTATTTCTGTACACATTGCAGTTACAAATACTGTATTTTGCAGTTTAAATGTAGAATATTGTATTCATAAATATGGAACAAATATTTATTTTTGTTTGTTGTTTAAAACTGCACTCAACAATATTCCAGCAATATTACAGTAGCCTGTAAATAATCCAGTCTGGACCAGACTTCATGGGTATCAATACTGTATTTTATGTTTATGAATTCTGTATTCTGTAGTAATAAGTCTACAGCAGGTACTAGTAGCAAACATGGACTGGATATGTGTATCAGCTTTAATACAGTTCGTCGGGTCCAGTGTTGATTATTCATGGGTAGCCAGTTCAGCTGGAATATTGCTGATGTTTCACTCCACTTCACACACTCATACTGTGACCAGTTATCAGCGAGCACTACTATTATGGTTTAATGCAGAGTTACTCTCTCTCTCTCCCTCTTTCCTCCCCCCCCATAATTTCCCTGAGGAGCATTTCCCCCTAACCTTTGGACCTCCTGATTTATGTGCACCCCCATTCTCCGAAATTCTGGATCCGCCCCGCATACATTGTTTTTTGTTGAATGCAGAATTTGCTAGACTTGATAAATACAAGCCAGACTGTGTTATCATTAAGCTGTAAATGCCATTTTCAGCTCTGTGCTAAATATGATAGCGTTTGAACCAGTGTAACAGTGAGATAATGATATGTCTGGTGCATGATTGCAGACCATATATCCTGATATTTTCAGTTGATTGTAATATAGTCACTATCAGTACTTTGTGCAATGTGAATATTTTGTATGTGTACATGGGCAGTCATAGGTCATAATATATATTACCAACATGTTGTACAACTACTGTAAAAACAGAATGACTGTGCTTTCATTTGTAAATAAAATTTGTATATATTTATCTAATTAGTGTTGCTTTGTGTTTGGCTCAGAACTTCATTCTACCATGACATGCTATGATAAGTAGGGTTTCAAATCACAGTAACAACCTTCTGATTTTGTCAACTGTATTACAGTGAAAGTAAGCATCTGTGATTGTGACTTTCCCAATTATTTTCATTTGATACTTTCAAATACTTTGTTGTGGCACGGGCGTCCCAATCATCACAGTTGGCCCTTGGACACACCAGAAACTGATCATGGGTTCGAACAACACTGATGAAGTTACTAGGTTTGTTACATACCTGGAATAAAGTTCAACAGTGGCACTAAACCAAGTCACTTGTTCAGTTTGCAAATGTTTGTTCAGAGAGCCTGTTGTGAGGATACAATGTAAGCATAAAACAGACCATCCAGTGTGTTGGCGGAAAGGATTGATAGTCAGAATGACTCTTTATTTCATATGAAAATTGTGTCATCAATAATATCTTGCATAAACTTGCTATGAATTAAGTTTTTGTTTTCACACACAGCTCAAAAAACCCATCTGTATTCATGGGCTGTTTCAAATCATGTTCCAAACACTGGTTTTGTTTGTATTCTATTCAAAAATAATTTACTGCTCCCAAATGTTTTGATTTTGTTGTTAACATTTTTTGCATGTTTGCACACAGTCATTCCTCTGATATTTATTGATAATTAATATTTAGTTCATGACTATTGATCTCTATCATCCATATTGAAAGAAGAGCAGAAAAATTCCTGCCCTTTCTCTACACTACACTATAGTTGAGTCAAAATCGGGTTTCAATCGACTTGCAGAAATAACAATAAAGAATTGGTAGGTGTCATGAGTGGTGCTCGTTAGGCCAATCATCCATGATTATGTCTACATTAAATTTTAATCGATTGTATGCAATGGTAGCGTAGCGATCGGCAAAACAGTCAGGTAGGGTGCACAGAAGTGTCCGGCCTTGTCATGATGTATTGTACTATGATGCATTTCGAGTCAGGGGTCATCTCAATTTTTTGTATGTATTTTATAAAATCTTTAATCCTCGCAAAGACACGAGGGCCTGTGGGTTTATGGTCAACTTTTGGTATGAACTGTATATACATAATGACGACAAAATTTTGTTGAAATAGATCATTCCTTCGGGGAGGATTCTAATGTCAGAATATATCCCCAATATCCCATGCTTAAATAAGTTTAACATATGGATTCTCTCTGACTGATGGGTCTCCCGGTGGTTGCTCATGCAGTCAACCTTTGGTTTACCTGGACCAGACTAAAATATATACAGGCCTGCCAGTTAAACTGATTTGACACGGTGTCTCCGACCATAAAGTTATGCCTAGGGCAACCTCAGATGATCTAAGACACTCGCAATCAACCTTACATCTGCCATACCAAAGTCTTATTCACTTGCAGATCGTGAACCGGTATGATTGTTAAGAGTTTGGGTGTAAGGTGGATATCTTACATCAAACACACATCGCATCACCTTTGGAAAGTTGAAGTGTACCATCAATGGCATCTGTTACAACATTGCAGTAATTCCATCACACTGACATATTGTTCTGAACACAGGGTCTTGTACTCATTGTTCAGTACAGTGCTCATGGCGGTTCAGTGACCTGACATTGACACACTGGAGTGTTGTACACCATAGAGATTGCACATTACATGCGGAAATCCACTTTTGCTTAGGGACTGTTCATTATTTATGGCTAAGGGGGGGTGATGATGATTTTTATGGAGAAGCATGTACAATGTGAATGACAGACCCCCCCTCCAATTTTATGTACAATATAAGTGACCCCCCCTGCATATCATGTACAAAATCAATGACCCCCCTCCCCTCCCATAAATTCTAAGCATAACTTTTAAACATATTTTTATGTACAAAATTGCTGACCCACCCCCTAGTACGTGTGTTCAAAATTGCTGAACACCCCCACCCCAGAACAAAATGGTTGCCCCCCTCCGTTAAAAACATCATCACCAACCCCCCAACCAATAATTATGATTGGTCCCTTAAATGCTGATTGTTTTAAAGGGTCCTCAGACAGAGGACACACTAGGATACTTAAGTATTTACAATAATTGTTGCTAAGATCGTTCAGTGCAGGAAGGCTCTGATTCGTAAGTCAGACCACCGGTAGGTCAAATATCAAAACTTGCCCAATTCATTCAACGTTGTCACAACAGAACCACTACTTCATAATAGTTCATTTATTCATATGGGTACATAAAACATACACCATCAGCTGAAACAAAATAACAGTATCATAACCAGATAATTCTAGTCGCACTTAATAACAAAATAGTCAATAACACATTTATGGATGATCACATATACACATGATGAGATGTTGATAGAGGAGAACACAGGCAATCAGCATCCCCTAGAACTAGGGACATTATGCACAGTCCACAGCATGCCAAGAGTGCAGCAGTGCACACCCAACACGGGTTGCACAAGCCAGATACACTAGCCTAGGAATGTGATTACCCCATGACCTAAATTAAAATGATCAAGCTATTCCACATACTTGCAAACTTACTAAACTGTCATGCAGAATTCCCTTTCAGAACACACTGATATCTCTTCTTTTGAATTTTGGGTGATAATATACAAAGAAGCAAGCAGCAATTTTCCAAAAGTGATGCCTTAATAAAATATAAGCAAAGAGATATTTAGAAACATTTCTTAATTTTACCTTTTTTATAAATTTTATCAAATTTAGCATGTTTATGATTAATAATTTTGATAAAAATATATCTTGCATGTCCTTATGAAAGGATAGTGAGTTCAATTATTAGTTTTCACTATTTCAAAATTTTGTTTTATAATATTACTTGAAAAGTAATACTGTGATAATTATCAGGCTTCAGTCTCCGTTCCTGCTAATGTCCCTACACCTATACAAACAGGACAGGCAAACCACACATCACAGCGCCATTGTGACTGATCAGCTGTTCTGAAAGTATCTAATCCTTTGGGAAATACAGAAGATAAATACAATCAAGGAATGCCCAAGTCAAATTTGAGAACATGTAAAATATATTTTTCAGTTAAATGCACTGAATCAGCCCATCTACTCCCTGGGTTCCTGTCCAGTATACAGAGGTGTAGGTATTATGAAGATGATAGTGTATCTATACTTTCATGATATGTACAGATAAGATTATAGTGAAACCTTGTTGGTCAGGTAACCTCGCCTTCCAGATGATTTGATTGGGTAAAATCTATATATTTACAGCTCTGATACATCACTTGATGATGTGGAGCTTTAATCCAGATGATTCCACTTTAGCGTTGTCATCCAGATTAACAAGGTTTCACTATATGTATGCATATATTTCTACAAAGGCAAACATACTAAGAAACCCTTCACAGTTATAACATAGCACTAGAAGCACACTATTTACAGTTAGCGGTGAATACGTATAGACAAAGGAAAACAAAACCATCCGGTCAGAAAAACACTCTTGCTAAAAATACTGAGTTTGTCTCAGCTGGATTACAAGAAAAGTGAACATACTGTAAATTTCTACCACAGGAGAAATGCAAGTTTGTGTAGAAAGAAAACGTGATTAATCAAGTGATGGATGGTAATTCTATACAGGATGACGTGGTGTCATGGTGTCTCAATGAAAGATGGGACTACACATGGACAAAATGAAGTATCACCAGGTTACCACCACGTTAACAAATGAGATCAGCTGCTTCTCACTGAGTGTACAATCAACTACACTGATGGTAGGTCACTGATGTCAAGAATTACCTATCAATGAGGAACAAATCATAATGTGGACAAAATAATGAAACTTCAATGA
This sequence comes from Haliotis rubra, assembly GCF_003918875.1. Classification (NCBI taxonomy): domain Eukaryota; kingdom Metazoa; phylum Mollusca; class Gastropoda; order Lepetellida; family Haliotidae; genus Haliotis; species Haliotis rubra. The sequence continues at coordinate 1,290,752 of NW_025767057.1, forward strand.
TTCACACACTGATGTATGCATGCTTTCCTTGCAAGTCACAAATAGGATGAACAATAAATACTGTGCTTTGCGTGAATTATGTAAACACACACAAGTCCCAGCAACTTGAGACAGATGAATCAGACATAGTATCACTTCGGGAGACAAGAATGGCAAGACATTGTAGCAACAGCATCAGCATATACTCACTACAGATCACTTCTATTCAGTTGCCATTAGAGTGCATTGTGAATATTGGTTTATGCCGCATCAGCATTTTTGCAGCTATTCATGACGAGTGCTACCATTAGATGAATGATAATTAGATGCATGTTAACCAAATATCGAGTAAATCTTGCATTCATATTACACATAAAGTGGTTATTTCAAACACTTAAGAGATGAGAGAAGGATGAAGTAACCATAGCATGACATTTATTATCCTTCTCATCACCCCACAGGTAGCATCCTCATACAGCTAACCACACTTGCTATATCGTCACATCAACTGGGGATACAGTCATGCAGGCTGTGAAACATCACCACAGTGACCACACAGGGCAATCCCTACACTCAGGAGCTTCATCTATTACATCTATGGTTAGATGAACATATACAACTGTAATACTTCAAGGATATAAAAATAACGTCTACTATGATGAAATGCTGTCGTGTGCATGAGCAATGAGATGAAACACCAATCACAGATAGCACAATGCTGATTGCAGGGGGGATAACTCTTACTTCCTCAACATGCTCAGACTGCTGAGGGAGATCTATTTTCAAGGGAGGTGCTTCATACTGAAACATCCACGCGCCATTTAAGACAGACATTGAGCAGTCACATGGAGTATCACAATCGACATGTTACTGAAAAAACAGTCTTTGGCCGCATCACACCAATAGTGCAATTACATCACAACTTCTCGGTCTGGTCACTCTGGGTGCATCGACCACATAATGTTCAAACATTAAGCGACTCTTTGCTTTGACATGGGAACAATGATTATATATTGAACTAAGTACATGGCTATGACAGCTAATATCATGATTTGAATATGAAGAAACATAGAAACAGAGAATGGTTTCACGGCAGACATTATGCTGCTACATTTTCTGAACATACTTTGTTTGTATGGGCTTAAAGACTTACAAAGTTTACAATGTACATATAGTAATTAATACATCATTTGGTTGTATCATTCAATTGCCTCTCAGCTTCAACACTCATTTTGTAACATGTTAGTAACCATGGTAACCATTACTCTAATGAGGTATGATGGTCATCTTTGGAGACTTTGTTTTGGTCAGGGTTGCATTGTTAATGACATTGGTCAGCTGTTAGTTCGTCTCAAGGGCATTCGGAAAATATATTTGGCAAAGGGAGATAACTCTCCTTCAGTCAAATGGGAATGCTTCATGTATGTTATGGCTACTTCTTCACATGAAGGGAAGTAACTCTAGATTAGTAAATTTTAAAAACAATGTTTGTGGTGGAATCCCACATCTGGGTAATCATAGCATATCTGACAAGATGATATGAGTAAATCATTTAGGTGTGTTAGCATAAGAAAACAATACAGATCAGATGGCATTCTCATCATGCTTGAAAGATGAAGAGACAGCTTGTCACAGCCTGGCACGTTTTGTATCACAGGGTAAACGTTGTATCACTGGTGTGGGAATATGTATATACAGCTATAGGTAATGCTATTATCACTCACAACATATCTCTAACATGTGTCTCTAACATCCCGGAAGATTGATTGTCTAGTGTGTTTCCATCAACCGTTGAAGTGCACCTTTGCATAGACCGTGTGCAATGCTACATCAAGCAGTGACATCATTATGTAAAACTATACTAACAATCTGGACCAGATACTTTGATTAGTATACAATTAAATGCTTGACCACGGACTAGAACTGGTGAAGGAACACAATTAGGATGTCAATAAAATGACAGCCCAGGGATTGGAAGTGTTCAGTGACCTGGCTTTCTTGACTTGCATCGAAGGTGATCAGGATGTGGGTTGGCTGTACAATGTTATCTTCTATTTGTTCAGCTGGACTGGTATGACAAGTCCAATGAGGTTTGTACAATCTCAAGCTAGACAGGAGATGAGACTCATCCTCGGCCTCTCCTTGATGAGCTTCCTGGGGCGTCTGTCACCTTCATGTTCTTGTTTCATCAGAAGAGACACTTGGGATCATTGTCACCATTTTGCTGACCAAAACTGATGGTTCATTTTAGGTCAAAGGATGACCAGCATCCACTGGCTACACAATGTCCAAGAGACAAAAGTAATGATGATGAACTACACTAGGACATAAAAGGCAGTGGTAACGTCCACACTGACCGTCGAGTCTTACTATCAACCCGATCCATGGAGCCCATTCTGGGTAGTGGGGCTGTCCCTAGTGGTCATCTCTTGATTTCCTTCTTTGCTTCCACTTTTCGACCATCGCCTTTGCCTACTTTTGTTTCATCAACCAGTTCAAGATCAATGGGAGGCAGTGGTTCCCTCCAGAAACTCACAGAACTGAATTCTTCCAGACATGCCTGAGACTTTTCCACCGGGGGGAAGAAGTGGTCTACGACGTCACTCATTCGGGTGTAACTGAAACAATAGAACCAACTAACTAAAGTGAAATTACCATGGTTCTGTGATCCCCAAAACTATCTTTCAAGTGTCAATTTCTTAACAGAATATAAGCATTGTGTAGACTCATTTAAACAGACCACAGAGGCGGTCCTGTTCTACATAGTCATAAGAATGACAACTTACGATGACTGGAACGTGTTTGACAGCTCATGACGCAGCTCTCCACGATGGTTGATTGTAAAGATACGAAAATTGGGGATGTTGAGAGCTCTGTATGCCCAAACATCCTAAAAGAAAAAGAAATCCTGTTGACACAACAAGCATTGTAAAAAAACAAAAATGAAAAAACATTTTCAACTCAAGGGATCTGCATTATATAGCAGGGGAATCTCAAATATGATGTCAGATTTATATTAAAAAATTATATAAAAATATTTCAACTTACATTAATCTTGTTGCCAAATCCTGCATAGAACGGGCTTCGAGTGAACAGGGCATTAATATCCTTCAAACAGCTGATCTTGAACTCTTCAGGCTTTTTCGTGATAACCTCCCTACAACAAACAAGAAAATACTTGGCTTAACTATCCCTTCTCACACAAGCAATGACTATTGACAGTATTATAAGTAGTATAAGTATAAGTATGTGTGTGTATATGATTGGTGTTGTTGTCAGCAATGGATACACCTACAGAATACCGGATACCTACCAGCATTATTGTTTACTGTCATGTCACCCTAACCCTAACCCTAGCCCTAAACTTTACCCTAACCCAAACCCTAGCCCTAAACCTTATGCTAACCCTAAACTTTACCCTAACCTTACCCTAACCCTAAGTAAATTTGCATGCTTTCAAAGATGGCGGAAGGTATCCAGTATTCTGTAGTCTTACCCAGCAATGATCTAAATTATCATTGCAGTGACATGTGTCATAACATGTGGGCGATAGCATGACATCTAGTTAATAGGTTACAATGACAAACTGTCATACCACATATGCACACAAACCAGTTCTCATTGTAGTCATATCTGTCATTGGTAGAGCAGGTACATGAGGCATTCAGAATCATGTTCCTTTATGGTACTGTGATTACCTATGCCTGCCACTACAGTGAGTGAGTGAGTTTGGTTTACGCCGCTTTTACTAGTTTTAGTAATATTCCTGCATCATCACGACAGGGTACACCTGATATGGGGCCTGCTACTAGAAACAACCAAAACCTTTGGGAGGTCAGACTCAATGGCTTTGGGAAGTCAGACTCAATGACTTTGGGAGGTCAGACTCAATGACTTTGGGAAGTCAGACTCAATGACTTTGGGAAGTCAGACTCAATGACTTTGGGAAGTCAGACTCAATGACTTTGGGAAGTCAGACTCAATGACTTTGGGAAGTCAGACTCAATGACTTTGGGAAGTCAGACTCAATGACTTTGGGAAGTCAGACTCAATGACTCTGGGAAGTCAGACTCAATGACTTTGGGAGGTCAGACTCAACACATCACCATAACCTGGAGGTTTGATTCTGTAGTTAACATTAACATGACCACCACCATTTTACAGACTGCAACATTAACAAACAAACCTTGGAACCAAAATTTTTCACAAATTTTGTGTTCTCAATTAAAAGGTGCACAGTGGATGTTGTTAATCCACAATTCTAAGAGAAAGATTTTCCAGACGAAAAATTCTAACAGGTTGCCAAAACATACTGACCTATGGAAAGCACTGATGAGAGACGTTGGGTTGAGCAGCAGCGGCCCTTCAGGAAGAACCAGCTCCCCTTGCTTAATGCCTCTCAGCAGTTCCTTGGTGATACGGGACTGGCCTATAGCTCGAGCAGAGAGGTACAGCAACTTGTAGCCATTCTTCTGTATCCTTGTGAAGAGCGATGCTACTCCAGACTGTGACCAGTCTCGACCTAAAATGGGCAGTATCTGACCCAGGACATCAGACCTGTAATCAAGCAAACCATGTGTGATCTAAACGTCTCTCATGCAACAGAAACTACATGTATGGGAGAAGATGATGGCACAATGACTGTCAGGGTGTGACAAGACCTTTGGAACAATTAGGATTGACAAGTGAGGGAGTGAGTACAGTTTTACGCAGCTTTTAGCAATATTCCAGCAATATCACGGCAGTGGACACCGAAAATGGGTTTTACACATAATACTGACTGAGTTGCTGTTTTACGCCGCTTTTAGCAATATTCCAGCTACATCACTGACGGGGACACCAGAAATGTTTACACATTATACTTATGTGGGGAATCGAAGCCAGATTTTCGGCATGGCAAGCAAACGTTTTAACCACTAGGCTTTAACCCAGCGCCCCTATGATTGACAAGACTTTAATAACACTGGCTGAGGTCTAACAACATTTGGCCCATCACTGATTGAATATATTGTCTCCAACACTTTGCTGAATACCACAAACTGCACTATTGTTATATACAAGTGATAGTAGACCATTCCACAAGTTATGTCTGCAACTCGCAGATGAGATACTACAGCAATACTTGTAGTTGTGTCACCAGTTGATCTTACTTTGTGATAGTTCCATCGATATCGGACACCACAATGTGGTCACTGTATTTCCACAGGTAGATGTGAGATGAACAGCGTGTTGTGCCTTGGTACTGTGTTGTCACGGAGAAGGATATTTCATTCTGACCCTCCTTTAATTTCAGCTTGCTCTGAAGTGACAAAGAGATGGTTAGATTCAAATCTTGGAGTGATCAAGTTATATTCAACCCTGTGCTGAACAGGATTTTTCAGGCATATCTGGGTGTGTTATCTATATGTGGATGGAAAGCTAGCAGTGACACATGTCTCAGACGTTTACCATTATGGTGAAACCAATGAGGATGGATATGGTTCTGACAAACAAAGAATGTTTTTAAAGACAATCTTTAGAGCTCATGATCAAAGGATTCCTTCATGCTTTAGGGATGCAAGTCTGCACAGTTGCATGAATATGGTGTTGAGATCAAGGATTAGGATCAGGCAGAATCCAGGATCTAAGCCATGATCAGCAAGGGAAGCAACTCTATTGTCTTAACTGTAGAGACACCTACTACGTCACTACACTCAAGTCAAAGGTTATAATAAAATTATCATCATTACAAATCTTCAAACACAATGAACCATGTCAGTATAAAACAAGTACATGTACTTACAATCTGTTCTGATGAAAGCCTGAGTGTCTTCTTAAATTTATCAGGCCTGAAAGATTCCTCATCATCAGATTTGGCTTCATTCTTGGCAGTTTGTTCCTCTATCTTGGCACTAACACTGGCTATCACATCACTCTTGGCACTCATGCTAAAAGCACTGTCACTCTTAACACTGTGACCACTGTGGTCACTCTTGACACTGCTGGCCCGGGAGCTAGGACTGACGCTCCCTGACCGAGGGCTCCCCGGGGTCAGACTCTTGGGACTACTAGTTTCAACAACACTAGGTTTGGCAATGCTGGGTTCCACAGTACTAGTCTTTGGACTGCCAATGCTGTCCTTCTCTGAGTGGTCGGTGTCTGGTTCACTGGAGGTGTGGTGCTCTTCTAGACTGAAGTCAGAGAGTTGATCATAATAGTCATTATCTGCCTAAATCAATTCAGCTTCAGGTTCTACTGAGGGTGTACTCACTGACTGAGTTTGGTTTTACGCTGCTTTTAGCAATATTCCAGCAATGGGCTTCACTCACTGTACCCATGTGGGGATTCGAACCCGGGTCTTCGGCGTGATGAGCCAACGCTTTAACCACTAGACTACCCCATCGCCCCTACTGAGGGTGTAAGTGAACATCACTAATACAGTCAGAATATGATGGGTCAGTCTCAGGAATGTACCTTTCATAATGCCCAGGAAACCATATTGCCAAGAAATGGAAAACATTTCCAGGGAAACATGGCAATATTCTGTGGGTGTTACAAAGATAAGACAGTTCTGTGAACCTACCCTTCAGCATTGCTGTCCTTCTTAACCTTGCGTGGAGTGCTTGTTACACTGGGAGGGGGACTTGTAGGGGGACTGCCAACATCACTCAGGTTCTGACAAAATATACAAACTACATTCAGGGAACTGGCACCTCACAGTCACAGCCAACAGCCTGACATTGTGATATAGAAAGCAGTGTTTAAAACAGAAGCTATCTGGTTGTAAACTTTCAGGAACTGTAACCATGGCAACAGCGATTTTCACTGAGGTATCTGTACAAGAACATTTCTTTCCTTCAAGAGTCACACACAGGCAATATCAGTATAATATCACTACATCATTTGTAAGATATATGGATGAGATCACCATACAATTACAGGGCTCGATTTAGTGCTTTGATACTTGCACTGGTGCAACCTAATATTACAAAGTGCAGCCTTGTTATTAGTCTAACTTGCACCAGGTGCAAGTCAATTTTGAGTGGGTAAACCTCTGAATAAAACATCTAAATAATTCATAGCATATTTCTTTCATTACATATTCCAATAAAAGCAGTGCAACTGGAATTGGGCTGGTGCAAGTAGGTTTTTATCTTAGGTTGCACCCAGTGCAAGTAAGTTAACATCTCTTAAATCGAGCCCTGAATTACACAAAGGTTGAAATAAAACATGCTGTGCTTGAATGAAACTATTTATTTCAAAAGTATCTTTCAGCCTGCCTAAAAACCAGAAAGATTATTTGAAGACAAATTGACCTGATGTCAACCTGACATTGTTTGGCCTCTAGGCAGCTTCAGCATGTTAGCAGACGTATGCAGATGTACAGAGAGTACTCACAGACTTGTTGGAGGATGTGTCTATGTTGAGCTCTGAAGCACTGGAAGCAGACGAGGGGGGTACAGCACTATCACCACGTCGCCATGAGAACCAGGAATAACCCTTCTTCTTCTCCTTCTTTGGCATGTGCTCTTTGATCAGTGTTTGACTCGTACTCTGAAACAAGATAATACTTCATAAACAACTACTTACACATTATCATACACATGGTATTCTGGTAAACAGGTCTTTGATGAGTTTGATCATGTTAAAAACATCCATTCACTATATTTTCTTTCATGTAAACCATCAATTCATATTAACCACTCTTCTCATGTCACATAAAAATGATAGTGAGTGAGTGAGTGAGTGAGTATGGTTTTATACAGCTTTTAGCAATATTCCAGCAATATCATGGTGGGGGACACCAGAAATGGGCTTCACACATTGTACCCATGTGGGGAATAGAACCTGGGCTTTCAGTGTGACGAGAGGACGCTTTAACCATTAGGCTACCCCACTGTCCCCATAAAAATGATAGGTGAGGTGAATTAGGTTTATCGTTGTGCTTGAGAATATTTCGCTCATATGACGACGTGCATGCGTGTGTATGTGGATGTGCGGCTGCTTGTACTAGCCCAGACTTAACTGGTTTTATAGTGCTAGCCCACTGAGACACCATGCCGCAGAGAAGCATGAATACCCCACTCAGACACATTATAGAGCCGACCAGTCCTTGTTGTACCAATTAATGCCGAGCGCCAGGCAGGGACCAACAAGTACCATATTTTAACGTCTTTTGGTATAATGGTCGGGGATCGAACCCGCGACCTTCCGCTCTCCGGGCGGACGCTCTAACCACTACACCACGGAGGCGGTCCATAAAAATGATAAACAATTGTAGTTATTAATAGTGAGCTGAAGCAGGCAATGGAAGTAAGTACCTCTGGTAGATCTTGTCGGAAGACCATCTGTGATAAAATCATTGGCGAGGCGGTTGCCCAGTTGAAATATCTGGAAATATACAGAGTCACTATGGTAACATCAACAGGGAGGGCATGTAGAAATGTTCTGTTAATGATTATCTTTGATATTTCACAGTAATGCCAAGAAAGCCTACAAACAAAAAAAGCTCTTAAGTAAGCCTTTATATGAAATCAGCACACAATTTGTTTGAGAGGAAACAACTTTTACTGTGTATTGACTGAGCTTAAAGGTCACATGCAACCAAAAAATCAAACATAATTAAAACAGAATTATCACTTATTCATGACATATAATATACATTGCTGATTATGAAAAAACATATAAACAAAATTATAAGCGTACAATCGCAAATCAAAAGTGCAATATTTTGTACTTGGGTTTACTTTACAAGAAACGAGTCGCCGCGATACCGAACCAAGTCAGAGCGGGTGGGTGTGCACTTAAGTGTAACGGCTGGTTCATTTGCAGATGCCCTCTTGTGTGTGTATATATAGAGATGTTGCGTTTTGTAAATACATGCTCATTTTTTGTGTATAACATTTTGCAGTCAACAGACATCATAACATGTCATGTGTACAAGAATCACACCTGCCTGTCTGTGTAATTACATAATGTGACAGCGACCGAACTCGGGCCATAAATCAATGCGTTTTGTTTATGGTGTATAGCCTGATAGGTTCAAATTGCATGTGGTCAGTGATCGAAGTTGTGTATTGAATATTGTCATTAGCAGACAGGCAGGCAGACACATAGGTGTCAACAAAACAGACATTGAGTTTTGACTGTGACAACGACATATCTATATCACAGTTAGAAATTCTGTCAAAGCTAAATAATGACATTGCTTTTAAGTATCGAACTGAGAAAGTGACTCGGTAAGAAGAATGTGTGGTGAAATAGACAAATGAAATTATATAAACAGTTAAATCGGTAATCTACTGTCATAACATATAAAAAGCTCGCGCCTGTGAAATATCAACAAAACATTAGAAAAATAGCTCACACCAAAGCCTTCACCGAACAACCCGCTTCCAAGCTGCGCGAACCTATTTCACTGCGCATGTGCTATGAGCGCAGCCCAGCTTTTGAAACCACTTGAATTCCCCCAAGTGCTGGGGGAAAATTAGTGAATCGTTTGAACTCCAATTTCGCACGTTTTTTTTCATCGCGTTATTTTTCAACTTCATAAGTTGAATTTGCATTTTGATGATTTGTTTCGGTAAGTCCATACCGAAAGGTATCAGAATCTGCAAAGTTGTGTTTTACGTTGCATGTGACCTTTAAGGGAACCATGACTTAATATTCCATTAACCAGAAACTCAAATCATCGCTGAATGATACATACGCATCGTCCACTTTGACCACCAAGTCAGGGTTGGCGATCATATTTGGGTTCTCACTGAGGTCATCAAAGGTCACAACCTTCTGCATGAACTTGTCAAGGTTGACACCATCGGGGTCACTAAGGCCACCACAGAGCGACAGTGACACTCGACCAAGATGGCGAACCTCGGACTGAAGGAAGCTAACCGATGGTCCACCAATGGCTCCCTCTACAGAATGTGGAGACTGGGGCAGTGAAGGTCCGCGGCCAGATTCTGTGTCATCTTCTTTCTCCTTGATTGACTGGAACCTGGAACCAAGTCACCAGGGCTAACTTTATATGTCCAAACAAACAACAGTTATGCAGGGAAACTTAAACCTGTGTTTAGCAAACAAAAGAAGCAAAGCAACACAGACTATCATAATTGTTTGGTCCACTGCACCTCATCATGTCTCTCCAGAACATGCAACTACCAACTGTCCAGTCTCCTATATGGTGCCACCACTGACCAATAGGATTTTCCCATCAGGAGTACCTACCCTTTAGGTGTACCCAGGTATATTTTGGCCATCTCTGGGTCTTCTAGAGTCAGTTCATCCAGGTAGATCTCTTTTGTCGCTTTTTTTATGTCCTTGTCTGGCGTCTTCTTCCATAACTTGAACAGACCACCACCCTGCTGCTTAGAGGCTGTAACCATGGTAACAAAACATAATATAAAACTACTGCTTATAGTTACAATTATCATGGGTTTCATATTCTTTTGGCAGTTATTTGCAACTGCTAATTTTGTTTACCATAATGGTTTCAAAATTCATGTTTCATGACTGTGTCAGAACATAATCCGGTTACTATTCCAAACTTAATGAAGATCTTCAACATTAAAACTTCCTTTCGACACTGACTGTCAAGAAAAATGGCTTGCCTTTCTGTATATACATGGCAGTGACAAGACTGAATTCTGACCAACCTCTAATTTCCACAAAAATATGGTGACCTCCTTTGGAATTTTAGAATGTTTGCACAATTTAACATCAATACCAAAGTCACTATGACATGACACTTATCAGCAAAGGTATCTCTTTTTTAAACTCAACCAGTTTTGAATCCATTTTGAGAGCAGTAAAATAGTGGAAAGTGGTGACTGTTAACTCACCCTCCTCCTCTTTAACCTGACTGTCAGTTTTTGGAACATTCAGTTCAGATGTTGGGGGTGTAGGAAAGGCTCCCCACTCCCATGTCCCACTATCCTCCATCAGCAGTGACCGCTGTGAGTCTTCTACACGCTGAATATCAACCTCAGTGTCACTCTTGGGGCTCGAGCAGCGTGATGGAAGTGGGCTGGAATAATACCATGAATGACAGTCAATCAATCCGGTCCACACAAACCAGTGGTTGATGGTATGACAACAATCCATGCACGTGGGTCATTATGACATGCAGTCAACCAGGTCACCGATTGTTGCCAACCCAGTCCTCATTAACAACTTCTTACTTGTAGTTTGAGTTTTAGAGACCTTGCCTTGGAATCACAGGAACACTATAACATATATGTGCTGATACATTATCAAAAGTCAGTACTTGGCTCTCGAACAAACTATCAATAGAAGTTCTACTTACTGTTCAGCAAGAAGAGAGCCAGTACTTTTTACTAACTTTCTATGGTACAGGTCCCACTTGCAAGACTATCTTTGCAATAGATTCTCCTGAGTCTATATCACAGTAGGAGGGTTATGGGAATATGATCACAATGGCATCAAGATTGTTTTGTGCAAGTTTACCCTGTAAATAGTGTAAACATAAGCTTACCTGTTAGGATCTGCAGGGTCCATTTCTGGCTCACTCAAAGGATGCATAAATGCCTCAATAGTTGAACTCTTCCTCCAGCTCTTGATGTGGGGTTTGTCCTCTGCTGACTGGGGTAACGGCATACTGAGACTCTTCGACATGACAGAAAGCTTCTTGAGCTCATCATCAGAGGACTCCGATGTGTCCATCTCGAAAACTCCGTCTTGATCAGATCCAGTTAGATGAGCTCTTGGGGAGGCTTTTCCTGACTTTTGCTTCTTCTTTGTGTAAACTTTTCGCCTCTGTTTGCCCGCAGATGACAGCTCATCATGTGAGCTATCACTCTTGAGGTCTTTCAATGATATTGTGTGAATGATGGACGTTTCGTCCTCTGTGTTCTCAGGAATAGCTCCATGGAGTGACCTCTGCTGCCACTCGGTGACCTTGGCCTCATCGGACTGCTGTGCCTGGAGCTTCAGTCCCTGAACACCATCCATCATCAGCGCCATTGAGGAGGGAATCGGTGATGTTGCCAGATATTCAGGGAATTCCTAGAAGAGGGTGGTAACATAGTCACAGAATGAAAATGCTGTCTCCTTGGAATACATTTAATGTTTGACATGAACATAACTGTGGAAAAAAACGTAACTGGTTCTGCTCTGTAATGGTCTTAAATCACAGTTTCAATACATAACAATGTTATTCAGACATCATTAGCATAGTACCACAGTAATTATAACAAGCAGAAAAGTCATATTCATTTTATTAAAATATAATCATGTTCTACAAATAAGTGAATACCACAGAACATGTTGGTTAGAAACATGACAACACATAACTTGAAACATCTAGTTTTCTCTTACCTCTGACTGCTCACAAACTTGTTGGACAAAGAATGCCTCTCCTGCCTCCCCAAGTTTCATATGCAGGTCAACCACTTCACCATTGATCTCAATATCAACCTGTTTCAAAGATTGCCTTAACTTTATTATCATTAATACATGAAACCATATTAATTGTTCATTTAACAGTCCAAATGTATTCATCATGTAGAGACAATTTTACAGATACATAGATGGAAATACTACTGCTATAAGCAAATTAAATATTTGTAACTTGAGAAAACCAGGTGTATTTTAATGGCTGATAGTCTGCCCAGTACATATGAATTTATTACTATAAACTCTAATGAAAACTCATAATGACAAATGATGCTGATCTTTTCAGGAATCGACATAACATTGTATTAACAGTGCCCAGCAGCAGTAAGTACAGGTATCCTGAAAAAACTTTTTATTTCCCTACCACTTTCTCTCTTGACCGCAGAACACCCATCTTTCCAAAACGAACATGGAATGGTGATGACAAATACGTTCCATCCTCTTGCTCCACTATTAGGACATCAATTGCACCAGTGAGTGTAGCACCATTGATTTCATTGTAATATCCTCTAATCCCAGAGAACAGCCGGCCAACAAAACCAAGACTCATTCTGTAGAGATTTATTCACACAGGACAGATGTTGAAGTTCCTATCACACTCTGAAAAGATGAATAGCATTTATATCACATGCACATTGTCGAAGTCTCACAGCACAATAAATTTATGCATTTTAAATGTTGTTCAACGCCGCACTCAGCAATATTCAAGCTAAATGATGACAGTTTGTAAATAATCGAGTTTGGACCAGACAATCCAGTGATCAACAGCATACGCACGATCTATGCTATTGGGATACAATGGCGTGTCAATGAAGTCAGCAAGTCTGACCACCCTATCCTGCGAAAGTCGCTTCTTTCAACAAGCATGGGTTGCTGAAAACCAATTCTAATCCAGACCTTCAAGGGTTCTCCAGCACAAACTAGAATGTTAACTAAGTCACATCTATCAATTTACAGCATTATGGTTAACAACTTAGATTGAAGACAATGTAGGCCTTTGAAAGCTTTAATGTGTAATAGATCTATACATAATGAAATAACAGTATGCAAAATATGCCCAGCCTAAGGTCAACATTTCAATTAGTCAACAAGTGGTTAAAAATCTGTTAATATTTTCACTAACAAGAATTGTCTTATTCTGTAGACATGAACATAACAAAAATACAAAGAATAACAAAGCTCCTAAAATGTGGAGTGTAGTATAGAAAAGTATGTTTACTGTCATGAGAACTTGACCAAAATACAAATGTCATCATTACGCTTTTTTAATTACTAATAGTATTGCCTTGTGACCATTGGTGTATATATAAAAATATATTAATGAGATTTCCAAGTAATCAGACTGTGTGACTGAGGCAAACATAAGTGATTCTGCTGACCACGGTCCGAAGAGTGAAACACAAAGGCACAAAGGCACAATACGTAAACATGACCACTGTCAAGAAATGAAGACACGAGTGACCTTTGCACTTTCTTTGTTCATTCCTTCACATGAAAAGATTAAACAACGTCCAAATATATCAGCTCCTTTACAGACATATGAATTACCTTTCGGAATAACACTGTCACATCATGAAAGCAAATAGCAGTATATAGAACGAATACATATATCGTGATCACTGATGATTGACCACGAGTGAATTTGCCTCGCTGATTATAAGATCTATGTCTGTGTACTGTACAGTTCGTGAAAGAAAATTATAACAGCGTTTTACTTGGAACCCTTACATTAAAAGGACCAATCGAAACATAAAAGTGTTGGAACTGAGTATAAATATGAACATACACCATAAATACAAACGTAACGGTAAACGTGTAATTCATGTCTCCATTTGACAGACAACATAATTTCCGCGAAATGTCGCATGGCGTCTTAATAAAATACAGCTTTCATAACTTACCACAGTCCACAGAAGTCAAAGAAACAGGATCAGGCGATTACATAATGTCTAATTCATGCAATATGTTCCTACTTCCGGACATAAAACATCTGCGTATTTAGGTCTACACTACCATGGCATGGTCTGATCTGTCAGACTGCCCGGCAAAAGCCTCCATATTGAAATGAGATGATCAGCTGATCATGTGACTACGGTCAAAGGTCATATATTTATTCATAGCTCTTTCTCTTCGGAATAACTACAACTTCCTTTTAGGGCGAAGAAAGTATATGGAGCCAGTGATTTTAAACATGTGTTTGTTAAAGTAGCATTCAGTTACAGCTCTACCTTATATCGTATAAAAAAAGGTTTCTCTTTACCAATCATTACATTGAGAACATTTCGAAACAGACTGTAGAAAAAGGGCCAACGCTTATACGGAACACGATTGGTTGATCTCGAAATTAGATGCAGGGCCAAAGTTGAGGGACCTCTAGGTGCACATATCTTCTATCTCATTGGCCGATAAGTAGGTTTAATATTGTCTATATACCAACATGTTCTAAATATAGTAACCACGTTACACTTTCCTAGTTCACTGGTTTGAGTTGGCTTTATTGATTTCAAGGCTTGCATCGACCTATTTGTCTTGCGTTGTTATATAAATCTTTTAATCGTATTTATTCAATACCGTTGACTTTGAGAAGGCATATTTTGAAACTGAAATTTGGACTTTTAATAATTTTGACGACTGATGTAGATTACTGAAGTATGTATCTATAGATACAATGTCATATCTGAATATCTTACAAGTCAAAATACTCTGTAAATAATTAATAGGAGAAGATGACATGTTGCTTAATTTACTTGAACCGAATTAATTTGGATCATCACGTAACATATGACACATGTACTTCCTGATTGACGAAGCCAGGTTTCGATAATTCACAAGTTATAAATAACCCGCCCTCTTTGACAACATGTTTTCTCTCTCGATGAATAAAAGCTGTATACCTGTGATTACGCGGAGCCACCTGGTCGGGCACCACATCAGGTGACGGTCGTCCGACTATCGGCTGAGTCATGCACGGCAATAGACATGTGCGTACTGCGTGGATCTACTTCCTCGGTGCAGGTGACTGCATTGCGGTAATGACATTGCATTTTCGACGTGTCGATTGAGGCATGGGCAACGGTGATACAAGCAGATTTACCAGCTCATCGGTCAATATTTTCGATTTCTTGTCATTGTCGATCTTACCATGTTCCTATCCCTTGAGATTGCCAATTATGTTTTAATTGTTGTTGTTTTAATTTCTCCCTCTCTCTGTATTTGTGAAATTCTCTCTCTCTAAATATATATATCATTGGAATATACATGTATATAGGAAAGACCACATGAGTGACGTCAGTGTTTTGATCATGTAACGCGCCCGAGTATTATTACCATCACACATATTTATAACCGCGCGCGCGTGTGTGTGCTCCTGTAATCTAAGGAACATATCTATATATAGCAATTATCAGTTCATGTACATAGTTTCTATTATCATGATGCGATAGCATGAAATGATCCACCCAGATATTCACATGACCAGTGTCACTGATGCAGATTTCCTTTGTCAGTGAAGACTGGTCACGTGACCCACGTGGGGTTAAGACGTGACCATTTCAGGTTGTCCCGGGTCACCTGGGGTCGAAATGCGGGGCCGAAACAATGACCACAGGTATATGTACAGGGTTAAATATCAAACAAATGAACCTTCCGTGGGTGTTACTTTACGAATCAGTTAGTGATGTTACCGCTGTACATCAGGGCGCCTTTTGGAATTGTATCAACTCTTTGTCAGATGAACAAGTGATTGACAGTATCACCCCAAGATCCTCGTTTCTCGTTATACGGCGCTTATGATGGAGTGAGTGAGTGAGTGAGTTTAGTTTTACGATGCTTTTAGCAATATTCCAGCAATATCACGGCGGGTTCACCAGAAATGGCTTCACACAATGAAACCATGTGGGGAATCGAACCCGGTTCTTAGGCGTGACGAACGAAATCTTTAACCACTAGGCTACCCAACCGCCAGCTTATACAGTAGGTTCAATACGGGACACTGTTCTAACGAGACATCGCAGCGGGGGAGTTCTTTAACGAATGAACATAAAGACGACGAGAACAATTAACTCTACGAATGCTCTCATACAGTTTGGACATTCTACAGATCGATTTCCTGTTTTCACATAATTAATTATTAAACAGCTGCCATGATTATGCGTGCATTTCACTTTGGATGGGCTACGGCCAATATAATACATCATATGATTTAATTAGATAACCGCGAGAAGTTGCGCAGTTATGTCTAAAATAGATACGCTATACTGAACCGGACCTTGTATGACTCCAACTTAAACATTCCCTTGACTCACACAGGCTGGAACCTCCAACAACAGGTCCACGCCAAGATATAGACAATACTGACAAACGGCTTGATATGGAGACCTTCATTCTGATCGCCACGACAGAAAAAATATATATCGTGAAAATCACTGATTTTTGTCAACACTTATAATATACACTGTCAAAACAGATATGGTTGAAACTCCTTCAATATCCTCCACCCCCGACCTACAGTCAGAGTGTCCCCCTAAACGTTGTATGCCCAATCAGCCATTCTGTCAACTCGCCAGTCTCACAGACTGTTTGTCTTTTCCTTAGAAATTCGAGCGAGACACGTACATGGGTGGTTTAGCACACGAGCGTTTTCCCCGAGATGCAGTTACACCGGATGTCTTCTATATATAATGGAGGCGAGTCATCAGTGACATATGGCCAGCAGATACCCGGGTTCTATTAAATCATAATTTGTTCAGCTAATGTTCAGTACATAATGGGGACACTGTTCACGAAGTTTTAAAAAGGTAGCCATGCACGACAATGACGACACAATGACATGTAAATACGTCGGCAAGTGTACACAGGACCCCCTCCCTATACCACCATCCCCTCCCTCAGCCACTACCACCACCGCAACTGACCCCAAATCGCCTCCCTGCATGGTGAACACCTGGACGTTATGTAATCAAGGTTACATGCCTTGCTGGTGATGTCAGTTAGTCTCTAACTTACGTCACGCTGTATATACTACACAAAGGGAGTTAAGAACACCAGATTCTTTCATTTAACCATATGTATTATGTGATGCCAAAGTTTACAATTGTAATATGAGTGAGTAAGTGAGTGAGTGAGTTGGGTTTTACGCCGCTTTTAGCAATATTCCAGTATTATCACATATTGTATCCATGTGGGAAATTGAACCCGGGCCTTCGGCGTGACGAGGAATTTAACGGGTTAACCAGTAGGTAACCCCACCGCCCCAATATGTAATATGTAATATGTAATATGCAAGAACCGACTGTTCATCAGCTCCTTGTGAGTAGTCGTTATGTGCAGATATCCAAATAAATGGCATTCCCGAAGTCGACGTAACGCACCCACGATTCCAAGTGTTAAATAGTCCACTGTAAATCTCACAATTGATGATTGCTTCATTACCAACGAACAATCATCGACAAAAATTGGTTAGCGTCATTTTTCAGATTTTCCTATCCAAGTTGTTATTGCAGATATGTATAACATGATGCAACTTGCTACTTTAAAGTGATGACTAATATATCATGAACATAAACTTCCCGGAGTCTTCATGAAATATTCAGTCATGGTTAGTCAGTTAGTGAAGTGAGTGTTCTAAGAATTAAACACATTTTCAGGCCCTGACAACTTCAACGATATGTTCCATTGTCAAGTATTTCAAAGACTAAAACAGTAGTTCCAAAATCGTTTATGTTCGATTATGAAAAATGTGATCGATTGCTTGGTCGTTTGGTCACTGCGACCAATCTTCGATTATTTAAATCAATCGGAACACCACTACTGTACACCCTATAGTTACAGTCACTTAGCGACATAACAATCCAGCAAGATACTTCAGATCTCGTACTTCGCGCAGCCGTTAAATATACTATTCAATTTAAACTTCCACGGTAAGAAGTTGGTTGAACTAAATTCTTACAAAGTTTATTCGTTCTGTTGTTTTAGTGGAATAGTATAGTATACAGGTCATAATGGACGTTAATTAACGTTATTTCTTTAAAACGTTCAAGTTGACTTTGAAAGATGGCATGGTTAATGTGATCGAGCTCAAATAATAGATTTAACGACGTTGTTCTTTAAATGTACACTTTTATGCATAGTCACCGCGGTGTAGCCAAAGTTGACGTGGTATAGCCTACACAATCACGTCATTCAGGTGACGTTACGTATCACGTGACGGCCTGACTACCGGGACGTCACAGCGGGGTCAGCACGATGTGGAGGAAGGGATCTACAACCACCACAGCTTCAGGTGTATGGAACTCCTACAGATGATACTCACTTATGTGTGTTTTTTTAATAATATTGAACTTGCTGCACTAAAGGTATGAGGTAGATTACATATGTTCCCAAGTTAAAAAACGCCCAGTATGACATCCTGCTTAATGTACAATTACCATATATAAATACATAATAGTATTGCATACATACCGAATTGGTACATTTTCTGAAATGTCTCGTCCATTTCATTTGTATATAATAATCTCCCATACAACTTTATTAACCAATGGTCTTAAACTGGCACACTGTGTGTGCTACCCGCAGGAATACCATGGCTATCTTGTACGCGAACACTAGACTAACGCTTAGTCCCTGAATATATATAATTTTGATAGCAACAAATAAACCAATTTAAATTGAAAAGGTCTGAGTGACTGACTGACTGAGTTTTTACGCCGCTTTTAGCAATATTCCAGTATTATCACATATTGTATCCATGTGGGAAATTGAACCCGGGCCTTCGGCGTGACGAGGAATTTAACGGGTTAACCAGTAGGTAACCCCACCGCCCCAATATGTAATATGTAATATGTAATATGCAAGAACCGACTGTTCATCAGCTCCTTGTGAGTAGTCGTTATGTGCAGATATCCAAATAAATGGCATTCCCGAAGTCGACGTAACGCACCCACGATTCCAAGTGTTAAATAGTCCACTGTAAATCTCACAATTGATGATTGCTTCATTACCAACGAACAATCATCGACAAAAATTGGTTAGCGTCATTTTTCAGATTTTCCTATCCAAGTTGTTATTGCAGATATGTATAACATGATGCAACTTGCTACTTTAAAGTGATGACTAATATATCATGAACATAAACTTCCCGGAGTCTTCATGAAATATTCAGTCATGGTTAGTCAGTTAGTGAAGTGAGTGTTCTAAGAATTAAACACATTTTCAGGCCCTGACAACTTCAACGATATGTTCCATTGTCAAGTATTTCAAAGACTAAAACAGTAGTTCCAAAATCGTTTATGTTCGATTATGAAAAATGTGATCGATTGCTTGGTCGTTTGGTCACTGCGACCAATCTTCGATTATTTAAATCAATCGGAACACCACTACTGTACACCCTATAGTTACAGTCACTTAGCGACATAACAATCCAGCAGTATACTTCAGATCTCGTACTTTGCGCAGCCGTTAAATATACTATTCAATTTAAACTTCCACGGTAAGAAGTTGGTTGAACTAAATTCTTACAAAGTTTATTCGTTCTGTTGTTTTAGTGGAATAGTATAGTCTATAGGTCATAATGGACGTTAATTAACGTTATTTCTTTAAAACGTTCAAGTTGACTTGGAAAGATGGCATGGTTAATGTGATCGAGCTCAAATAATAGATTTAACGACGTTGTTCTTTAAATGTACACTTTTATGCATAGTCACCGCGGTGTAGCCAAAGTTGACGTGGTATGGCCTACACAATCACGTCATTCAGGTGGCGTTACGCATCACGTGACGGCCTGACTACCGGGGCGTCACAGCGGGGTCAGCACGATGTGGAGGAAGGGATCTACAACCACCACAGCTTCAGGTGTATGGAACTCCTACAGATGATACTCACTTATGTGTGTTTTTAATAATATTGAACTTGCTGCACTAAAGGTATGAGGTAGATTACATATGTTCCCAAGTTAAAAAACGCCCAGTATGACATCCTGCTTAATGTACAATTACCATATGTAAATACATAATCGTATTGCATGCATACCGAATTGGTACATTTTCTGAAATATCTCATCCATTTCATTTGTATATAATAATCTCCTATACAACTTTATTAACCAATGGTCTTAAACTGTGTGTGCTACCGGCAGGAATACAATGGCTATCCCTTACGCGAACACTAGACTAACGCGTAGTCCCTGAATATATATAATTTTGATAGCAACAAATAAACCAATTTAAATTGAAAAGGAGCCCCTGTGAGTTGGGAGAACCAGGATCTGGTGAAATCTAGACTTGCTTCATTTAAAGCTTATATATAAGCATTGCAGGCAGGGCTGGGCAGTAGGGAAAATAATGTGGTTCAGGGACTGTGAGACAGATTACGTGAACACCTGTTGTCGTTCCTGATTTTCAGTAAAATTACATTTCTATAATTCATAACGCTACCTATCCGGGCTTTTACCATATCACACCCAGATTAAACAAGTATTCTCTTATATATTATCACAAAAAGTCCATAATGTATTTATTGGCATCAGAGAAATCAGGGTAGTTCTGTATAGGAAATCCCCTGAGATGTAAGGTATTGTGATATCTCGGCCCTAGACTTGCACAAGTCTCTAAGGTAATAATTAATAGTTTACATGATAATTTCTAAAAAATATATAAATAACAGGACTTGCCTCTTTTAAGGATAGAATTACCATACATGCATGTACTTAGCACCCAGTACGTCCTTGGAGCAAGGCTATCTCGGCCATTAAGTGAGTATGCATGGCGCTGCTACAGACACTGCTGTAGTATGTATGAGTGTGTATACTACAGGCGTGATACAGATTATCGCTACACGGCTTGTTTTACCCACTGAGAATGTTGCCAACGAAGATGATGTATACCACGTGTGTAACCTTCATCACCTTACGTTCTGTTTGCATCCACATTCGCCGAGGTCATTTAAATGTCATCTGTTCACTAAGCGGTCAGCGCGACACGTAGAGTATTTCATATTATTTAATAATATGTGTGAATGTGCATGCACCGTGTAACGCCGTGCTTGGTTTGACGCGGTGCCAGACAAAGCACTTACCTATTGTAAGTGGAGCATTGTGTCGGCTTTGCTTCAGTCCAGTCACTCGTATTACAACCAGTATCATATACATATATCATACGTGCACATGTGCACATATCTCTTTTGCCTAGCAACAATTGTTTCTGTATTTCGTCGTTTGTGACCAGTGTGCCGCCATTAAACAATTAAACGTGACGTCAATAAACAGGGCAGCCACACCTGCTTACCGTGTTTTACTGCACAAATGTACATGAATAAAATGGATAATAAAGAAATCATTACTCTCGCAAGTGTGCCACACGACTTATACGAAACTCATGCAAAACTGTGTATTGCCCTCGCTCTCGCTATACAAAATTTCATACTCGTTTCGTATAAGTCGTATGACACACTTGTTCGTAATAATATCTATATAAACACCACATGGCTCGTCCATATATGGATAACCATTCATAACCACGTCCATAGACACAGCACGCGCCGGATATAGCCATAAATACCGTCACAAAATGTCACACAGTTATTCCAACTTATAACATATATTATGGTCAACATTTAACCATAGAATCTACTAGCTAGTCATTCCGTCCCAGTCATCATCCTATCAACCACTAGTTTGCTAATCCAGGCTTGATATGTATAGACTGCCCCGACTTTACTGGAATATTGCTGGTAATGGAATAAAATAGAACTGACTCGCTCATTAGGAAATACAGATGGTAGTTATCATTATATTGGCATGTTTCATACATTCGTGAAATCATGTAAACTGTCAGACAAAACTATACACCCATGTCTGGTGGTGGCTAACCTGATACAAAGAACAACTGTTTTGTTGTATATGACTTGGGTATATTAGCTGCATTGGGACCTCAAGTTTGTGGTGTTTTTTTCGCGACAATTTGCAACCTAATAACGTTTCTATAACGTCTGTGAAATTTTACATGAAGCACAGAGTTGTTTGTTTGTTGTTTTACGCCGCACTCAGCAATATTCCAGCTGTATTGCGGCGGTCTGTAAATAATCGAGGACCAGACAATTCAGTGATCAACAGCATGAGCATCGATCTACGCAAATTGGATACCATGACATGTGTCAACCAAGTCAGCTAGCCTGACCAGCAGATTCCGTTAGAGAGATAATATATTATGCTGCACCTCCCTCCATTTCTAAGCCAGACAATTCTAAACATCCTTCCAAATAAATTATTTATGTGTGTCTGTTAAGCGGACAAGACACCCCCATGCAACATAAAACATCGTCATGCTATGTAATAGACGGCCGAGACATGCTGTATAGCACGGATGCAGTTCAACATATCGTTTTTGTACATGAACGTGATTCTTTGAGTGACTGTATTGCAAGTTTTCCTGGCCTAGTTTTATCAATACCTTGTTAAATATTGTGGAATAAAGAGCAGAGTCCATTATACATGTACAGCTTAAATATGTAGAGAGCCCGGTGAAGATCCGGGTTAGAATTGATCTTCATCAACCCATGAATTGTCGCAAGAGACTAACGGGATCAGGTGGTCGGGGTCGCGAGTTTATGTATGTCATGGTATCCCATTTCCGTAGATCGATGCACAGATGCCTCTAACTCAGAAGACTAGCATCAAGGTCTATATATATTTTCCTCTGCCTGGGTCATAGCACTATATAAAAAACTACAAAGTGTTCATATAGTGCTAAGACCCTGACATGGACAACATACCTTCATGCTTACGTTTAGCGTTATATACATTTTCGATGCTTGGGACGTCAATCACTGGATAGTTTTGTCTAGATTTGAAAATGTATAGACTGCCGATAAACTATATGCTGTGTGAGTTATACAACAAACTGACATGTATAGAAGAGACCGTTGTATCATAGTGCATGTTCCGTGATACACTGCCTCAGTTCTGCCTGACACCACTCGTGATATATAGCTTCTGTCCTGCCAAGACACAACCGTCTTACATTCGGTACACTAGTCTGAACCACACTATTTTCTCTACTGCTAAGCCCTCTCTGCAGTGCTAAAGCCCTAAATAAAGCAAGTCTAGATTTCCTCAGGTTCAGGTTCTGAATCTCTGGTCTCCCCGGGGCTCCTTTTCAATTTAAATGGGCTTGTTTGTTACTATCAAACTTATATATATTCAGAGACTAAGCATTAGTCTATCGGTACACGTGCACTGCTTGGAATGCGGTTATCGCCGCTCTGCGACCTCGCTGATAACGGATTTATTTCTACTAATGGATCTACACTTGACGATGCGTCATTCACTACTGTCGTACACAACCCACACTTACTGTGAAATAACCACTGTGCATATGCAGTGGCGTCTGGACAAACGGGTTTC
Organism: Haliotis rubra; assembly: GCF_003918875.1. Lineage (NCBI taxonomy): Eukaryota > Metazoa > Mollusca > Gastropoda > Lepetellida > Haliotidae > Haliotis > Haliotis rubra. The sequence continues at coordinate 1,314,519 of NW_025767057.1, forward strand.
GATGACCTTTGCTTCTGTTTGTCAGAAGAGTCAAGTCTTCCTCATTTCCCCATCTGTGTTTCAGCGCCGTGGGGAACCCATCAGGTAAAGCCAGACAAATAGCGTCAGATTCAACACGTGCTCTGAATATCTGGTTAACGCCAGCTCTATAGTATATATAGACAACATTGCTCGTGTTATCTCGGGTTACGTAACCTGTCGGATTCTGGTTTGTGCTAGTGGGCAAACATAAGTGACGTATAATTCTGTAGTCAGAACACCATCTATCGCCTCGAAGTCGGTTAATGGAGTACTGACGCGGTTTGTTTTTATGTTACTCAACGCGGGAGGGAAACGGGGGTAACAGGCACGTTCAAACGGTGCGTTATAGTGATAAGAAACACTGCAACTGAAACTGAATATTTTCTTTTGTATCTACTGTCTGGTGACTCCGCCATTTCATGTATATACATTACATGTTTGTCTCCAACGATTCATTAATCCTTTTTTGGCGGTATTCTAAATTTTCCTATTTTGGTGAATCCTCACGTAATGCATGCTTTTATGCCAATGTTTGTTGTATAAATACCTAAACTTCATATTACTTATGTACCAAACTCTCCCTTGGAGGAATAAAAGTATATATGATCTATTTGAAAGGGTATTCTGACGGGGATTGGCTCAATTACATCCATGTACATCACATGCAGCATGTTCGCAGGCGTGTAAAGCGGGGCGTGTAAAGCGGGGCGTGTACTGGGTGTGAATGTTGATATATTAGTACATATCGATATGTGACATCGTTGTGTACAGAGATAATCTGCTCTCCCATAGCCCCTGAATCTATATCAGTACCCTTCCGCCAAGTTCTAACAGTAATACTAGAACTCTTAACGAACGAAATACGATTCAGGAATCTCCCATCTCAATAGTGCTCCCTTTCAATTGAAACGTAGTAACATGTTGCTGTCAAAATAACGCACGCACGCACGCACGCACACACACATACACACACACACACACACACACACACACACACACACACATACATACATACATACATACTGAGACTAGGTGTTGGTCTATATACGGAGGTTACACAAGCTGTGTTTATATCCGCCTTCCAGTGCCAGCTGGGATCAGCAATTATGACCATTGTTCAGGGTCAATCAGCGTTCACGTAGACTTTAATGTGAATATGTGAAAACTCCATTGCACGAGTCAGTATGTAAGTATACGTCACAGGAATATTGATGTTGCCTACATACTGTGTGTCACGTGTGCGTGACTAAGGCAGGCCCTTGAAGATCTGGTTAGAATTGGTTCAGCAACTCATGCTTGTCGTTAGCAGCGAGTAACCGGATGGATGATCAGACCCGCCGACGCGAGCAAGTCACCGTATCCCATATGACCAGATGGATTACTAATATACAAGTGGAATAGTGTTGGGTGTGGCCTTTCTGACAAAACAAACGACAAAAGAAAAACAAAACAGAGAGAAAAAAATATTTAAAAATCGTTTAGTGTGTGTGTGTGCGCGCGCGCGTGTGTGTGTATATGTGTGTGTTAGAAGAATACCGACTTGTAAGTACCTACATGGCAATTACAGTATATGCGAACAGATATGAAGTAGAAATGAAACATTCAGAGCTGTCATTGTCTGATTTGAATTTTCAAAAATATATATCAAGGTGACGTATTATCATTGGGGGGACACGATATGTAGTATTACTGTTTATATGTAGCATTTATACGTGACATATCGATGTAACTACCCATCTCAGTTCCTACAGATAAAATTAGGAAACAGTTGTGAAAAATACAAATAACAGACAATCAGAATAAAACGGAAACTTGTTGACAGCAGGAGTTCTATATAAACACCTTGATGGATTACGTCAACAATTGAGTTGTATACATGTATATATATATATACAAGTATATATATATATATATATATATAACATGCGTCCTTGTTTGTTTGCCTGTAATATTATTCAATTAAAACAATATTTTAGACAGATGGTATATACAATGTTAGTACTTACCAATAAGTGCCTGTCCCCGCTATGAATTACATAGGGTTACATCTATCGGTAAGCGCTATTACATTCACTTGCCTCCAGTTAGACAGCTTCTGTTTGTATACATCGTGTGCTTGCGCGACCTTCACCCCATCAACTCTGACTACATTTTTCAGCCAATCAGATGGCAGCATTTGTGGGGAGTGGCCAGAGCGTAGTTACGGGGATTCTATTGAGTAGCTGGGTCTAACCGAGCGAAAATTTAGTATTGACCTTAAACAACGCCAGATATTATTACAGAAGATTATCTCGCAGTTAACCATTGTCGACAGCAAAAGATAGTGATCTGGCTTGATTCAAGTTACAGCTTGTATGCATAAGTCGATCACAAGGGTGGTGCTTGTTGACCTATATAATCAAACATCGCCTGACTCGTAGGCTGTTATGACGAATATGAATAGGATTAATGTATTTGCATGGTCTGGTTGCTGTTTATATATATACTGTTTACTTTTCAAAAGCATCATTATGTATATATTTAGTTTGTGGGAGGTGGTGTGAAACAGCAGATATTCCACGCTTAAGAAAACAATAGTCCAAACATGAAGAGTTAAACTGTTCGACAATGTCTACTCTCAGCACGTCATTATTGATTTAGTGTCCTGTTGTGTAATATGATGTAATATACCGCGATGGGTTGTGCACAATAAGACGTTAAGAAGATGGATTCAGATGTTAATAATCTACGTAGTTTGATAAAACCACAAACTATACTCATGCCAATAATGGTTGTCACCCCTTCAATTTTTTAATTGGAGGGAGGGTGGAGTGGGTGGTTGGTTGGTTGCATGGGGTGTGGGGGTGGGGGGTGGGGTGACAACCATTATTGTCATGAGTATATTTTGTGCAGAGTGAGTTAATATATATGACGTACATCTAGAGGGCGACTCAGTAAATGTCTTGTAAATGTAATATGGAGGAAAGTATCTCAGTAGACCTTGTCAACAACGCTGCCTTGAATAGGTATATGCCATTTTGATATGCCCCAAGTAACAGCGATTTAAGTGTAAATATAAACAATATGTTCTGTTCGATTTGTATCTACACATGAAGGAACTTCACTAAACCCGTGAATATCCAGGTCAGAATTGATCTTCAGTAAACCGTTCTTGTCTTAAGAGGCGACTAACGGGATTGGGTGGTTGATTTAGTTCGTGCGTTTAATCGTATCCCAGTTGCGTAGATCGATGCTTATGATGTCAATCACGGGATTGTCTGGCCCAGACTAGATTAGTTATAGGCCGTCGTCATATACAGCTGGAATATTGTTGAGTGTGGAGTTAAACAAACAACCAACCAACAAACAAACAAACAAACAAAAGGACCTTGACACAGTACTCCTGATTTCACGAGGTTTTACTCCTGTCAAATATATCACACATCTGTTAACGTGATTGCATGCACCCGTTCTCAGGTCAGAAGCCAATACAATTTTATTTTGTCCAGTGACATTCGTGTTGTGGGTAACGAAACATGCCCAGCTAAGTTCAGGCTCAATCGACCCACCTTACACAATTAGCTCTTGAGGCACTCTGGTCTCTTGTGCTTCGGGAAACAATTTCCTGACGAAGATGGTATATAAACTATCATTGCTTTGGAAATGATTTATCCTGCATCAGTCAAAATGATTCTTTGACTGAAAGAGGAAACAACCATTTTTCTAAACAATCGTTGTTGAACCCCAGAAATATACTAGTAGGTATCAGAGGATGATTTGGGTGAAGGCAGACCCTTAAAATTTATGTTTATGGTATTCTCTTTCTCAATTTACATCATTATTTTCATTGTGTGCACTGTTTATTTTATACGTAGACAGTTGATCCTTTAGCGGGATAGGCATGGAAGAATCAACATGGCATGCATTGTGTATGTATTGCATTACACATTCAGCTAAATTCATTGCATGACACACCGAATGGGCGTCACGTGTTGCATATGGAAACAGGGTTGCGCGTTCTGAGCACTAGTCATCACATTAAACTGGTGTGAGCTGATTTTTTGTCATTAAGGAATAATACAGCTCCATGTGGGGTAACAAGTACTGGTCTGAGTGGAATAGGTGGGGATTAGGATTATCTCTGCACACCGCAATATGTGTAGCTGATGACGATAGACTCCTAATCCGTGCGTCAGAAACCAGCGTTGTTTCGAGCTGTTGTTTTACTGCGGTTTTCCTCGATGTGGTTTAACATAGCACTCAGTAATATGACTCATGCTGTTGATCACTGGATTGTCTGGTCCAGACTCGATTATTTACAGCCATAGAGCTGGAATATTGATGACCGCGGCGTCAAACACCAAACAAAACAAAAACAATAACAGTTCCATATCTACTGTCAAATTCGAAATGTTCACCAACTCTTCGCTTTTAATATCTATAATTTCTGGAACCCACAGTTAGGGTTTGGGGAGTCCAGGTGATACGGTTTGGTCTTCTAGGAACTAAGTTGCGAGTGATAAACTAGGGTGAAAAGGTGAAGTGGCGTGTGACCACCGAGTTTTAGCAAGGCCGCCAGTGTTGTCCGTTATCGCTGTTATTGTGCGAGTTGTGTAAACGCTGCAAACACGGTCACTGGGTCACGAGGTGTCACGCGTACACATGAAAACATTCAGTTTTGTTTTGATAAACATACAGAAACTTACAACTGAACACATAACACATATAAAACTATTGTAAGTACATTTCCTTCATGGAATAATATTGGATGCTGGATTTGAGATAAACAGCCAAGTCAGTTATCAGTATATCACTATTACTTAGTGCGGAAAATTGACCGCACCTGAGTTCAAAGCAGTTTTACCTGTCCGCTGTGGTATTTCTTCGTGCGACAGATCTAGCACCGCCCTCTGATCTCATCTACAGGGACGATTTTACCTGTACGTCTTAGTACGCAGAATATACGTGTGCCGCCTCGAGTGAGTGAGTGAGTAAGTATGGTTTTACGCCGCTATATTCCAGCAATATCACGGCAGGGGACACCAGAACCCACGTCTTTGGCGTGAAGAACGAATGCATTAACCACTATAGGCTACCGCAGCGCCCCCAACAATGAGGGTTAAAACTGCTTAAACAAGCAGTTACATCAACACGTTACATCAGTTACATCTTCAATTTAATCAGGGAGGAAAGTTCAAGGTTACGAGGGTCTTGTGGGGTTTGTTTATCTCTCATGTTGAGCAGAGAGACCAAATATAAGTCATAATCAGGGATTCTGAGATTCGAACCCAGGACCAACCCACGGAACATTGTGAAGGAAAAAGCTCTTTCAGCCGAAGCGTGACGTTCCCTGGATAGAAACAGATGATTATATTTCCAAGTAGTTGAATAATAGTTTATTTCTTCATATGTAGTGTTATTTCTTGTGTAACGGTGTTCCAAGTGTAATACATTGTACGAGTGGATAGTCAGTGAAGGGCAGCTAGTCACTTCTATATTTAGACTTGTGTCGTAATAAGACAGGTCTGGAAGGTACTGCAAGGTACTACAACCCTATAGATATTTCCACTACATTCTGAGCAAGGGAGTTGGAGAATCTTCTGGAGTCTTTTTCTAAGGGAACTCTTGCCTCACATATCACATTAGATCTCAAGTTACAGGAAGACCACAATTGTGTTGCGACCATGCTAGCGGATACTCAGCCAAGGCCTAGTGTTGAAACTTGCCAGTGAGGTGAATATCACCATCTCTGTCTCGCTACTGTCACGGCTAGTGTAACATACTGCCTCTGAATCTGTATTGCCACTGCAATACTTTGTAGTGATTTGTATTAAATTGTAAACTTGATTAATTTTAGAATACAATTCTAATTAAATTTTATATCACATTGCTTTGTTGTTTGTTCCTTTCACACCAAGTCCTTTTTCGAACTGATTTCTGGTGAACTTTTAGCCATAGCTTCAACTTGTGAATCCACACGAAACACTCCACAAAGCCACCAAGAGCACAGCGTGTTTGGTATGCATATGGCTGTAACTGAATATGGGTGAATATATTTCGTATTCCCATTGGTATATATGTTTGCATGACTATTTAAGTATGGCCAAATAGTAATATTAAAACGACATCAACATATAGAAAGCGCCACAATCACTCCTGATTATATAGCAACAAAGTCTTTACCCCGTCCCCCGACTATCATGTATTCCCATCCACATACAAGCTAAGCACTTTATCAAGCTATACAGGGTTCCGTATTAGTGAGTGAGTTTAGGTTTTGCGCCACTTTTAACAATATTCCAGCAATATCACGGCGGAGGACACCAGAAATGGGTTTCACACATTGTACCCAAGTGGGGAATCGAACTCGGGCCTTCGGCGTGACGAGCCAACGCTTTAACCACAAGGATACCACACAGCCCCAGTTCATATTAAGAACATGTGCTTATCTACATGCACAATAAAAGCGATGAAAAACCCTATTAAGAAATCTCCGCTGAAAACAGGGTACACTGTAGAATAGAATAATACTTTATTATCTCAAAGAGAAATTTGTTTTGTATCACAGGCTAGGGAATAATTAAATTAGATTGTAAAATACACATTGTAAATACACATTAACACAAATTGCACAACGTCATTAAGATAACACGCACGCACATACACACACACACTCTCTCTCTCACACACACACACGTGTGTGTGTTTGTAGCAAGCAGAGGACAATTATTACATTAAATTGATGCTAAAATGAAAAATAATTACAAAGTCTATAAATTAGACTTCACGCTTAAGACTCTTATACTTCAAGGGATAAGGGATACTCCGGGAATCTCTTAGTCTTAAGAAAGTGAGTGAGTGAGTTGAGTTTTACGCCGTACTCAGCAATATTCCAGCTATATGGCGGCGGTCTGTAAATAATCGGATCTGGAACAGACAATCCAGGGATCAAAAGCATGAACATCGATCTACGCAATTGGGAACCGATGACATGTGTCAATCCAGTCAGCGAGCCTGACCACCCGATACTGTTAGTTGCCTCTTACGACAAGCATGGGTTACTGAAGGTTCATTCTAACCCGGACCTTCACGGGTAGTCTTAAGAAAGGGTTGCTTAAATATGTGTACCTTGTTGAGGTAATGAGTCCTGGCAGAGGCAATTTCCAGTGGTTTCTTAGTTACTCTTTCCTCATACATTACACTTAGATTATCATATTTAACATTGCATATTTTCCTAGCTGAAGTACAAGTTTGCTTCGTTTGCTTTTGTTTACCATAGACAGACCTGCATACCAAACATAGGCATCGCATATATCATGGTCATGTGTTTATGAATCACTATCAAATAATGCTGATACCAGGTGTTTGTGGAAAGGTGAGTGTATCCTGCCCCATAGGTGGCAGTGGTCAGGGTCAAATCAATCAACTACTCCAGGACGTTGTGAGCCGCTTCATCGTATTCACACTACAGCGCCTCAGTGGTATCCGGGTCCATTGACCTTTCTTGGGGATCACTTTAGACCTCAACACCAAGGTCTAATTATAAGACTCAAGTGTATACCGTACAGCGATGGTAGAACAGACTGCTGGTAGAGTCATGTTGCTGGTGAGAGCAGGTTCCAGCGCTTCAGAGCGGATGGTAGAGAGTACGTACGTGTGTTTATCACAACCGGGAGGAATGCACAGGCTGGTGTTATGTCCAGACGAGTTTACCATTTGGAGGTCACGCTGTAATGCCTTGGGCTGGGATCTGGGTTCCGGACAGGACGAAACCTGTTGCTTTTGTCTGATCTTACAACACAAGGTCACATCGGCACAGGTTTTGTGTATCCTTGCAGAACGCGTTTCAAGATCACATAAATCATTGCATCATCAAAAGCAGCAGTACGGCATCAAATGCAGCAAGTGGTCACCACGAGCAGAAGTACGTCACCACATGCAACAGTACGTCACCATGGGCAAGACTACGTCAGTGAGCCACCCCATGCAACAGTACGGCATCAAACGCAGCAATACTTCAAAGCCTGCATGTGGTGATGCATGTATTCATGTGGTGATACGTCAGTACGTCAATTTTAATAGTGTCAATATTTTCAATGGCCGGTTGGCCTCCTGGCATGTGCACATCCTGGTACCATCTTCATCGTGATAGAGAACACGACCTAATCCTCCCACAAACAGACACGACTCGCCTTCACACTCGCTAAATCATATATAACTTTCCCTTGTACTCAGCCCGACCTGTAATGCAACAGCCCTAAATATTGCAAAGTCTAGTTTTCCTTCAGATCCAGGAAAATATCCTACTTTACTGGGACTCATGCGTTTCTATCCAAATTGTACATTTTCAGAGACTTAGCAGAAGGTTCGAATGAGCCTTCAGTAACCCATGCTTGTCGTAAGAGGCGACTAACGGGATCGGGTGGTCAGGCTCGCTGGTTTGGTTGACACATGTCATCGGTTTCCAATTGCGCAGATCGATGCTCATGCTGTTGATCATTGGATTGCCTGGTCCTGACTCGATTATTTACAGACCGCCGCCATATAGCTGGAATATTTCTGAGTGCGGCGTAAAACTAAACTCACTCACTCATTCAGAGACTTAGCATCAGTGTAACACGTGACATAATACTCAAGAAAAAATGGCGCTGAATATCGAGTCAAGTAATCTGACCTCTAATGAAGCGTGGTGTGCGACGAAAGCCAGGTGACCGTGGTCGTTCCAGGTCAATGCATACAGAGTAACTATAATCTCCAAAATACTGGAATGCAGTGACGTCAAACTGACTATATGACCCTATGTGTCAGTCCATGAGGGTCATGTATTTTCACGAGCAGTACACAACAACTACCCGTATTGTTGATACAATTTCTTTTGTCCGTCAGTGTATCTACTTCCGGTCATTTCAATCACGTAAACTGCCGGGCAAAAGAAAGTTTACATCCGTCCTTCATGGTGGCTAAGACTGAAACAGGTTATTCGATTGTGACGTATTTGATAGAAAGTGCCACAGGTATCGTTTGGACATTAGGTTTGCCCTGTTTCGGCAACTGCTTTCTGCCTAATGACGTTTTGATTATTGAGTGAGTTGGGTTTTACGCCGCTTTTAGCAACACCCCAGCAATATCGGCATGACGGGCGAACGCTTTAACCACTAGGCTACCCCGCTACCCCACCGCCCCGTTTAGATAAGGGAACGTTCATAATTTATGGTTGGGGGTGGGTTGGGGTGTGTAGGGTGTGATGATGACTTTTATGGAGATGCATGTACAATGTGAATCAACCCCTAAAATTTATATACGAAAGTAACCCCCACACCACACACATGTCATGTACACACATCATTGATCCCGCCCACACCACATGAACTTTAAGCATAATTTGGGGAATGTTATCATGAACAAAATCATAGCTGCCCCCCTTCCCATATCACACATACACACACACACACACACACACACACACACGAACAAAATTAAAATAAAATAAAATTATGAACGGTCCCTAACGTTTGTAATTGTGGTGTCAAATCCTGTTTTCAATAGGTGTATCTACTTGGGGGCCCGGTGGTTCATGCTTACCTATGTGACTCGTGTTTACGATTACGATTTCACTTCATATGTTCTGTGTAAAATATAGCTCTAATTTGCTTGACTTTATTTGCGATAGGATCGTAAGTCAACCCTTCGTGTGTCTAGTATATTGACCCATCGTCACCTTAGTCTGTATCTATGACAGTGAGTAGCTTAATTTCATCCATTGTAATCATTGCTTGTGTGGAGTGATAACGCCTAGCAGATTACAATAGGTTGTCCCATACTTGTAACAACTACGATACCAACGTATGACACGATGTAAACAACAGCTAGATAGCGCTAGTTATCTCTCCCTTTGCGGGGTGGGGGAGAGTCATTATTCATTGTAAACAGTCTGACGATGTCGAATGACATAGGTTAAACGTATTTTAATTCTGCAATGTTTTAAGCTAACTGTTTGATTTGTTCAGGTAACCTGCCGAAAAGCTAACGTTGTACACAGACTAATTAATGCAGCACACACCGTCAATCCGGACTATCCTGGTATTAGTAATTAAGCGTCCGGATTAAACAAGTTTTAATTAGCGGATCTCGGGTGTGAAATCATTCCTTAGAATGTGTGATCATGTTGCAAGTTGTTGTCGCCTAAAGGCGAGGGTCTGTACATTTGTTTCTCTTCTTTCCTAGAACGTTTTATGCGTTCCTCCCAACGCAGTTATTTTGTGGTCTCTGGGCGTACATGCTGGCTAGGTCACGATGTTCTCGTACACGCTCACATGTGTAAGAGTTGATTATACCCATTCACGGTGTTGATGACGTTTGAACAAAAAGCGTATATATATTAAATTCTCCTGCGTTGGTCTAAATATCGAGAAGTCGACTATAAGAAGATAGCCTGATACTACTGAATACAAAGGCAACCTAACATCAAGTCCCTAATATTGGCCTAATAACGAGTTCAGCGTTACCCGGCGTCCTAATATTCGCTTGTACGACTGATCTGTGTTCAGACACTATGAGAGGCTTATGTAGGATAACGATACGCTTCATCTACGTATTCCAAGGAGATAGAGCACTATTTCCGTTATATCGGGCCGTGTGTCAGATTAGCGACAGATGGACGCCAGAAGGATGTAGGGAACGGATCATTTGGGTGAAACCGTAGCATAGGCGGATCCAGGAATATTCACAGGAGGGGGGTGGGGCTGGGGGTGGGTTGGAACCGAACCACCCCTGGCTCTGCCAATGCAAAACATTAACTTCAATGTGGTCTTTAGTCATTTTGAAAAGGGAGGACTCGAACCCCCTGACACCCCTTTGGATCCGCCAATGCCTAGTTCTGCACCTTGATTGTGTAATATATTTTCTGAAAACAAACTCAAGTCTAGCCAGTTCTATTCCGCAGAGGAAAAAAGACAAAACGATACACACTGACGCAAATATACACGCTCATAACGCCGCACTCGGCAATATTCCAACAATATGACGGCGGTCTGTAAATAATCGGTTCTGGACCAGACAATCCAGTGATTAACATCACAAGCATCGACCTACGCAAATGGGATACGATGACATGTGTCAGCCAAGTCAGCGAGTCTGACCACCCGATCCCGTTAGTAGCCCTTACGACAAGGATGGGTTACTTAAGACCAATTCTAACCCGGATCTTTACCAGTCTATAACTAACCGAATGATGGCCTATCCTGTCTCCACTGTTTATATCTGTGCGTGGCAACCAGTTCCTGTTAACCGCCCTGTTCTGTATACAAATCGTTAAACGAAACCGTATTCATACCGTTATATTACACCGTTATTTTTCATCCGAGGGGCCAAAAGTAATCCCGTCCCGTGATGTTTTTAAACTCTGTGAAAGGGACAAGTTCAAAAGTTTATTGCTGAGAGAAATGTTAAATTCCATGTAAAACTCAAAACCACACTGTCATGAAGACAGACATGCTTAAATACCATTCTGTATATTCTGGTTGGAAAACTTCACACACACACACACGCACGCACGCACGCACGCACGCACGCACGCACGCACGCACGCACGCACGCAACGCAAGCACGCACGCACACACACATCCCTTACCGTAAGGAAATAAGAATATTATGCGTCATGGAACTTTTGAACGGGTCCCTAATATAGGTTTATTGTTATTAAACGGGAGATCTCTTCAGGAGTGAGTAATACGTTGATTTATCATCCACGTGATTAAAAATTACCCAGTTTGTAAAATTTGCCTGTGCGTCACTAAAACAACTCACATTCCTCACCACTGGTTTCCCTCTAATTGTTCTGTCAGGAATCTGAAATAGATTATATATTGTGAAATAATGGGCAATACTGGTATTATTTCACTGGCACGGGCGTCATATCAATTTTATGAAAGTCATGAGAATTCATATTGTATAGACGCTCTCGCTCTGGAAGTGCAGGAACCCGTTGTTTCGCAACACAGGAAACCAATGCTCGTGTAAACACTTCTGTTTTCGTCAGGACAGGAAGCTCTCGATGGAGCGGAAACGTGTTATCCAAAAATGATGGGTATTCGTCGACGTTAATAAATAACATGTTTGTCAGAGCAGCGGTGTGGGTAGTGGAGACAACGTTGTGTGTTGAGGAAGGAGTCAATGCCGTGTGTTGAGGGTGGAGACAACGTCGTGTGTTGAGAGTGGAGACAATGCCGTGTGTTGAGGGTGGGGACAACGTCGTGTGTTGAGAGTGGAGACAATGCCGTGTGTTGAGGCTGGAGACAACGTCGTGTGTTGAGGGTGGAGACAACGTTGTGGGTGGAGACAACGTCGTTTGTTGTGGGTGGCAACAATATCGTGTGTTGTGAGTGGAGATAACGTCATTGGTAGGGGGAAGAGACAACGTCATGTGTTGAGGGTGGAGACAATGCCATATGTTGAGGGTGGAGACAACGTCATGGGTAGAGGGTGGAGACAACGTCGTGTGTTGAGGGTGGAGACAACGTCGTGTGTTGTGGGTAGAGACAACGTCGAGCGTTGAGGTGGAGGCAATGCCGTGTGTTGTGGGTGAAGATCACGTCATGTGTTGAGGGTGGAGACAATGCCGCGTGTTGTGGGTTGACATAACATCATGTGTTGATGGTGGAGACCACGACGTGTGTTGATGGTGGAGGTAACGTTGTTTGTTGTGGGTAGAGATAACGTCATGTGTTGAGAGTGGAGACAACGTCGTGTGTTGAGGGTGGAGACAACGTCGTGTGTTGAGGGTAGAGACAATGACGTGTGTTGTGGGTGGAGATAAGGTCGGGTGTTGAGGGTGGAGACAATGACGTGTGTTGTGGGTGGAGATAAGGTCGGGTGTTGAGGGTGGAGACAATGACGTGTTATAAGTAGAGATAACGTCATGTGTTGAGGGTGGAGACTACGTCGGTTAGTGTGTGTAGATAACGTCGGGTGTTGAGGGTGGATGCAGTGACGTGCGTTGTGGGTGGAGATAACTTCATGTGTTGAGGGTGGAGACAACGTCGTGTATTGAGGGTGGAGACAACGTCATGTGTTGTGGGTGGAGACAACGTCGTGTATTGAGGGTGGAGACAACGTCATGTGTTGAGGGTAGAGACAACGTCGTGTGTTGAGGGTAGAGACAACGTCGTATGTTGTGGGTGTATAACGTCATGTGTTGAGGGTGGAGGTAACGTTGTTTGTTGTGGGTAGAGATAACGTCATGTGTTGAGGGTGAAGACAACTTCGTGTGTTGTGGGTGGAAACAAAGTCGTCTCTTGAGGGTGGTGATAACGTCGTGTTTTGAGGGTGGAGACAACGACGTGTGTTGTGAGTGGAAATAACGTCATATGTTGAGGGTGGAGACTACGTCGCGTGGTGTGGATGGCGACAACGTCATGTGTTGACGGTGGAGACAACGTCATGTGTTGAGGGTGGAAACAACGTCGTGAGTTGCGGGTGGAGATAACGTCGTGTGATGAGGGTGGAGACAACGTCGTGAGGTGATGGTGGAGACAACGTCGTGTGTTGTGTCTGGAGATGACGTCGTGAGTTGCGGGTGGAGATCACGTCGTGTGTTGTGTCTGGAGATGACGTCGTGAGTTGCGGGTGGAGATAACGTCGTGAGGTGATGGTGGAGACAACGTCATGTGTTGAGGGTGGAAACAACGTCGTGTGTTGCGGGTGGAGATAACGTCGTGAGGTGATGGTGGAGACAACGTCATGTGTTGAGGGTGGAAACAACGTCGTGTGTTGCGGGTGGAGATAACGTCGTGTGTTGAGGGTGGAGATCACGTCGTGAGGTGATGGTGGAGACAACGTCATGTGTTTAGGGTGGTGACAAAGTCGTATGTTGTGGGTGTATAACGTCATGTGTTGAGGGTGGAGGTAACGTTGTTTGTTGTGGGTAGAGATAACGTCATGTGTTGAGGGTGAAGACAACTTCGTGTGTTGTGGGTGGAAACAAAGTCGTCTCTTGAGGGTGGTGTTAACGTCGTGTTTTGAGGGTTGAGACAACGACGTGTGTTGTGAGTGGAAATAACGTCATGTGTTGAGGGTGGAGACTACGTCGCGTGGTGTGGGTGGCGACAACGTCAAGTGTTGACGGTGGAGATAACGTCATGTGTTGTGGGTGGAGATGACGTCGTGAGTTGCGGGTGGAGATAACGTCGCGAGGTGATGGTGGAGACAACGTCATGTGTTGAGGGTGGAAACAACGTCGTGTGTTGCGGGTGGAGATAACGTCGTGTGTTGAGGGTGGAGATCACGTCGTGAGGTGATGGTGGAGACAACGTCATGTGTTGATGGTAGTGACAAAGTCGTATGTTGTGGGTGTATAACGTCATGTGTTGAGGGTGGAGGTAACGTTGTTTGTTGTGGGTAGAGATAACGTCATGTGTTGAGGGTGAAGACAACTTCGTGTGTTGTGGGTGGAAACAAAGTCGTCTCTTGAGGGTGGTGATAACGTCGTGTTTAAGGGTTGAGACAACGACGTTGTGAGACAACGACGTGTGTTGTGAGTGGAAATAACGTCATGTGTTGAGGGTGGAGACTACGTCGCGTGGTGTGGATGGCGAAAACGTCATGTGTTGACGGTGGAGATAACGTCGTGTGTTGTGGGTGGAGATGACGTCGTGAGTTGCGGGTGGAGATAACGTCGTGAGGTGATGGTGGAGACAACGTCATGTGTTGAGGGTGGAAACAACGTCGTGTGTTGCGGGTGGAGATAACGTCGTGTGTTGAGGGTGGAGATCACGTCGTGAGGTGATGGTGGAGACAACGTCATGTGTTGAGGGTGGAAACAACGTCGTGTGTTGCGGGTGGAGATAACGTCGTGTGTTGAGGGTGGAGATCACGTCGTGAGGTGATGGTGGAGACAACGTCATGTGTTGACAACTGGTGGGTGACAAAAGTCGTATGTTGTGGGTGTATAACGTCATGTGAGGGTTGAGGGTGGAGGAGTAACGTTGTTTGTTGTGGGTAGAGATAACGTCATGTGTTGAGGGTGAAGACAACTTCGTGTGTTGGGGTGGAAACAAAGTCGTGGTGTTAACGGGAATCGTGTTTGGTGAGGTGGTTTGAGACAACGTGTGGTGTGGATGGAAACGTAAATAACGTCATGTGTTGAGGGTGGAGTCGTGTGGTGTGGGTGGACAACGTCGGGTGTTGACGTCGTGGAGAGTTGCGTCATGTGTTGGGAGATAACGTCGTGAGTTGTGGGTGGAGATAACGTCGTGTGGTGATGGTGGAGACAACGTCATGTGTTGAGGGTGGAAACAACGTCGTGTGTTGCGGGTGGAGATAACGTCGTGTGTTGAGGGTGGAGATCACGTCGTGAGGTGATGGTGGAGACAACGTCATGTGTTGAGGGTGGAAACAACGTCGTGTGTTGCGGGTGGATAACGTCGTGTGTTGAGGGTGGAGATCACGTCGTGAGGTGATGGTGGAGACAACGTCATGTGTTGATGGTGGTGACAAAGTCGTATGTTGTGGGTGTATAACGTCATGTGTTGAGGGTGGAGGTAACGTTGTTTGTTGTGGGTAGAGATAACGTCATGTGTTGAGGGTGAAGACAACTTCGTGTGTTGTGGGTGGAAACAAAGTCGTCTCTTGAGGGTGGTGATAACGTCGTGTTTTGAGGGTTGAGACAACGACGTGTGTTGTGAGTGGAAATAACGTCATGTGTTGAGGGTGGAGACTACGTCGCGTGGTGTGGATGGCGAAAACGTCATGTGTTGACGGTGGAGATAACGTCGTGTGTTGTGGGTGGAGACAACGTCGTGTGTTGAGGGTGTGGGTGGAGACAACGCCGTGAGGTGATGGTGGAGACAACGTCGTGGGGTGATGGTGGAGACAACATCGTGTGTTGTGGGTGGAGACAACGTCCTGTGGTGAGGGTGTTGGGATGCTGGAAGGTAGATGATGTTTAAAGGACAAGCATCATTCTATTTTATCATGGCACCATTTCACATTCGCTGCAGTTGAGCCCAGTGTTTGAAGCACACAAACAGCACTATTATCCGATATGATTGCCAGTTGACCGAATTTCCTGTACTTTTAGTTGTTCCAGTGTCAGGACATTACTCGATGACTGGCACAGTGTCATGTAGGTTAAATATGCATCTAGGGGAAACGTAAATACTGCATGCAGTGACGTCAGTAGTGACAGTCACGTGGTATCAAGCAAGTCATTAGTGAGGGGTGTTTGGGTTAGTTGGGTGACTACCACGGAGACGTTCGGGTTGGTTAGGTATTGGGTGGAACCGCAAATATGTTTGAGTGTGTGTGATTCGTGGTCGGACAGATTGACGTATTGCAAATTAGCTTCGAAAATGTATATTCGAATTTGAAAATGTACGTATTTATATGTGCTTGCGTTGATTTTTGTGTGTGTGTGTGTGTGTGTGAGGAGAGAGAAAGTCCAAGTGTGAGAGTAATAGAGAGAGAAAGAGAGAGTCTGTGTGTGTTGTGTGTATGTGTGAGAGTCTGTGTGTGTGTTGTGTGTGTTTGAGAGAGTCTGTGTGGTGTGTGTGAGAGAGTCTGTCTGTGTGTGTGTGTGTGTGTGAGAGAGTGTGTGTTGTGAGAGAGTATGTGTGTGGTGTGTGAGTGAGAGAGAGTCTGTGTGTTGTGTATGTGAGAGTCTGTGTGTGTTGTGTGTGTGAGTGGTGTGCGTGTGTGAGAGTATGTGTGCGGTACGGTAGAGACAGTCTGTGTGTGGTGTGCGTGTGAGACTTGTATGGTGTGTGTGTGTGTGTGAGAGAGAGATGCTTTTATTCAGTCTGACGTATCTTCTTATATTTCTCCGCATTTTCTTCTTTCCTTTACCATATCGTCTATACACTTGGCTCAAGACTCGTTCTGGATATTTATGGACTTTTAAGACAATATGTACGTCGAGGTATATACAGACACTTAAACAGATGTTATTGATCACATCGTGCGCAGTTCAGCCGTGCCTTGTTGAATCCAAACTTGCTTTCCGGCGCTCTTGTAAACAATGTGTAATATATTGACTTACATATACAACACACTCTACCGTCTCTCCCAGTTAGGTATTCATACCATGGTTTCAATATGCAGCACTGGTGAAAATGAAAGTATGAAATATGGATATTAGTGCAAGTAATTTTGCATCAAAAGTAAGTTGTTTATATGTGCACGTGTCAATAAAGAGCAACGCATATTGAATTACATACCGTATAATGTTTTGAAATTCAACAATATACAAGTTTACCATCTGTTGCATATACAGTTACCGGCAGTATACATGTCGACGTTGAAAACACATGCAACTGTACTGGTAAGAGCAACTAGTTCGTGCAACACAAGTCTCCCTCTACAGCCATAAAGTCCATGATTTTTACGATGTGCTTTTACGAATCGTCCTGGATGGGTTCAGCGAGTGACATGTTAGTGGTGGCGGTATCTCGACAATTGATGAGTCAGTTAAAGATTAACTCGGAGCCAGGCGAACCAGACTGATAACCTGTGGAATCACAAATCACCACCCTGCCAAGCTGATACAGAAAACCCTACTTTGTCGGCTCTTAATAAAACCATATTGACACACATTCAAGAAGGGGCTCCAATTAAGAGCCGTCTCATTACGATCAACGATAGTCCACTTGTATCACGGTAGCCAGAATGTGACTGACCTTCACCAGGTAAAGAATAAACACGGACCGACGAGGTTGTAATGAAATATTTCTTTTCTAAAGTTTAGCATTGTTTTGATTATCTGCATGTAGGGTTAGGGCATGTTTAATAGTCACAAGCTGAACATAAATATTATTCAGGTAAGGTTAGACTTAAATGTATTGCTTTGTGAGTGAGTGAGTGAGTGAGTGAGTGAGTTTAGTTTTACGCCGCACTCAACAATATTCCAGCTATATGGCGGCGGTCTCTAAATAATCGAGTCTGGACGAGACAATCCAGTGATCAACAGCATGAGCATCGATCTGCGCAATTGGGAACCGATTACATGTGTCAACCAAGTCAGCGAGCCTGACCACCCGATCCCGTTAGTCGCCTCTTACGACAAGCATAGTCGCCTTTTGTGGCAAGCGTGGGTTGCTGAAGACTCATCTACCCCGGATCTTCACGGGCCGAGTGAGTGAGTGAGTGAGTGAGTGAGTGAGTGAGTGAGTGATTGAGTGAGTGAGTGAGTGAGTGAGCGATTGAGTGAGTGAGTGAGTGAGTGAGTGAGTGAGTGAGTGTTATACTACCGAGCATTGTACACATTGTACCCGTGTGGTGAGGACATTAATTATATGTACATGTACATTTACAAGAAAGCGTGCCACTAAGAGACCCCAGCGTCTGCGTGAGAGACAACACGTGATGTTTGGCTTATAAAGTGGTACAGTAAAACTCGGTGAGCCCGAAGACAAACCTCTGTGATGAATGAAGCAGACCTGTAAATCACCACATAACAGAGACTATACATGTATATATAGCCTGGGTCAAGGTCGTTAGAAATCCCCCGCTGTAATTACTGAATTGTATCTTAACATATACTTCATATAATCATTATCATAAAAGTAGGCAACACACTCTTCACTTAAGTGCAACCTTGCAAAATTCACTTGTAGTGTATTTTCCTAATGTAAGGCATATGTAGGCCCTAATGGGGTATTGGATTACGTTAGGAATCTGGGTGAAGGTTGAAGTTGGTGTTAGAAAGGAGAACATATGCTTCTTTGTTAGAACAGGTTTTACATATGCATATGGTGTACATTTGCACTTTCGTTGTTTATCCTGCCAGAAAACCCGCATAGCGAGAGATATAAACCTGATGTGGTGGGTTAGAAAATGAGACGCACGTTTTCAAGCGAGGCTGATAATTTAGAAGATATTCATGGTCCGCTTCATTCAATTACTGACATCTCGTGATAAGTGGAAAGGCTTTTTGGATTGAAAATTTCAAGTTCGGCTTTTGCTAAGGTTTGTTTGTTGGTTTGTTTTGTAACTCTGCACTCAGCTTTTGCTTTGGTGGACGCATCGAATTCATCGTCAACTATTTATCATTGCAGCTAATGAGTTATTCTTTTAAATTCTGTTTTATGATTTACGAACTATACCTGAGTGATGGCACGAGGAGAAAATAACAGAAATTATATTATTATACTGTCACTCCGTTATTAAGACATATATGTACGGATGACCAAAATGTATTAGCTAGTGTATACTGAATGTACCTTCCGTGTCTTAAAATAGTTGGCTTACATTTAATAACACATTAATCATATTTTGTATTTGCCCATTTTGGTAAGATTGCATTTTTGTATTTGTTCGTGGAGCTCAAGTTGTGATGTTTTCAGATTCATTTATTGTGCAAGCAAACGTATGCTATTTCAGGTAAAATGTAAGTTGTAAAGAAAGACCAGATGTATCGTCTATTTCACCTGTCCTCACCTGTGTGATGGACAACTGGAAATGCTTACGTTGTATGTGCAATTTGGAAGGACATTTTTGTCTGTTAGTGGGTTTAATTTTTCTGCTGGTCACTTAGCCACTTGCAGATCACTTGTATCTACAGGTCGTAGGTTCCAGCATAAGCTTCGCTCCCATGACGGTACGTTCTTGATGCGGCTATACCTATTCTGGTGGGCTCTAAATACAGTTCTTGATACAGCTGTACCGTGGGTTTTAATTACGGTAGTAGATGCAGCTATACCTGTTCTGGTGGGCTTTAAATACAGTTCTTGATACAGCTGTACCGATGCTGGTGGGCTGTAATTACAGTTGTAGATGCAGCAATACCCATGCTGGTGGGGTCTAAATACAGTTCTTGATACAGCTGTACCGATGCTGGTGGGCTGTAATTACAGTTCTTGATGCGGCTATACCTATTCTGGTGGGGTCTAAATACAGTTCTTGATACAGCTGTACCGATGCTGGTGGGCTGTAATTACAGTTGTAGATGCAGCAATACCCATGCTGGTGGGGTCTAAATACAGTTCTTGATACAGCTGTACCGATGCTGGTGGGCTGTAATTACAGTTCTTGATGCGGCTATACCTATTCTGGTGGGCTCTGATGACGGTTCTTGATGCGACTATACCAATGCTGGTGGACTCTAATTACGGTTCTTGATGCAGCTATACCCAATGCTGGTGGGCTCTAATTACGGTTCTTGATGCAGCTATCCCAATGCTGGTGGGCTCTAATTACGGTTCTTGATGCAGCTATACCCATGCTGGTGGGCTCTAATTACGGTTCTTGATGCGGCTATACCCATGCTGGTGGGCTCTAATTACGGTTCTTGATGCCCATGCTGGTGGGCTCTAATTATACCCATGCTGGTGGGGTCTAGGTTACAGGTCCCATTGATGGTTCTTGATGCAGCTATACCCATGCTGGTGGGCTCTAATTACGGTTCTTGATGCAGCTATACCCATGCTGGTGGGCTCTAATTACGGTTCTTGATGCAGCTATACCCATGCTGGTGGGCTCTAAATACGGTTCTTGATGCAGCTTACTATGGGTTCCCGACCATACCCATGGTGGTGGGTTCTAAACACGGATGCAGCTATACCCATGCTGGTGGGCTCTAATTACGGTTCTTGATGCAGCTATACCCATGCTATACCCATGCTGGTGGGCTGTATTTACAGTTATGCGACTATATCGGTGCTGGTGGGCTCTGATGACGGTACTTGATGCGACTATACCCATACTGGTGGGCTCTCAATACGATTCTTGATGAGGATATACCCATGCTGGTGGGCTCTAATTACGGTTCTTGATGCAGGTGTACCCATTCTGATGGGCTCTAAATACGATTCTTGATGCGGATATACCCATGCTGTTGGGCTCTTATCACGGTTCTTGATGCGACTATACCCATGGTGGTGGGTTCTAATTACGGTTCTTGATGCGACTATACCCATGGTGGTGGGTTCTAATTACGGTTTTTGATGCGACTATACCCATGCTGGTGGGCTCTAAATAGGTTCTTGATGCAGCTATACCCATGCTGGTGGGCTATAAATAGGTTCTTGATGCAGGTGTACCCATTCTGATGGGCTGTATTTACAGTTTTTGATGCGACTATATCGATGCTGGTGGGCTCTGATGACGGTACTTGATGCGACTATACCCATACTGGTGGGCTCTCAATACGATTCTTGATGAGGATATACCCATGCTGGTGGGCTCTAATTACGGTTCTTGATGCAGGTGTACCCATTCTGGTGGGCTCTAAATACGGTTCTTGATGCGGATATACCCATGCTGGTGGGCTCTAATCACGGTTCTTGATGCGACTATACCCATGCTGGTGGGTTCTAATTACGGTTCTTGATGCGACTATACCCATGCTGGTGGGCTCTAATTACGGTTCTTGATGCGACTATACCCATGCTGGTGGGCTCTAAATAGGTTCTTGATGCAGGTATACCCATGCTGGTGGGCTGTAATTACGGTTCTTGATGCAACTATATCCATGCTGGTGGGCTCTGATGATGGTACTTGATGCAACTATACCCATGCTGGTGGGCTCTCAATACGATTCTTGATGCGGATATACCCATGCTGGTGGGCTCTGATGACTGTACTTGATGCGACTATACCCATGCTGGTGGGCTCTAAATACGGTTCTTGATGCGGCTAGACCTATTCTGGTGGCCTCTAATTAATGACGGTTCGTGATGCGACTATATCTATGCTGGTGGGCTCTAATGACGGTACTTGATGCGACTATACGTATTCTGGTGGGCTCTAAATACGGTTCTTGGTGTGGCTATACCCATGCTGGTGGGCTCTAATTATGGTTTTTGATGCAACTATACCCATCCTGGTGGGCTAATTACGGTTCTTGATGCGACTATACCCATCCTGGTGGGCCAATTACGTTTTTCGATGCGACAATACCCATCCTGGTGGACCAATTACGGTTCTTGATGCGACTATACCCATCCTGGTGGTCCAATTACGTTTTTCGATGCGACAATACCCATCCTGGTGGACCAATTACGGTTCTTGATGCGACTATACCCATGCTGGTGGGGTAAATACGGTTCTTGATGCGACTATACCCATCCTGGTGGGCCAATTACGGTTCTTGATGCGACTATACCCATGCTGGCGGGCTGTAATTACGGTTCTTGATGCGACTATACCCATGCTGGTGGGCTCTAATTACGGTTCTTGATGCGACTATACCCATGCTGGTGGGCTCTAATTACGGTTCTTGATGCGACTATACCCATGCTGGTGGGCTCTAATTACGGTTCTTGATGCGACTATACCCATGCTGGTGGGCTCTAATTACGGTTCTTGATGCGGCTATACCCATGCTGGTGGGCTCTAATTACGGTTCTTGATGCGACTATACCCATGCTGGTGGGTTCTAATTACGGTTCTTGATGCGACTATACCCATGCTGGTGGGCTCTAATTACGGTTCTTGATGCGACTATACCCATGCTGGTGGGCTCTAAATAGGTTCTTGATGCAGCTATACCCATGCTGGTGGGCTCTAAATAGGTTCTTGATGCAGGTGTACCCATTCTGATGGGCTGTATTTACAGTTTTTGATGCGACTATATCGATGCTGGTGGGCTCTAAATGACGGTTCTTTGATGCGACTATACCCATACTGGTGGGCTCTCAATACGATTCTTGATGAGGATATACCCATGCTGGTGGGCTCTAATTACGGTTCTTGATGCAGGTGTACCCATTCTGATGGGCTCTAAATACGATTCTTGATGCGGATATACCCATGCTGTTGGGCTCTTATCACGGTTCTTGATGCGACTATACCCATGGTGGTGGGTTCTAATTACGGTTCTTGATGCGACTATACCCATGGTGGTGGGTTCTAATTACGGTTTTTGATGCGACTATACCCATGCTGGTGGGCTCTAAATAGGTTCTTGATGCAGGTGTACCCATGCTGGTGGGCTGTAATTACAGTTTTTGATGCAACTATATCCATGCTGGTGGGCTCTGATGATGGTACTTGATGCAACTATACCCATGCTGGTGGGCTCTCAATACGATTCTTGATGCGGATATACCCATGCTGGTGGGCTCTGATGACTGTACTTGATGCGACTATACCCATGCTGTTGGGCTCTAAATACGGTTCTTGATGCGGCTAGACCTATTCTGGTGGCCTCTAATTAATGACGGTACGTGATGCGACTATATCTATGCTGGTGGGCTTAAATGACGGTACTTGATGCGACTATACGTATTCTGGTGGGCTCTAAATACGGTTCTTGATGTGGCTATACCCAGGTTGATCGGCTCTCATTACGTTTTTTGATGCAACTATACCCATCCTGGTGGGCTAATTACGGTTCTTGATGCAACTATACCCATCCTGGTGGGCCAATTACGTTTTTCGATGCGACAATACCCATCCTGGTGGACCAATTACGGTTCTTGATGCGACTATACCCATCCTGGTGGTCCAATTACGTTTTTCGATGCGACAATACCCATCCTGGTGGACCAATTACGGTTCTTGATGCGACTATACCCATGCTGGTGGGGTAAATACGGTTCTTGATGCGACTATACCCGTCCTGGTGGGCCAATTATGGTTCTTGATGCGACTGTACCCATGCTGGCGGGCTGTAATTACGGTTTTTGATGCGACTATGCCCATCCTGGTGGGCCAATTACGGTTCTTGATGCGACTATACCCATCCTGGTGGGCCAATTACGGTTCTTGATGCGACTATACCCAGGCTGGTGGGCTGTAATTACGGTTCTTGATGCGACTATACCCATGATGGTGGGCTCTAATTACGGTTCTTGATGTGGCTATACCCATGCTGGTGGGCTATTTACGGTTCTTGATGCGACTATACCCATGCTGGTGGGCTCTAATTACGGTTCTTGATGTAGCTATACCCATGCTTGTGGGCTAATTACGGTTCTTGATGCGACTATACCCATTCTGGTGGGCTCTAATTACGGTTCTTGATGTGGCTATACATACCCAACCTTGACGTTACAATTTGTAAAACGGAACTTGCCAATTGTGGAATAAAGGTTAAAGCAGAGGATTCACTCTTCAGATCATAGGTTTTGGTACAGTGTGATTGATGTCTGTCTATCAGTGTATCATTTTCACATTTCAAGTTTCCTCTGACATTAATATCTTACTTTCTTATTAATATCAGTGTTACACCTATACATAAATGTATTCATGGAGGAAAGGTAATCACCTTTGATTAAATGTGTCCTTTCAGCAGTTTCAAAGCCAAACGGTCTGGTGCATTCTCATATGTGTCAAAAACAGTAACTGGCAGTCATTTGCGTAACAGTCTATCAACTTCAAACCAATACCTCACCTATTCCTTAACTTTATACTTGACATTTTCATAGGATACAAATTGTACTTATACCTCGAATTTTGGAAACATAAGGAAAGTCACCTACTTGGGTGTTCAGTCAAGACGTGATGAGGTAATTTTACGACGATGTCGTATTGGCCACAGTCGATTTACTCATGACTATCTGCTGAAAACGGATGGGGATGGACCCCCCACGTGTGTCTCTTGCGATGAGGTTTTCACCATCAAGCATATTCTGCTTGAATGCGTGGACTTATCGTCTGCAAGGGACTCACATTATGATGCAACATACCTAAAATATCTGTTCTCCCGCGTGAGCGCTCATCTCATAGTGAACTACCTGAGGGAAACTGATCTGTATCATAAATTGTAACTGTGAAATGTAACTATCATAAATTGTAACTGTTAAATGTGACTAACAAATTGCCTGCCTTTAAATTTGATGCTATGACTTTTTCTGCTTTTTAATGACAATGTAATGAATATATGTTTTTGAAATAAAACTCATTCCGAGTATGTACTTACAATGTTTATTAATGCAAACTTGTTCTCGTCACTATATGGCTGGAATAATGCCGATGTGACGCAAAACCCAACTCAACTCAACTCAACACTACATAAACTGTAGAAAGTACATATCTGGTGTTTTGGGATCATTTGAAAAGCGTTGTGATGTTGACTGGCAACTGCGCAATTGGGCACGATATCTGGGGTGTTTGGGCAACATATTAGGAAAGTCTGTGACTTATATATCACTGTAAAAACTCTTTTCAAAACATTTACATCGCTATTTGGAAAGTAATCCAAAAGCACCGGGTGTGTACTTTCTTTTGTACGTCAGTTTATGTAAAACGTTTTATGAATAGAAGCGGGAAGGGAAGAATCACCCGTTCTCTATACATTATGTCTCTCATAGTTCTTCACGTCGTCGCCAAGACCATGTTCAAGCAGATGATAATAAATGCCGTGTAATTGGCACAACAAGAAAGAATTGTGTTGAGCATAAAACAATTTAACCCCAAAAGTTTAATATTTTCATCTGAGACATTCAATATAAGTTTATTCGCTACGAAAGGCTGTTCATGTCTGTTTTGGTTTTCGAACAGGAACCTTGAACCAAAGAACACCTTGAAGAGTCTTTCCAAAAGGGTAATGTAGAGATAGGCGTTACGAATATTATGATTTGTAACTAATTAGAGATGTAGAGTGTGATATCATCTCCTGCCGCTCACATTGGCTTACTTCCAAACAAGTTGCATCTTGACCCAGCAGTGGCATATCAGCATCTGACTACAGACGGTGCACGAATGGGAAATGATAATCGCATGGCAAAACCCTAGCTGCCTTCGGGTGAGTTTCATTACCGCACAAGTAAGTAAGAGTGTATCGCTTGGAGAACTCTCTGCCAGATTGCAGCTGTCAGTTGGCCATCAACCACTGAGAGGGTGAGCATGACACATTACACGCGGTGAAGTCTGGGCGTCTTATCGGTGTAAACGGCCATCTTTAGACTGTAACGATGTCTGCCTCCGAGGTGGTTCTGACATTATTACTTGACCATCGTGATAGTGGTGACGTCACTGGTCTTCTCCATTACTGATCCCCGTGGTGTTGGTCACGTAATGCAATCAGCGTTATCTACGTGCATTGACAGACGAAAAAGGAATTGTTTTGGGGTTTAAATATATTTAACTATGTCTATTGAACATTGCATGAAGGTTTGAACCTACATCCCCTGTCGTGAGCTCTTTTCCCTAGTTCTTTGAGCAGAAATTTGAGCAGATATTTCATTGCCAAAACGTTCGAAATATAAACAGTCACAATGTTCTGTAAACTGCATACACATATTTTGTAATACCATAGTATAGTTGGGCTTAAGGGGTTGTACTACAGATGTGTACCCAGGAATACAGAAACGTACCCCAGCCAAAATCAGAATACAGAAACATACCCTAGGACGATTCCATTCCGCTCTGTGTCGTTTTCTTGATCGGAACTATCATACCGTTGTATTAGATGCATTTGATTGCGTTATATAAGAAACGAGCATAAACAGTAACGAATATCTCGGGATCACAACACCACTCGCAATCAGTTGAACGCGAACTACTACAGTTCATTTTCACCCGTTTTCATGAGAGTTTCAATGGTCATTTGATAATTTTCAGAACAATAGGGGTGGGGTGCGCACCCCTGCACCCCCACTCTGGATCCGTCTATGCATACATACACAAACGTTCATCTTGTACATGAGCTATTGTTATCCTGCATGGATTGTCCTTCGTCGTCTTTCAGGTGTTTTCCCGGATGCTCCGTCACAATATTAATCTCATGTTTTCATCGTTGTCCAAAACGCATTGTCTACTCTCCCTACAAAAGCGTGTTCTCATCCGACCGTTGTCAAATAATCCGACCGTTCTAATCAAACCGCTGTGCAGGTATTCTTGACGACTCTTGTTAGAATAAGTCCACAGCAGGTTATTCATTGTGGGAAGCGACGACAGTGGATCAGGTGGTCGGGCTCTGTCATGAGGGGTTGATTGCATGAAGTCTGTGTCGACCCCAAAAGCATTGCATGGGTGTGAATTCTGGTGTTCACTAACTGATACGGAGTATAAGTTTCTTGAAAGAGCCTTTAGACACGTTGTTAAGTGCATCCAGGATCTCCCCAGACGAACCCGAACTGATGTATGCCTTGGCTTGCTCGGTCTCCTACCACTTGAAGCTGACATAGACACCAAGAAACTGATATTCTTTGGGAAACTGATAACAATGAACAAACAACTCCTGCCACATAAGATACTTACCTCCAGGATGCTCAAATACCATCACAGAGTGGCTACAACTGCAAAAGATTTGTACCAGAGGTTTACAGATTACTTCAGAAGTATTTACTCCAACAATCTGCTGATAATTACATCAGTACTGGACAATTTCCAACCTATGGTTCCTGGAAGAGGGTCGCCAAGAAAGGGTGTAACAGAACATTAATGCATGCATTTTCCAAACACAGTGGTTGTCCTTTGAGTAATTCGTCTTGTTATTGAAATGAATCTTGCATCGACAGGTCCTGTGATGGTACAGCATGAAATCAATGACTTGAAATCTACTAAAACGATGTTTTGTAGAAAACCATGTCCAAATTACTTCCCCTCCTGCATCGATTTATTTTGGGTTTATTCTTTGCTAACAAACATAGTAGGGATGAGAAAAAGGCAGTTCTCGTATTTATATTCTGTGTTCCATATTTCCATATTCTTGGTTCGTCGGAGCCAGCAATCTGTAATTTGAAAGTAAAGCATGCTAGTGAACAACTGTGTGAAGCAGTCGTAAAATGTTACTTACACTGGGATCTGTCTGTTATATTCAGATCCATTGGTCATCGCGGAAGTCTTGGAGCTTCACGAGATAACTTTCGGATCCCGGGATTATGTTGGTGGGTCAGGGCGTAGCTACCATTATGAAAAAAAGCCCGGGCTTACACTTGATTGTTGGTAAGGTTGTACAAGCCCTCAATACTATCTGGATATAAAGCTTTGCAACCTATCGGGCTTACACGAAAAAACTGGCTTGCTTCGCGCCTGGTGGGTAACGGTAGAAGCTGAACCAGAATTATCTCCATAATCTGCGTATTTGTAGAATCACTATTTAATATTTTTTAGGCTGATAAGGTCACAGGTCAATGATACATAATCTGGGATGTGTTACAAATCCACTAAATTGTTACATTTCTTAAATTCATTTCATGAAATGTGTACACAGATAAATTCCTGATAGTATTGTCAGAATAACGTGTCATTAATGTACGATATTTGTCAACATTTGGATTGAAATAGAAATACACCTTCATGTATTTTTTCTAATGTCATTATGTAGATTGGATATACAAGTTGGACGTGATATTCGCCTTCAGCAAAGCTATATTTTCAATGTCTACAGAGTCTGTGCTCCCTTAAAATGCCTACATGTAGGCCAACTTCAGCGGAAAGCTCATGTGTGTTACAACGATATCGTGAGAGCTCTGCTCGAAACCCTTCCTAAATCTACGGAAAAACTAGGTTTGATAGATAACGGTTGGCACTGCGAGAGGAAGTTAATGAGTCGTGTCACTTGTTGATATACATGTCTTTCAGGGTCCGTTCAAAACGGCTTAAAAAATCAAGCATGTCTGCATTTTGCTGCAACCAAATTTAACCACAACTACATTTGTTTAGCGAGACTTATTCTTTGAATCCCACCCGTTTCCATGACTATCATATAGGAGCATTATATTATAACGGGGCGGTGGGGTAGCCTAATGGTTAAAGCGTTGGCTGGTCACGCCGAAGACCCGGGTTCGAATCCCCACATGGGCACACTGTGTGAAGCCCATTTGTGGTGTCCCCCGCCGTGATGTTGCTGGAATATTGCTAAAAGCGGCGTAAAACCAAACTCAGTCAGTCAGTCAGTATATTATAACATTTTCTGGGGTATATGGATGATGACACATTAAGTATTTTCAACCTGTATTTTATCGCTCTTAGACAACTTAAAACATACAGAGGGAATATGCCACATTTACCGTTTACCATGGTATATTTCGCCCCTGATTGTACCCCCAAAAGCTGATAAAAGCATACAACTGTATCTTTTCGATCAAGTCCGACTGTTCTATTCCCCAAATTTCTATTTGTATAATATGACGGTCGATTTTGAGGGCAGTCTTCCTACTTTTTTCAGAAGTAATGCATACAATTTTACACGCACACATTTACATAAAGGCAAGAGAGGGTTGGGTAATATTGGGTTGCGTACTGAAGCTGGTAAACCCATCCTTAATATAGATTCATTCCAATTTGGAACGTGATGGAGACAGCGGACGGTGTTTGGACAGCGGGACCTGTATAGCTGTTGCAACTATACTAAGCTAATGATTACACCACAAATCATGTTTCCGTGTCACAGCACTGATCCTCGTGTGTGTAGAGGCCACTATACTAATCGATACTCTGGACTTGTAAACAGTCTTAAGTAGGACTATACGTCAATGATCGGTCACCAATGGGCTTCTAGAGCGTGTGTCCACGCGTGCATGTGTTCGTGCTGTAACCGTATTGATGTCATACTATCAGCAGGCCAAAATATGCCTGTAACTTCATCCCTACCCTACCCTCAGAGCCAACGGACCGCCTCCGTGGTGTAGTGGTTAGAGCGTCCGCCCGGAGAGCGGAAGGTCGCGGGTTCCATCCCCAAACGCGTCATACCAAAAGACGTTAAAATATGGTACTTGTTGGTCCCTGCCTGGCGCTCGGCATTTATGGGTACAACAAGGACTGGTCGTCCCGGAGTCAGTATAATGTGTCTGAGTGGGGTATTCAACTCACAAACTGCACGGGGGAAATCAAGTCCTGGATGACAACTCATATGCTTAAACTCAATGCTTCACCGCGGCATGGTATCTCAGTGAGCTAGCACTATAAAACCAGCTTCAGTCTGGGCTAGTACAAGCAGCCGCACATACACATATACACACGCATGCACGTCGTCATATGAGCGAAATATTCTCAAGCACGACGTTAAACCCAATTTCACCTCACCTCACCTCAGAGCCAACGTAAGAACGTAAGGCTATAGTGATCTGCGACCGTATTCATAAAGATGGTTGTAGTACTTACACAAGTTACTCATACTGCTCAGGATTGTCACTTGCCATTTTCTTTAAAACGTCTTTGATATGCTCTTATATTGTGTGACGTTTTGGAGTGAGTGAGCGAATTTAGTTTTACGCCGCACTCAGCAATACTCCAGCTATATGGCGGCAGTCTGTAAATAATCGAGTCTTGACCAGACAATCCAGTGATCGACAACATCAGCATCGATCTACGCAAATGGGATACGATGACATGTGTCAACCAAGTCAGCGAGCTTGACCATTCGATCCCGTTAGTCGCTTCTTACGACAAGCATGGGTTACTGAAAGATCAATTCTGACCCTGATCTTCATGGGTAGGAGCGTTTTGGAAATATACGCAAATGTGCATTTTAAGACTTTGGAATATTCTGAAAACACAATCGTCATTAATCTGGTCTAGTACACGCAGACACATTATCACACATTACACGTATTATAATTGCAATACTTTTGAAAACAACGTTAAATCAAGTTTTACCTCGCCTAAATACTTCTATACCGCTGCCCATGTACTTCTTACTTACATATGTAGGTACATATGACAGTTGACATGGCACCACCACGACTTAAATAATTACCACAAAAGACAAAATAACTTACAACAATATTTATTAGTCTGAGCTTCAAACTGTGTTATAAACTATACACATTCAGTGTGTCCACTGCGTCATGAAACCAGAATGTACATATATACCGGATACATGCCACACTTTGAACAAAACCCCATCAATATACGTGTGCTTATTGCATCTTCATACCATAGAAACGGAATATCATTTAATGTAAGACATTCAATTTAAGTGGGGGCTACCAGCTCCTAACACATTTACTCACATTGTTTTCTTATTCAGGTTAACCTAAAACGAACATATCTAAAATACACAAACATTTCATATTTTATAAAGGGAACTATGGACATATAGGGCACCAGCCGGAACAACCGGCTTATTTGTATCGACATAGCCTACATATCTCTTCTAGTGGATACTTCTATTTTAGTTTAACGGAACATATAGGCAGTAGGACCAGTGCACCCCTTCCAATACGCCCCCGTTGACACTGGTTGACTTCATAGACCTTCAGAGACCAGGAAAAAAGAGTAAATTCCCCTTGAATTATAGAGTAAACCAATGGCTGCCTACTGTTGCACACGACCCTGAGTATCACGTCAACGTACTACCCGAGGTATAGACTGGTCCGTCTTCCCAAGAGCGCTTGCGCTCCTCACATTGTGCAGCCATTAGGAGGCGAAGGGTAGGTACCAGTCTACCCAAGGTCCCCATCTGCATCCAGCTGCACATTTGATAATAAACTAAAGTCTTATCACGTAACTCTGAGATCCCTGTAGTAAATGTATGAACCGATGATAGCGCCATCTTTAGTCCGACCTCCCATGGGGAGATAACCCACTTTCTGAAAGCCTTCCGACCGCTCAATAATCTTGATCATTGCAGTATTTGAGCTGAACGTGTCGACATACATTCCCATGTACCCCAACGTCCTGGCGTACTGTATGCACAACTGAAAACACAGTTCTCCCACTCCTTTCCTCCTTTCACAACGATGAACAATAACAAATGGATCCACAACGTTCTGTCCACGGTAATATTTACTTATTGCAAGCACAAATGCCGCAATCATTTCACCATTCTCTTTGTTCAAGATGGCGAAGCGACTACCGCCTTTGATGTCGTCCCGGAAGGTCTCTTCTGTGGGGAATTCGTCAGACCCGAAGCCGTCGTTGTTTTGTGCGGCTTCCTGAACGATGTGCCATACTTGTTTTAAATGACTTTCTGTCATCGCGTCAACTATGACGTCACGGCCATCCGGAAGTGACGTAAAATGAGGCAGGATGATATTTGGGTGCTTCATTGTTTCTTTTAACATCTCACCTCCTCCGCTGAACAGCCAAACTGAAACAAGAACAGAACGTTTTAAATAGGTTGAAATAAACCCGTTCTTACTTGGTCCGGCGAAAATATTGGAGCTGCATCACGACATAGGGGCAATAATGATTTTCACACAATTGTTCAGATGAATATCGAACTTGGGCCTTCGTTGTAACGAGCTAACACTAAAGCTCTGTATCGTTCGACATTGTCCGAAATAAGAGCAAAACTCCTACTAAACTCCAACTATATATTCCGTTTAAATGGAGCATCTGCGTAGATCCGCATATGAGTGAATGCTGAACAAGGCATGGTGGTTAGATCACTCGCTCGTCACGCCTTAGACGGATTCGTTTTCCATCATTGTAACCATTCCTTCTCACCCTCAGTTTGATGTGTTCGTAATCACCATATTTTGGCCTAGGATTAATCAATACCTTTAAAGGAGAATTATTTGGTTTAACTTGCAGCTATAAGACAGCGGTGCGAATATTTAGTTAAATAAATCAGACAACTTTCCTGTGTACGATTTCCGTGCTTAACTCAAACGTTCAGGTGGAAAATGGTTCATTATATGTTAATGAACTGATCTGTCACAGCAACTATACGACTTTTGGAAGATATAACTACAAAACGTATGTACTGTGTGTACCTGACACAATCACCAGAAACCCATGAATTGACCCTAACGGGATTCCCAGTGAAACTTAACTCATTAACCCATGTATATATATGTATACACACACACACACACACACACACACACACATATATATATATATATATATATATATATTTATATATATATATATATATATATATATATATGTGTTTTAAATACAGGTAATTTTATATTTGACTCTGATGCCATGGGATCTATTAGATATGAGGCACATATTGGGTTTTAAATACAGGTAATATTATGTTTGACTCTGATGCCATGGGATCGGACAGACTAAGGGATATGACGCTGAATTAAAACATAATTCATAATTCACTTCTAGTTGCACTAACTGTTTGGTTTCGATCTTTCAGCAACAAAAATGTAATCTCATTATGCTAGGAAGTGAGAACATAAATTCTTAGCTGTGACATTTGAAGGAACACAGTGAGGAATATACGACGCAGTAACCTCTGGTCAAAGATAGCAATTGTGCAACTGTAAGCAGAATGTGGAACGGAGCTCGCAACTAACGGCGACCGCCGAATAGGAAGCAGGGCCGACGTGACCTAGAAGGCCTTTTACATTACACCTAATACGTAATGCACAACATACGTTATAGACTCCAATGAAAATAGCAAAAGGTAGCCGAAAAACAAGTAATATAATACCTCTGCTCAGATCTGCAACCGCACAGCTCTCTTGTTTACAGCGATGCAGGTCACAGTCTGTTAAACAGCAGGTTAGTTTTGACAAGACTCTAGCTTCTCAAGGGAATACAGTCTGTTTGAGGTGCAAGCTAGTTCCTCTGATACTTGCTGGGCACCAGATGAGTGCCACTCTAAATGTCAGCTGACCAATCGTTACTGACCTGATGTTTGTTTACAAAGCAAGACCCTTCCAGATAAGGGCTTTATCTGAGAATTCCAATGGCGTATGTAGTTCATGTGCGGTTTTTGAGTTCACACGGTCTTGTACATGTCAGCTCTGTCAGCCGACCCTGTTGGTATTTAAATATACTGACTTAACAAAAGAGAGTACACACCTGGTGTTTGGGATCATTTGAAAAGTGTTGTGATTTTGACTGGCAAATTCGCAATTGGGCACGATATCTGGGGTGTTTTGACAACATATTAGGAAAGTCTGTGACTTATATATCACTGTAAAACATCTTTTTAAAACATTTACGTCGCTTTTGGAAAAGTAATCCAAAAGCACCGGGTGTGTACTTTCTTTTATTTATTATAGGATATTTATATAGCGCACATATCCATGCAACTAGTGCATGCTCAAGGCGCTGCTATTTTTTCCCTCGATCATTGGATGTCAATCTCATCGGCACATCATATTATCAATCTCAACTCCCTGGGGAGTATACATTTCTTGCAGCCACTAGGCGCACCGAGTTATTGTGGCTTTCTCATCCTAACGAGGTACCCATTCACAGCTGGGTGGACTGGTACACACAGTCACAGTACTTTGTCCAAGTTCACTGCACGTTGCTGTATTCATGTGGCCACCATCTGGTCATATACCAACGGATTCGTGAGTTCTTTTAAGTGCACAGGGTTGTGTACTGTACACCAGGGGTTGTGACAACACTGGAAGAGTCTGCACACAAAGTTGACTCCAAGGTTTTTACACCCGGTCACAAGTGGGCTCGATCCCGACACCTCAACCTCGCTGGATCACCAGCCTGGCGCCTTAGACAGCTCGCCCACCGCGCCCCACATGGTCTTTTGTATGTCATGTTAGATTGCTCTTTCCTCAGGATGTTTCCATGACACTATCTGGTAATGATGATTTTAATCAGCATCAGTTCCATATGAATATAACAGGTATTTTTCACAATCTACAATAAAACGTGTATTAAGTACAATATGGACATTCATTGATGGTCACATTTCACACGAGTTGTCAAATCAGCAGTCGGAATCATAGTTCTAAAACATAATTGTTTACAGTGCTGTCGGCAACTTGTAACACCTTTTGAGACCATATCTGAAATATGGTTGACACATCCGAGCATCTAAAGATTCAATATTCATTCTTTGAATGTATTTTACAATGAATACATATTTGTAGCTATTTCAGGCACGATTAGAATACGATTGTATGTTGCTTGAACAATAATAATAATAATGTGTCCATTTATATAGCGCCAAACTCCACACTAGGTATGCTCATAGCGCTAACAATCAAGGCACAGGACATTATTACCCCGGATAACCCAAGCTGCCTGTTAGGCGCTAGAAGGTTATAGTCATATGACTTTTTTTCCACCGGGTACCCATTTTCCTGCTGGGTGAACAGAGACAATTTTGAACAAACTCACTTGCCTAAGGTGGGACCACATGCGTCACATGTGCTTCGTTTTGGGTCAGGACTTAAGTCCTAGAAACTCTCAGGAGTCAAGCTGCCAAACACGGTCACCCATCCAAGGACTCTCCGAGCTCGACGCAGCTTAACTTCACCGATTTGTGATCTGAGCTTTGTGCACAGGACCACGCGCCACCACAAACAGAGTATGTTTGAATGGTCTTGTATGAAAGTATTGTATGTAAAAACTGTGTTTCGTAATTGAGACCCTTGAATTAATTTAATATTTATTTAGTATCCAGTGGTTTATTGTTTCAACATGCCCACAGTAAATGTCTCTCGTGAAGTCGATGGCCCAGTGACCTAATGCCGCAGTGTTGTGGCGCTCCAGTTCATGTGTTTTGGGTCACATTACCCTCATAAATTCTAACTGTCCCAGTCACCAGACATATTCCCTGATACCACAAGGATCATATTCGCGTGCGTCATAACAATGACATTGATGAGGAGAACAATGAAACGTTTTTGTCAACATTACACGAAACATTGATATCATAACTTAATAACTTCACAAAATATGAGAAAGTAATTTTGGCATGTCTAGACATGATTCGAAGTCACATGTCAACATGTAATTAACAGCACATGAAACACAAGACCTGAACTGTCAACACCGACCAATATCGCCCAATAGAAGGTAGTCAGTCATCCAGACCCTGAAACAAATATGTTTCAGGGCAAGTGTAGAATATGTGGCAAGTCGAGATTTCCACAGTTTCTAAAAATGAAGAAAGTCTCAGGGCTTGTTTTCATTATGTTTTATTATCATAATTTAGGAACTGTTTTTTTCTTCTGTAAAATATGTTCATTTCAGAGACTAGATGTTAGTCTAGGCCGACGGGTACTGTTCAGGGACTGTGAGACAGACAAAAAGGTGAGCGCACGAGAAGACAAACACCTGACTTGGACGTAACATATTCACCCTCAGCTTGAGTCCGAGACAAAGATCTGACTTTGACGTAACATATTCACCCACAGCTTGAGTCCGAAACAAACAGCTGACTTGGACGTAACATATTCACCCACAGCTTGAGTCCGAGACAAACAGCTGACTTGGACGTAACATATTCACCCTCAGCTTGTGACTGAGACAAACAGCTGACTTGGACGTAACATATTCACCCTCAGCTTGTGACTGAGACAAACAGCTGACTTGGACGTAACATATTCACCCACAGCTTGTGTCTGAGACAAACAGCTGACTTGGACGTAACATATTCACCCACAGCGTGAGTCCGAGACAAACAGTGTTTTCAAGAGTCACGAATGACAGCAATGGAAGAGTGTGATGTGTTAACAAAGAAGACATTAAATACATCACATTAAACTTGCAAAAGTTACTTGCCTTTGGAGGTCTACTTTCAGTCTGTTAAACTTTCAACAATCGATAAACTTGTCCAATTGGCAGTTGCTTATCTATGCATAGCAGTTGCTCGTTTGTTCCGCCACCCTCCTGCTGGCATCCTCATTAAAACTAACCACCTCACTTCAGAAATACAACATTTACATTACAAAACATTTTTTTAATTTTTTATTTTTTTATTTATTGTGATAGCAAGTGATACAATATTCATACAGTTGGATAATAAACACAAGACATAAAGTCAAGTTGCGGGATAAGCGAGAGACAGCATGATTGATGGGTGTATGAATAAAGTACAAAGAAAGAGGTATAGGGATGTAGGAAAGTAAGAAAATAGAGGAGAGAAAGGATGGTATTATCAAGCATTGGTTTGCGTCCGTCTGTATTAGTATAGGAGCCCATTTTTCTGCAAATTTGGTCTTGTCTCGAGAAATGAATTTCTTTATGTTGTGATTATATTTTTTTGGCGGTAATAATTGAGTAAATATGGGAATAGTCTTATTGTAATGACAATTTTGAATATTACGCTTGGTTATTATAAAAAGGTGTTTTTCAAGGATACTCAACTTTGAATCGCTACATTACAAAACATATATACCAGCAGGCACACTATTTATGATTTTTGTCATTACGCATTACTTATGTGACATGTATTTCCAATACTACTGGCTTATCGTGTTTCACAGTTCTCATACATTTACAAGTAACTAAAATAATCCAGATGTGTACGTACTTACTAAACAGCAAGCATTAGTCATCACACTGAGATGGTATTTTTTCATACTTGGTTTCCAATGTATAGCATGCCCAGTAGATGGTGTTAAATCCAATGTATAGCATGCCCAGTAGATGTTGTTAAATCCAATGTATAGCATGCCCAGTAGATGGTGTTAAATCCAATGTATAGCATGCCCAGTAGATGGTGTTAAATCCAATGTATAGCATGCCCAGTAGATGGTGTTAAATCCAATGTATAGCATGCCCAGTAGATGGTGTTAAATCCAATGTATAGCATGCCCAGTAGATGGTGTTAAATACAATGTATAGCATGCCCAGTAGATGGTGTTAAATCCAATGTATAGCATGCCCAGTAGATGGTGTTAAATCCAATGTATAGCATGCCCAGTAGATGGTGTTAAATCCAATGTATAGCATGCCCAGTAGATGGTGTTAAATACAATGTACAGCATGCCCAGTAGATGGTGTTTAAATACAATGTACAGCATGCCCAGTAGATGGTGTTTAATACAATGTACAGCATGCCCAGTAGATGGTGTTTAATACAATGTACAGCATGCCCAGTAGATGGTGTTTAATACAATGTACAGCATGCCCAGTAGATGGTGTTAAATAGAATAGAAGACCCTTAAGCTGAATTGTTCTACATGTCGTTATATATTTATGGACAAAGTTTACAATCGATAATGTGCATTTTTCCGATTAAGAGATGCAACATTAAGTCTGATAAAAGAGAAAGTTGGAATGGAAGAGGTACGTCAAAGTATTTCTCATAGTAGGTGGTAATTAATAAACCAATA
Organism: Haliotis rubra; assembly: GCF_003918875.1. Lineage (NCBI taxonomy): Eukaryota > Metazoa > Mollusca > Gastropoda > Lepetellida > Haliotidae > Haliotis > Haliotis rubra. The sequence goes on from NW_025767057.1 coordinate 1,352,348, forward strand.
GTTCCTATTGGTGCTGCACTGTATGCTACGTTATTTTACGATTCCATTTTGATTGGCCAGGGTAATATTGATCAGAGGAGTATGTTTTGGTGATTTATTTGATAATTGCAACAAACGTACATGCAGCGTGTAGGACATGGACCCTGACCATTCGTCTCAATCAACTGACCAGTTAATGAGGCCGAACGTGTAAGTGTAAACATGGTGTATTGAACATTCGCATTAATAGTCCACGTGAAGGGCAGAAATATAATACGGATATTGATTTCACCAGTGTTTGGCTGCTACTGTCAAACGAACAACACACTTTGTTTACTTATCAGTCAATACCCAACAGATTGATGTCATCGTATCACCCTCGTCACAACAACCCGGCCGCCATTGTAATTAGTAAGTCCATGGACCTATATATATCGCTGATGATTGCGACAACAGTCACTGTGGTCAAGACGAAATAATTGCGTAATAAACAACCACACACGGTATGCAGCATTGTGAGGTTGTATTTAATCAGCCAGCCAATTTATTGGATGGTGTATAGAAAGCAAAAAATATATCTAAAGAGCATTTATGAAAATGGTCAAATTAGGGTTAGATTTTAAATTATGGTGAACAATTTGTATATATGTCTTAAGTCGCAATACCAACAAAACTATGCAAAAAATTAATTACATGTTTTTAAGAACAAGAGAGTAATAGCTGTAAATAATGTTTCTTTTAAACATCTTAATCGTGCTGTTTCAGGTGAAGATGTTCAGAAATGACGCCAATGATGACGTCACCAGACGCCAAACAGGCAGCCCATAAAATAAGCTCATTCACCAACCATCAAAGGGCTATTCAATTAATTTTAGATGCAAACTGAACGAATGTAAAGTGGAACATTTAGTGTATCACTGACCTTTGTCCAGCTGACCTTTGACGGAGATCAATGGGTTATGGTCATCGGACGATGTCTTGTAAATCAATCTTTTTTAATATTCACCACTGAATACAAAACCATGTTATCGACAATGAGGGCATATACACCATGTGGAACATCTTCGATTTGTTTTTCTCACAACATAACCGGTAAAAATCGAAATTCAGTCCTACCGCGTTCCATCCTAGTACGACCAAGCCGATACGAGAACGACGATCTACGACATCGGTACGAGTAGACTGACGATCTTGTAGGACCATCATCTCGTGGTGCTGATTTGTTCCAGTTTATATTGATCCCTACAATGGCAAACACATCATGTGGTGGGAGAATCCTCAGATGGTTTATCACGCTCGCTTGGGGCCACGTCATGTCAATCACCAGCCCGAACGACACTGTTACTGCCATACCGAAACATACACTTGATTACCCACGCTATGGGCCCAACTCCTGGGTCATTAACCCGAAACATGATTTGACGAAACTATACAAGATCGATATGATTGGTATAGATTATGTGGTTAGCAAAAAGAAGACTATCAGATCTCGTGAAATATTTCTTTGGCGGAAACATCTTACAATTTGTTTATCCTGGTGGTTATAGCTGCTTTGACGGGTATATGAGAATATAACATAATCATTGGAACGTGTGAATAACACCGGGTGGTCTCACACATAGTGAATCCATATACAGAAATACTTAGGTCATGTTGTAATGCCGTTTTCAGAATGATTGTAGCCATTTACCAATATGAAAAACATCTCAAATGGAAAATAGTCATTTATGGAACAAGATAATGATTTAGTGAATCTTTTACAGTGATTTGATCATTTGTGCGCTTTTTTCCTTTTCGCTTGCTTCAGCACTGTCCTTTCCATGAAGAGGAAGGGTAGCTCTGAAGAAAAGGGCAGAATTTCAAATGAAGTGGAAGAGACTGGTGTGTGTTAAACAAATAAAATGCACAATTCAGTAAATATATTCCTCATATCTCAATAACAACCTTTCTTTTCTGATTTCAAGTACCAAAAGAAGTTAAAATATGATACTTGTTGGTCCCCTCTGGCGCTCGGTATTAATGGGTACAACAAGGACTGGTCGGCTCGGAGTCAGTATATTGTGTCTGAGTGGGGTATTCATGCTTCACTGCGGCATGGTATCTCAGTGGGCTAGCACTATAAAACCAGCTTCAGTCTGGGCTAGTACAAGCAGCCCCACATACACATACACACGCATGCATGTCGTCATATGAGCGAAATATTCTCAAAAATATTCATCACATCAAGTATATTGGAAGTATTCTTTAGTATTTCAAGTCTTTAAAAAGTGAATTATATCGGTCTATTGTCTTGTCTAATACAGCTGTATGAGTATGCAGGTGCTGCATCCACGACGTCGTCAGCTGCGACTTCACGATACAATGGAGATGATACTTATGACAATGTTACTCTTATCTTTGTTAATCCAGTATTTTGATGTAGGAGAAAACTTTTCGTTGAAAAAGTCTGAGATTTAGTACAGTATAGTAAGTAGTCCTGTGTTTGAAGATGTCGGAATATCATGTCAGCCACGATCCAATGGTTTGTCTCAGTACCAATGTATCAACCGTTTCACAGTGTAAACTAATATTTAACAAGTTATCATATGTATCATACATCTACAGAAAATAAAATGCCATACGAATGGACTTCAGATCAATGCCAGATTTGAGGTAATCAAGACTTCCCAAATCATTCTTCACCTGAGATGTATTCGTTTTCATATATTCTGTAGGATTTGGGAGACAAGGCGTGTACATGTCTGTCAGTCTTTCTAAACCAAACTTCTATCATCAACATATTGATTGTCATGTCACTTATTCATTTTTACGCTCATAACAAACCGATGCTTGAAATACAGTGGACTCTCGAACAAAGCAAAGTTATGAGTAGCACTGGAGGCACGGCTTTAATGGCGATACATCTAACTCACATGCTTAATGTCTTATTGATGTATGAAACATCCATTGACAACTGCCATAAGCCTGCTTAATACCTGAATACAGATATAAACCTGTCACACCCAACTTTATCCTACATTGATACTTGGCACGGTAGTTGTCGTGACTGTCACATACATCTATAAAACTCGAGAATTGTCCATTTCATGTAAAACTAAAGCTCATAGATCACATTTCTAAAAACTAAGTAATCTTACTCTGAAAATTGAAACTGGAAGATATACAAACACTGCAACCCTACTGGAGTGAGTGAGTGAGTTTAGTTTTACGCCACTTTTAGCAATATTCCAGCAATATCACGGCGGGGGACACCAGAAATGATCTTCACACAGTGTACCCATGTGGGGAATCGAACCCAGGTCTTCGGCGTGACGAGCGAACGCTTTAACCAATAGGCTACCCCACCGCCCCGCAACCCTACTGGAACAATGCCTTCAATATATCTACAATGTTAAATACATTCCTTGTATCGCCATAGTCTCCTCACTCCTCATAATGTTTCTATGTCATCATGCTACGTTTTCCAAATGGAATTGTTACAATGTACATCATTTATATGTGAAATGTACCTGTGTATGTCTATATATTTGTACCTACTGTGTTTATATTTGTAGTTTAGATAATATTGTCACTGTTCCTTCACTGAATGCTACTTTGTATCTGATCTTACCACACGTTTTGTACACAAAACGTCCAGTTAGTGTTGTTCGGTATGTTGTAGGTACGAGTCAAACTGTAACCTGGTTCAAGCGAGACGGAAACCAGCGACTGCTCTAACAAGTAAGCACTCGGATTACATCGGTAATAATTCTCGTGCAACACATGCCGAGCCTCGCGGCCATCTGCTTCACACATTGCTTTAATGCAGTCAATGGTAGGGTTCACACAAAGGCCATGCAAGGAACTGACTCGGTTTCATTAGATCTAAAAATAGTGACACGTCATTACTACGCCATTTTTATGTATTTCGGATCTTGATTACTCTGCTCTCAATCTGTACTGATCCACAAGTCTGTGGTTGTATAGTAAATCTATCCTAATAACAGGTGAGCCTCGATATGCTGACAACTTGTTCTTAGTATTTTCAAAATATTAAATTATAATTTAAACTAACTTTTAACCCACAGCCCCAGAGAGATGTGTCAGTGTTTAGTGGACCTTGTGTTTACAATCCCCAGAATTATTAATGATGGTCTTTGACAAAATCTTGCAACTCAATCCTTCAGTTCATTATTCCACACATTGTTGCTAGCTCTTCATGCAGCTGAAATTGCTTGTGACTTCTCAGTTTAAAGATCGAATACAGATTCTTGTGAAAAGATTTTCATTACTTGAAGTAATCATATAGACATATACCTGTTTAAGGAGCGTGCCATGCATTCTTTCCCCAAAGACAGCACCCAGGAAGTAGATCTGATCCCAGATTGTGCCCCTCTAACAGTACACACGGGCCATCACGAGATCAGACTGCACGTGGCCGGTAATTACAGCGGTATCACGTGTCTTGTAGGAACAAAGGATAAACGTCCCATGTTATTATTATAGGATATTTATTAAGTGGATACAGGTCATACTAGAGGGCGTGGTTAGATGGGGGAGGAGATAACGGTAAAAAATTGCATGTGTAAATTACCGTATCGATCAGATGAACATGGGTATATATTCCGGATGAAATATCAAATGTGTGCTAGTGGTAAAAAGAAAACTAACAACAAATGGATATGATCCTTTTTCCTGACCAGGGCTGCCATCTGGTACAAACCACAGCCATTACTCTTTCAACTGGGTGAATTTTCGAAACACACACATACGCACGCACAAGTATGTGTTGCAAATTAGTGTCTGTTAGCACGATTAATGTCCCATTCCTTTGGAGGACATACAATCACCAATGCGATACAACCGGGCCAGCCAATCCCCATTACCCCGCGTAGATATTGTGTAGTGTTGACATTATTACTGCTATTCAACAGAGAAAGCAATCTAAGGTACCAGGTAGGTATGTTACTTAGACATCTAAACACAAGCCTTGGCAGTGGTGTTGTACGACATCCTCGAAAATCTAGGATATATTAGTTTCCATAACTTGGTTTCGGAAATGAATTCACGATCTTTCTCTGTCTCACTTTTTTTATTATCTCACTCTCTCTCTCACTTTTTGATCTAGATATATCTCTCTCTATCTCACTCTTTAGATGGCATATTTCCCTATCCCCCTTCCCTAACTCTTTCGATATCTCTGACTCTTTCGATCGCTCTCTCTCTCTCCACCCCCCCCCTCTCTCACACACCTCCCTACCTTCTCTCTCTCTCTGTAACCTATATAGTGGTAAAATATTCTTGTATTTGACACAACAGGGATGCTCTTCTTAAGGGATTAAACGTTGAGAAGAAAGAGTCAAGTATACATATTACACATCACGATAGCGTCAAGTGATCCTTAATATATCTGCTCTAACCACACGCAAAACACTCATGATGGCCTCATCCCATGAAGTATACTAGTAACTGGTATTCGTAATAACCGACTTCGGGGATTCCAGTGTCGACAATATTTACCATTTTAGGATGTAATTAAAAGCACCAAGGCTGGAATCAACATTGAAAGAGGAACATAACAGTATCCACACATCAGCATCTGTCCATCAATGAACTCAATTTCACCGTTATTGTCATTACAGTTCGACCATTTCTTGTCGGGGCATGCAAACACTCATTAGCTAAAACCACCCGGCGAAAGTAACATCGTTGACAGCATTCATCAACAGAGAAATCCAAACTGCATTGATGACATCTCGACAATTACCCCTGTAACAGTAGCCCTACAGCAAGCACCGATATAACAAGCAAATAACCTCCACACGGAGACAACAGATCCATTAGCTGCATGCAAACGGAAGCGTGATGCTTTTCCCACGCAGGGAGCTGTTATAACACACATGGTTCATACACGTGGTACCACCACTGTTTACGAACATCCACCGTGGGATGATAGTTTCAACTGGGACTGGTCTGCGAGCTCTTGTTGCTCAATAATGCTGTACATTCTAGGTTCCCAAAGGGCGCACGCCAGTTTATTTTCTGGCGTCACATGATAAAGGTAAAGCATAAGGTCTAATTTATATGATTTCTACGTTAAGTAAATACCCATTAATCGGAGTGATAAGCAATAACAGTTTTCTGTTCGCACAACACAAATTGATATCAACAGTATATATTCGTGACTGACAAAACAATTTCATAAGGCAGACAGATCACCAGTTGGTAATAGCCACACCCGTAGCTGCCCTAGACTAACAACTAGTCTCTGAAATGAACATATTTTATAGTAGAAAAGCTCACAGTGAAAAAAAACCCAAAATGTAATGAAAAGGAGCCCTGAGACTTTCTTCATTTCAGAAGCTGTGGAAATCTAGACTTGCCACATTTTCTAGACTTGCGTGGGATTTCTTGGATATATTTGCTTCAGGGTCAGTATGACAGACTATAGCTGCCCCCAAAGGGTAGCTCATTTGTAATATTTTCTACATCAGTGCATGTCGTAGTGTGCTAGTATACCCTTGTGATTTCAACAGAAGTTTGTTTAATATTTTATAAACGTTTTGAATTAATATTTGTATAAATCAATGAGAACACTTGTGTTTGCGCACACGTTCACCCTCGTCATTCCAGCCTTTGACAATTCTCATGTTTTCAGCAATTTGAATTGAGGCATGGAGAAGAGGAGGAAAAATACCATCCCGAGCGATGATTATTTTATTTCAAATGTCAGGCTTTAAGGATGGTGTGAACATCCACAGATGAAGAAGATGGCATACTAGTGGTCACATGATTGTGTTCGTGCTTCCATTAGCGGTAACTCCTGCTTGTTATCTCATCAGTAATCGCGAGCAGAAAGCGGTGAACAGCTCGAGTTTTGACAAGATGGATGGTTTTGGGGAACAGTCGTGATCTGTCCAGTCTACAGAGCGATGGGCGAAACAAGACAACCACGCACATGATAAATAAGGCAATACCGATACTACAATGTACTGTATTTACTTGTATAAAAGGGCACCGGTCTTACTCTAATTTTATTAAAACCGTAATCCAACTGGACATTATTGAATATCCTGGCTGACTTACTGACCAGAAATGTATTCTACATATGGCAATAAAAGATCTTTCATACACATACAATAAATTTGAACATATTTCGGATGCATACCGTATATGTTTGTTTTACCACAGGTAGTATTTCTGGAAATATAGTATATGATAATTAGTTGGAATAATAATTCTTTGCTTGATAAGAGCTCGCATCTGAAAAGAAATACATCTATTGAAAATATATTACAGAGTTCACAAAGTAGTTCTTTTGGCATATTCTTCAATTGGCCGGTCTCAGTGGACAAGCTATGACGTTTGAAGTCATTTAAAATTCAACGTTTACGTATTTCCACCTATAATGAAACCTGGTTTACCCGGAAACCGACTTCTGAAAGGTTACTGTTGGGAATTCGTTCCGCCCTTATGATTGGTTAATCCGGAATGAATCTACGGGAAACCTGGTCGGAAATAGACCTCAGTAATTATGCTGACGTAAGAGGCGACATGTGGATCAAACAGTCATATGACGTGGGTAATAACGTGTACTCCTATCGTGGATCTTTGGTCACAGTATCAGTCACCAGATTGTCTGGTCCTGCCCTGATCATGAACAACTGGAATATTGCTGAATGCCGGTTTAAGAACAGAGTAATCCGGAAGAGTGTTTCATCCACACGTTTTAATCCGGAAAATGGGTAATGTGTGCAATATACAATCATTATCATGGGTACACAACCCTCACCCACTGGGGGAACCGTCCAGACCTTGTTGGAGTGACAAGGAAACGCATTACCCACGGGTGTAGTTTGCAGTTATTTTGTCCACGCGCCACACGAGTCAGCAACAGCAACAGATTTAGTAGTCTAAAATAGGGATGTTATTTATACAACTGGCCTCACGATCTATCAATCACAGATTCACGTAGAGCCAAAGATTCAGTATGATTGTGTTTACGGGTTTATCAGCACTATCCCCGATTTTCGCCAAAATGGATAACGTCAAAGACCTGCGCCATTTCTGGCACACTCTGAACATGGTAAAAGAACCTGTTTAAAGCGAAGTAGCCCAAATGACCCTTTCTCTCACTGACCCTGTCTTATTATCATTTGTGATAATACACACATACGGTAACGTGGAGTTACGTACACGCAGAATAGGATTTCATATAACCGTCAACGTATCCAAACTGCATGTCAGTGCCTGACAACATGCTACTGATACAGAGGTAGAAACATACTAACCTATTTCGATGTTCTATGGAGCGGACATTGCCATACATAAACAACTGACCGCGCGTGGCAACGTCCTACAGATGTGAACGTTATTGAAGGGCCAGAGGAAGGTAATATTGCACGCTTCCTATGAGGAATCTGGCACTGAGTCAAGAACGCTAGGCATTCAATCTATTTCATACCTCCCATCCTTCCAGCGAAAGATAGATTCAGGACATTGGTAATGTTTGTCTTTTACGTTTCGGTGCTCGAACAGGGCATTGGTATTGGCCAGACCAGCCCTGAATATGATTTGGTAGACGGACCCGCCGACTGCAAACACGTGGGCGATGGCAAGCCTCGTCAGGTGATACAGAGGTTACAGGGATGTAATCTTCTTCAAGAAACAGGTGTTGCTTGGTGCTAAGAAAATATATCGTCAATTATCGACGTTGCGTTGCCATGACATGTATAATGCATTTGTAAGAAGACGTCACAATTCTTAGATGACCGGCAGTGGTGTCGAATGGCGGTGTGAATCTAGATGCCGGTGTTGGCTGCAGTGCACGTCGGTGACTTCAGACGTCCATTAAGTATGGGTTTAGTCTGCCCATCTACTATGATAGCCAGCACAAACAAATCTAATGCATAGCAAGCAGGTCAATTTGACATCTCAATGCAAGTGTCTAAATGAAATACGATACCCGATTATTATCAGAAACAATGGGCGTAAAGGTAAGATAGCAGAAGATAGTCTGTCTCACAGTCCCTGAACCACATTAATTTCCCTACTGCCAATCCCTCTCTGCAGTGCTAAAGCCCTAAATAAAGCAAGTCTAGATTTCCTCAGGTTCAGGAATCTCTGGTCTACCTAGGGCTCCTTTTCAATATAAATGGGCTTGTTTGTTACTATCAAAATTATATATATTCAGAGACTAAGCCTTAGTCTAAGCAGAAGAATACACGAATACATGACTGAAAATAATTGATAACACAAGGTGATTGCGAAATCAGAATTGTATAACGATTCTTAGACATCAGTTGGCCAACAGTCAGGCCCGCTGTTTTGGGTTCGATCGTGTAAGTCCGCCAAATAATACAACATCTAGAAAAGAAGGAATAAAACAAATATAACATGTGCCGCTATTTCAACAGCATATAATAATCAGGGGTGATAGATAATAAACTTCTAAACTGTACGGTTATTAACGGTTCATCATCTACAGCTACACCAGATTGTGGTCGAAAGAACTTTCCCGTAAATCTCCTTTTCAGGGCCTAGTACCGAAGTTATCTTAGCGCTAAGATAGTCGTAAGTGCCATTCATTAAAATTAACTTACGAATATCTTAGCGATAAGAGAGCTTCGGAAATCTATGCCCAGGACAAGTTATAGTTAACAAGCCTACCACAAATACGTATTTGGTGCAGTACACTTATGGAAGCCGAGTTGACGAGGGTGGGTGGGGGTGACTCTCACAGTTGAGGAACACTTTGGACACGGCAGTTGACAGTATTTTGGTGTATCACCGTGTGTCTGCTGAATGTGGGAAGAACGCCCGAAGTAATGCAGTCCAGTGAAACTCGCGAACACAGAAACGGTGCTAACAGACCTCGAAACATAATTGGGGTTACCTTGGATTCTACCCCACGATCATAGGTTCCAGAGGTACCAAGGACGTACAGCAGACATGACTGGGACCGCAGTACGTTAATTTGCCTCATTCACTGAGACCAATAAAATTGGGAGAAATTCGAAGACCAGACCTAAAGCTTTTCGCTATACAAAACAAATATACGTAAACAGAAGCGACAAAAGCATTTCCATAATCACAATAAATGTGCGTCTACGAACAGCACAGTCAGCTGCATTTAGTCAGCTTTTTATCCGGCATTTTAGAATCACTGAGTAAGTGATAGCACCAGATGTTCGCGAAAAGATGTCATTGACCATATCCTGCCGTGCACCGTCGCAAACATGCCGTGCAATTGTAAGAGAAAACCGATGACATGTAGCGTAAACGTAAGCGTGGTTAATAACGTTTGATCCAAACTCGATCCTGGCTGAGAGCACTGTGACTGACACAAAGTGTGTTTGGTCACTACACATCAAAGGCTGTTACTATGCCAGTCCAGCCAGAATCCGGCCAACACCGGGAGTACCGGCTACTGATCACCGCAAACGTTACTATTGACGGAAAGATCACTGGCAAAACAGCAATCGGGAAACAGGCTGATAGTGGAACGCCAAAGATTGTTTACAGTTCCATTCCTTCAAAGAACGGTTACTATGACAACGTTGATCAAAGCTGATTAATGGCTTGAGATGGTCGCAGCAGGCACATCTGGCCCCACGGACCATTACTATCCAACTTCAACCTACCCTTGACCGCTTGCCCTTTCACGTGCCTAGCACTGACTCCAGTATGTTAATTATGCCTGGCCATTTGGTCGTCCTAATTAAATATCTAAAAATGATTAGATCCAGTTTCATGGTACACGGATCAATTAAGTGAATCTGCAGGGCATTTTGTGTACAAAGTTCTACAAACAGACGATTACCATAATATAGAATTATTCATTTATGTCAGTTCAGCCGCAAAATGCTAGTTAATGAATTATTCACGAAAGACGATATAAAATAGATTAGTAAACGGTCATAATTATTTGTAATTATTTCAATGTTACTGCGAAATAAAATTTCCAGATGAAGCAGGTCTATGGAGGTGGTATTTCCATATTTTTATAACTATTACATTCATCGCAATCCTCAGAATATGATCCTCATAAATAACCGTGATTCACTCAAGACATTAGGAAAATAACCTTCAATCCCTTTCTTGAGATATTTTCTCTTCTGGAATATTTATTAAATATTATATCATCAAAACCGAACGTACTTTGAGTGAATCAATACGGTTTTAGGGATATTGGGGCCAAAGAAAGGACGACACTTGTAATAGTTTCAACACTCTCTATCGTTTGGATTACGGACTAAAATGGACACTACCTGTGATGGAGCTTTGGAGCTGTGATGGCCATCAATGACAGAACTAAATATACCACCACGGAATCCATGTATACCCGAGAGCTGTGATGACAGAACTAAATATACCACCACGGAAGCCAGGTATACCCGAGAGCTGTGATGACAGAACTAAATATACCACCACGGAATCCACGTATACCCGAGAACTGTGATGACAGAACTAAATATACCACCACGGAATCACGGAACAGAAGCCAAATATACCACGAGGCTGTGATACCCGAGGCTGTGATGACAGACAGAACTAAATATACCACCACGGAATCCATGTATACCCGAGATGACAGTGAATATACCATCTAGATGACCCAGAAGAACTAAATATACCACCACGGAATCCATCAATGACAGAACTAAATATACCATCGAGAGCTGTGATGACAGAATGGCCATCAATGACTAAATATACCATCACGGAAGCCACGTATACCCGAGAGCTGTGGTGACAGAATGGCCATCAATGATGACAGAACTAAATATACCATCACAGAAGCCACGAAATATATGACCCGAGAGCTGTGATGACAGCTCCACCACGTGCTCTGATGGCCACCAATGACAGTACAAATATACCACCGAGAGCTGTGATGGCCATCAATGACAGAACTAAATATACCATCACAGAAGCCACGTATACCCGAGTGCTCTGATGGCCACCAATGACAGTACAAATATACCACCGAGAGCTGTGATGGCCACCGATGACAGCTGTATACCATGGCCATCAATGACAGAACTGGCCAAATACAGTACCATATACCACCGAGAGCTGTGATGGCCATCAATGACAGAACTAAATATACCATCACAGAAGCCACGTATACCCGAGTGCTCTGATGGCCACCAATGACAGTACAAATATACCATCGATAGCTGTGTTGACCGTTAGTGTTGAAAATGCAGCTTTAGTCTCCATCTAACCAAGTCAGGTCTACGCGCTGAAATAAACACACACGCTATCAACCACAAATCTTTAGGCGACAAGAAAACCTTGTGGCTATGACAGGTCTTAGATTACGAAATTCAACACATCATTACATTGATTACGAAATTCAACATCCTCACCACAAGTCAAAGGCCTATTGTTTCTCCGCCCTCTCCGAGAACATAATGACTGTGGAAGATTATCAGCTGCCTTGACAACAATTCCATGTTTTCGTCAAAAGGCATACAATATTCGTCATTATTCAGTATCGTACACTGTCTGTTCGCTATATGGGGGACTAGCATCAACACACAACCTGTACAAGCTCCAAAGACTTGGCAGACAAAATGCCCCTTTGACATTTCATGTCAGTTACTGCTGAAGGTTTTATGGTTGAACTCACACTGAACTTTGACATTAGTGAATTATGTCACAGAAGAAAAAGTAATGAACCCGCAATGAGACCGAATTCGTTTTACTGTTTCAACCTCGTGTATATACATACCCACCTCTAAAGCTATTAGTTTACTTCGTTTACTGCATTTGCTTACAGTTCCTCATATCAGTTCATATTCTTTCGTTAATTCGAACAAGTTCCTTGCGTGCCCAAGGGACGCAACTCTACACATTTCTATGAAAACGCATATAAATTTTAATCTACGTCTTGTTTTGTGATGTGTGCGGAGCATTAGATACATATACATTCAATATATCCTGAACTTTATTCAGAGTCATGCAAAACTATTCACATACTCATAGTGGATGACATACATAATTAATTACTAATAATTCGATGAAAGGCGAAATGACGAAGTTTGTATTCATGCATATTGAGACTGGAATCAATGATTTAATCTACAATGACAATGAAGAATCCAGGATTCTGGTCAAAAGAATATCAAACTTTTGTATCTATTTCCATTCAGTTACTCGAAATTAAACGAAGTATATCTTTTCACATACACAACCTGACCTATTTGACGCGACGTTATTATATTTTTAAAAAAAAACCTTACATGTAAAGAAAACATTGTTACTAGTCTGTGTCGCAGTCCCTGAACCACATTATTTTCCCTACTACTTAGCCTAGTGGTTAAAGCGTTCGCTCGTCACGCCGAGGGCCCGGGTTCGATTCCCCACATGGGTACAATTTGTGAAGCCCATTTCTGGTGTCCCTCGCCGTGATATTGCTGGAATATTGCTAAAAACGGCGTAAAACCATACTCAGTCAGTCAGTCAGTCCCTACAGCCTAGCCCTCCCTGCAGTGCTAAAGCCCTAAATAAAGCAAGTCTATATTTCTCCAGGTTCCTCTGGTCTCCCTGGGGCTCCTTTTTAATTTAAATGGGCTTGTTTGTTAATATCAAAATTATTTATATTCAGAGACTAAGCATTAGTCTACATTGTTACCTACCCAGTTCCAATTTTATATCAGAAGTATCTAACGTATAGTTAAATTAACTCAAAAGATAGTATGTTAACCCCCAGTTATCTCCTGGCGATGAGACAAAGGACTGATATCAACAGATCGTTTACACAGTTTATGATGAATACGATAGCAAACACCAAAATGCAATTGAAAGTAACAGTACATTATAAATCTGATACCACTCGAGTCGTCTTTATCTGCTTGCATTTCTGCTTGCTTCAGTGTGTGGAGACAGTCGACACGAGTGACCATAAACTGTCAGACATTGACAGTGTCCTTGACACGATCTGTCAGTCAACTGACATCAACAACTTCAATGATGACGAATACGTTGCTGTAACCAACTAATGCAGTCAACGATCAAGTTAAGTACGTCCAATTGAGTCCCAGGGCGTTCAGTCTCACAGCGCACACCTTGACGTCAGCGAGAGTCAAACAAAGGCTAGTAGGTACAGCCGTGAAGATTTATGGCTGGTAGATATCGTATTCTGCTTCTTAGAAAAGGTGTTTCTTGTCTTGTATCAATGACATAAACATAAACTATTAAACTAATACAAACAACGTACAGTAAACTATAGACTAACATTTAGTCTCTGAAATGAACAGAAAAAAAACTAGCTCCTAAATTATAATAATAAAATATAATGAAAAGGACTCAGCGACGTAATTAATTGTGGTAATCAGAACTTGTGACATATTCTAGACTTGCATGAGATTTCCTGATATATTTTTTCGGGTCTGCATGACAGACAAATTAAACTACGCGTATGGTTGTAATAGACTCAAAGAATGTAGTTGTTGATAGGCATTTCGATTAAAATATACAAGCGGTCAGAACAAAACAAATTCGTTAAATCCGTCAGATCGTTTTAAACGTGTAAAGTAGTTTAGTCTATTGATATCATTATATGTACGTGTATTTAGGTTTCATCAATCAAACAGAACAGTGTGTAAACATTGGTGGCAACAAGAAACCACAGTGTGGAAAATATAACTCCTATTTCATTCTACAACAAAAAAATAAAAACACAAAGACATATTTTAACAAGCCTGATGTCATACCAAATGACGTTAAAAAGGTGCATGTTGTTTCCTTGCCTGACTCCTGGCTTTAGTAAGTATATATAACAAGGTCAGGGTGCTGTTGTACGAAAGAACGTAAGCGCCAAGACTACCTTAGGTCTATGTTAAGGTATGAGAGTCACGGTCACCTAAGCGCTATGACTGCTTCCAGGTCGGCTCGTGGACGGTATACTGGGCCTCCTTTCACAAAGCACTAAGGTGATCGTAAGTCACTAAGGTAACCTTAGTGCAATGTTAAAGAATTGGAGTTAGGGTTAACCTTAGTAACGGTTGCTTCGTGAAAGGTGCCCCTGGTTGTGTGTGCATGTTAAATTGCAGGCAATATCTCAGAAGGCTCGTCCTTAGATTATTGCTTAGAATATAATTGAAACCAATTAAAAGGAGCTCCACTGAGGTAGGAGATTAATGTGGAGAATCTAGTCAAGCTCTATATCGAGTTCGGTAACAGGTGCCCAATATTTACAGTGAGGGCAGGTCGGAAGGAACACAATATGGTTCACGGACTCCTTTGACGGAGTAGGCAAGCAATTAAAACCGGCATTAGGCCGGATGATTACAAGCAGCCACGCACGCACATAAGTGCAATATTTTCCACGCTACGCCTTTTGAAGTGACAGCGCTTAGTATATTGTATTCTGAGCTGTTCCTTGTGAAAGCAATGCATGAGCAAATGTGATTTCCGTAGGCGTCCATCAGCCCAGAAACTTATACAACTGTTGCACAATACAGAATAGACAAGTGTTGGTACTTTGTCGAGTGTTTGGCTAAGTCCTGTCGGAAAATGAGTATTCACATTTCTTGCATTAAGTTGACGGGGATCAAATGGAAAACAAAGGAATTATAAATAGTAACTTGTGAAAGGAAAATATTTCAAAAAGGCCTTTTGTTGTTTTGCTTTCATGTCAGCTGCGGGAAATATCTTCATAGAAAATGAAGACATCTAGATTTGGCAAACTATTACAGGCTTGCATGTGATAGTTAGATCTTTGTTTCAGCGTTTTGTAACAAAGTCCTAATATTGAGAATCTGCAACCTGTTGGGTTTGTGTTTGGCACGTGTTGGTATCTATTGCGTCTCTGTCCAGTCTCCTGTGCTAGGTCTATTTTAGATGTATTCTGTTTCAGTGTGAAATAAATTTCTTCTCTTTCGTCTTGTTACATATAAAGTGAGTTTAGTTTTTCGCCACCTTTAGCAATATTACAGTAATATCACGGCGGGGGGACACCAGAAATGGGCTTCACACATTGTGCCCATGTGGGGAATCGAACCCAGGTCATCGGCGTGACGAGCGAACGCCTTAACCACTATGCTACCCCACCGCCCGTTACATATAAAGGGCGGAGGGCTAGCCTTGTGGTTAAAGAGTTGGCTCGTCATGCTGGATAGCCGGGTTCGTTTCTTAACATGGGTACAATGTTGGAAGCCCATTTGTGGAGTCCCCCGCCGTGGTATTGCTGGAACATTGCTAAAAGCGGCCTGAAATGTGTGGGTATCTTCTGTCAGATCTCGATCTGGTTTTGTTTAGGTCGAAAGGAGATTCTTTGATGCCTTCAGTATTATGAAGTTTGTTACCATCTTGTGGCTATCCTGTTCATTCTTTAACTTGTGACCGCCTCCGTGGTGTAGTGGTTAGAGCGTCCGCCCGGAGAGCGGAAGGTCGCGGATTCGATCCCCGACCGCGTCATACCAAAATACGTTAAAATATGGTACTTGTTGGTCCCTGCCTGGCGGTCGGCATTAATGGGTACAACAAGGACTGGTCGGCTCGGAGTCAGTATAATGCGTCTGAGTGGGGTATTCATGCTTCACTGCGGCATGGTATCTCAGTGGGCTAGCACTATAAAACCAGCTTAAGTCTGGACTAGTACAAGCAGCCGCACATACACATACACACACATGCACGTCGTCATATGAGCGAAATATTCTCAAGCACGACGTTAAAACCCAATTTCACCTCACCTCACCTTTAACTTGTGGAAAACCCAGCTGTCAAAAAGCGAACCTTCTTGGACGGCATATACACAATATATAGAAACACACACACACACACACACACACACACACACACACACACACACACACACACACACACACACACACACACACACACACACACACACACACACACACACACACACACACACACACACACACACACACAACAACAACAACAACAACAACAACAACAATCACAATATGCATGTTGTCTTGGTAACCAAGGTTAAAAGACCCAGTTACTAAATCTGCGTGGTTTAATAACTAGCAACATTTGTAGGCATTAAACAACCTATGCCATCTGACATTCATCATCCGAAAATGCACATTTCAAATACTAGTATATGTTCCCTATGGCTGTATACAAACATCAAAGCAGAAAGTATATAATCAGTAAACAAAGATGCCACTCACCGCACATTGACCGTACAGACTGACCGACGGACGGACACAGGGACTGGTGTATCCCTATGACTGTTGACTTGATTCACACCATCAGCTAACTCAAAACTAGTACCTTCCCCTCAAGTGTTGTTCACTCAACTGCCCGTGTTTTCATGGCTAAGCCGAGAGCTGTTGGCTGGTCACGTGACTGGTATTGATTCTCTTGCTTGAGTGAGGGGTGTCACGTGATACACATGAATCATATCGGGGGTTTTATACGGGTCAAATTAATGACCATATCTGCCGAAAATGACGACAAATAATGTTTATGCATCCCTTCGATTAGTGGATCGGTAATTGTGCTGCTGCGTCCGCTAAACGGCTTGTGGATACAGCGAGGGGTCGAGCGGGATGCATGGTGGGAAATCCCCTGTCGATCGTGGGAGGTTGTAAACATGTTTACAAACGGAGCTCGACAGTTCAAGATGTTGGGGTCACTGTACGATGGATCACAGTAAACACACCGTCGCTTATGTCATGTCAATCGCATTATGCCCTGACGCATGAATAACAATTACTGACACCTTTCACGTCTACACCTGTATGCATAAGTAATCAATAACGCAGGTATATTTACATGTAAATATCCCCATTCTCTCTCTCTCTCTCTCTCTCTCTCTCTCTCTCTCTCTCTCTCTCTCTCTCTCTCTCTCACACACACACACACACACACTGAACACACACAATAGGGCACACACTATCAAGGCCACATCACGAGTGAGTGAGTGAGTTTAGTTTTACGCCTCATTCAGCAATATTCCAGCTATATCGCGACGGTCTGTAGATAATCGAGTCTGGACCAGGCGATCCAGTGATCAACAGCATGAGCATCGATCTGCGGAATTGGGAACCACCCGTTCCCGTTAGTCGCCTCTTACGACAAGCATGGGTTACTGAAGATCAATATTCTAACCCGGACCTTCATGGGGAGGCCACATCATGAACAATATTAGTCCCACAAAACACGTGTATTGCGACAATTACCAGTGGACGAGGGTCAACGCGGACAAAAGCAAAGTATTTATAGTTTCTTAACGCCATCCAACGGGATGCGTCAATAAACATTCTTTGAGGACATATTTGATATGAATATTTAATGTCTACTTCGATCCTTTTCGGTATCTGATCATCAATAAAATGTGCAACAGCCATATTTTAATAATTGTTGACACCACACAAAGCTTGGAACTTGCTCAGCGAAGTATATCAGATGTATGCAACACATAGCAGATATCTATCTAAATCCTGGCATTTCGGAAATTTCTTGGCAAAGGTAATGAACCCATCTTCCTATTGACATCCCAGGTATTCCTGGAAAGAATATATGTCCCCAGGAACATAAAAAGCGACGACCGAGGGGGTAGGGTGGTCAGGCTTCCTGACTTGGTAGATCGATGCTCATGATATCAGTTGATTCTATGGTCCAGACTTGATTATTGACAGACGGCCTGCGCATTGATGGAATATTGCTAAGCATGGCGTTTAACAACAGGCGTACAAACACACAAACAAACAAACAAATAAACAAACAAACATGCTACCAACACGTCTGAACTATGCCATAGAGCCATACATGACTTTATATCGGACCGTTATTACTGTTTTAGTAGTATCGATTTTCCCAATCTTCTCCGCAGAAGGTTGTTTACGAGACCTGGCTTGACGTGTGATGACGAACGTCGCTTGACGTGTGATGACGAACGTCGCCTTCAGTAGAGAATGAGTGAGTGAGTGAGTTTGGTTTTACGCCGCTTTTAGCAATATTCCAGCAATATCACGGCGGGGGACACCAGAAATGAGCTTCACACAATGTACCCATGTGGGGATTCGAACCCGGGTCTTCGGCGTGACGTGCGAACGCTTCAACCAATAGGCTACCCCACCGCCCTCAGTAGAGAATGTCCCTGAGCGTTTAATACCCATGCACTCGGGTGTTTGTGGTGTGATAATTAGGGCTCTCATTTTATTACACGCTGTTCACCAATAAAATAATAATTAGAATCCATTAGCAAAACATGCAGCGCCCTATCAAAACACTTTATATTTTGCCAAGTATTATTGCAAGCCAAGGGGATTGCCAGTTTCCGTGTGCAGGTCTAAACGTGAGGCATATTTCAGAGGACTGTCACTTTCGCTGTTGGGTTACCACAATATATGTGTATACGATACATGTGTAAATATTTTCATAACGTTGGGATGAGGCCGCTTAAGTTGGACATATGTCTGTCCAAAATAATCACTTATTAACACATTAAACTCCATGAACCGACTGAGCTCAACATTTTCGTCAGTAATAGTTACTCCGTCAAATGAGCCATCACACCAGCTGAGAGTTTGCCATAAACTACAGTCTGCAATAAATGTTCGGGGCTTTGGTTTTCTAAATTGCTTTGTACCCATCAGCCTTGAGCTGTGGTCATGTGACAGCTGAGCGAGACAACAGATTACGGTGCTTGTATAGATAGGGATGGTGGTAGGTTAGATGCAGATTGCTGATAGTTCACATGGCACTCAGCCAGACAGTTCAGGCGAAGGTGGGAGCGGTGATTTAGACGTCTTTGGATCCGGGTTCCAGCAAACTTAGTAATGAGGCTGTGGTTACGTGGACAGTTTTTGTAGTTCCTCTTTTAACTGGGACGTGAGTGAGTGAGTGAGCTAGCGAGTGAGTGCATTTTACATACCCACTTAAGAAAATGAGCTCGGCCCTACTCTGTGAACTACTATGCTCCGCTCCTAACTACTATGTTGCGACAAGGATAGTCCACAAATGAACTGGCAATCCACATAATGTTTTGTCGATTAACTGAATTGAAGTGCACTACTCATACAAGAATAACATATTAAAACAGTAACACCTCGCTAGTCAGTCATGCTGTTACAGATTCGTCAGTTTGGAATGTCGATAGAAGGAATTGTGATTACTCGCTAACTCGTATATCCGGATATGGGTAATCCGGATGAATCTGATGGAATTGCATCGTCCGGATAAACGGGAGTTCACTGTATACGTGGTCATTTCGAAAGGTGTCGTGTAAGGACAAAGGGGCGTGGAAGTAGTGGGAAATAAGTGCCTCTTGAGGGGTTGGTAAAACCACGTGACTCAATGTATTTATCACTACACTACTTTATCCGAGGAATTATTATTTTGCTGAATTTTCCACTGAACATGCTTTCAAACGTAAGAGATGGTGTAAATCGTGCTAGTCTTCCAAGCAGGTAGACGTACTGTACGTTTCCTGGTCATTAGTCTGACTGAGGAGCGGTGGGGTAGCCTATAGTAGTTAAACGTTCACTCAGCAAACCCAATTCTTCACGTTGGAATATTGCTAAACGCAAACTCACTCACCAGTCTGTTGGCCCAACTATAGTTTTATCTTGAATCGTTATGTAATAAATCTGCTCTAGTGTTCTCCGACTCGTTTAAGTAAATGTATTATCTACGTATTATAAGTTTCCCTAAAATACATTGATGTTAACCTGTTCAAGTGTGAGACATTGCCTACATGACTTTCTCTATGTATTAACTCAGAGTAAAGAATCGTTATCGTTATTCCGTTTCTTGAAACACAACACGCCGTACATTTCTTTCTTAAAAATATTTTCCTCCAGTGCTGCAACTCCCCAGTAAGATATATGGCTTCATTTTCGTGTAGGCCATGAAGTTATTCTTTGCCCTTGTAAATTGGCTACGATAACACCCTCCCAACTCGTGCTCAGAGCAAGGTGGTCGGTATCAGGTTTACTGATGTAAGAAACGCCCTGATAGATGGGTACATACGGGCGCAGTCACGTAGCTCCACGTAAATCTCAGTTCTATAGTTTTGGTTATGAAGCTACACTAGAGCATTCCTGGAAATGTGCTCATTTATGGACTTTAAAGGAAATCTGTACGGATGTTATTGATTAAAAAAGGTGCAGTGCAGTGGTGTTTTGAATGAAGTGAGCTGGCAACATCTCCCCTAGAATATAGAACCTGTGTAAGATCTAGACTTGTTTTATTTCCGGAGTTATAGCTTTACCACAGGGTGTGGTGGATAAGGAAGATATTATTATTCAGGGATTGTGAGACAGACTGGGGGTCACGGTGACCGATCGAGCTAAGAAGGCAGCATCTCAGACTTATCCCCCTTGATATGCAATAAGCATCAGTTTACGTGCGCATCTTTCAATTACGTCGGCGCACGAGCGTGAATAGACGTGGCGGGCTGTACTTCCTCCTATTTCAAAGCAGAACCTCAGCAGTAACAGTTATTAATGTTCACCTGAAGATACACCTTGTTTAAAATGCGTGGAAACAAATGAAGCTGCATCACTGTAACCGTTTGACGACATCACTGTAACCGTTTGACGACATCACTGTAACCGTTTGACGACCAGGACCAAACACTTACAATGTTTGAATCCCATATCATTCATGGATAAACATACACTCAAACATCGCTTTTACGGTTATAATACGACATTGTTAAATGTTAACAATGAAACTTGGTAACAATGACAACGACATTTTCACATATTTTCCTGCAATAGTGTAACCGTTGTAAAGGATATACTGAGACGCTGTTGCTAAAAAAACCTGTCGAACATATCTAGAACATTTTCAGATGGTTTGCAGAACGGAAAACGATTACCGCTGTAACTATTGACCTGATCTGACACTGGCATATATAAAAGTTGCTTACCTTTTAATCCCCCAGCTACGTCTTTTTAAAAACAATATCAAACTTTAGCCTGCACGCTAAGCGACCACGTTTCCTACAGAGATATTCTAACCGATGCGAAAATGCAAGAGTGAGTTACCTGGGTTCAGTACCAGCTTGAGCAGTATTTCATCTACATCACAGCGTGTCAAGTTGACATGGTAGGTAGGTCCAACTTGATGCGAACTTCCACTCTGATTAGGTGAGGTGAGGTGAAATTGGGTTTAACGTCGTGCTTGAGAATATTTCGCTCATATGACGACGTGCATGAGTGTGTATGTGTATGTGCGGCTGCTTGTACTAGCCCAGACTTAAGCTGGTTTTATAGTGCTAGCCCACTGAGATACCATGCCGCAGTGAAGCATGAATACCCCACTCAGACACTTATACTGACTCCGAGCCGACCAGTCCTTGTTGTACCCATTAATGCCGAGCGCCAGGCAGGGACCAACAAGTACCATATTTTAACGTCTTTTGGTATGACGCGGTCGGGGATCGATCCCGCGACCTTCCGCTCTCCGGGCGGACGCTCTAACCACTACACCACGGAGGCGGTCTCCACTCTGATTAAATCCACGTGCACGGTACCGTGTTGACAAACCTAGAAACATAATTTGCTGAGATAATGTGAGATTTGAACAAATAACAGCGGTGTCTGACACGCCTAAGGGGCATAACTCTGTACATCAAATTGCGACGCCCTGAGCGACTGGGGCAGTCACCCTTCTACACCCTTCATAACGTAGATGAAATAACAGGTAAGATAATCTTTAAACTGTATGTGTGTGATAACTTAATCATGTTACTTGATGCCCTTATCATTGTGTACTAAACACACAGATGCTTGGGGGCGGATGGGTAGCCAAGTGGCTAAAGCGTTCGCTCGTCACGCCGAAGACCCGAGTTCGATTCCCCACATGGGTACAGTATTTGATGTCCATTTCTGGTGTTCCCCGCCGTGATATTACTGGAATATTGCAAAAAGCGGCGTAAAACTAAATATACTCACTCACAAATGCTGGAAAAATCTGCAGTAAATTGCATCTTGGACACGATGTGTATTGTCACAATAAAACATGTTCCGACATTCCAGTGTAGCAACGCGTTGTTTCAGGTGAACTGGGAACATATATGTAACATATGTTATATTTGGGATTACACTTTCTCAGTAAAGTACAGATTCTAGTACTTTTTGGGTTGAGTCCCATCCGGGATTCGAACCCGCACCCTCAGTCAGGCACCTAATCGCCAGCACACAAAAGCACACATACTTTACTGAGAAAGTGTAATCCCAAATATAACATCTGTTAATTTGACCACTTTATAAAATGGCATTGTGTATTTCATAGCTTTCGGCCGTGGGAGCCGTGCCAATTAACACTTATCAGATGGGTACACAAAGTCCGCAGTCTAGACTACCAGTTGTCCGACTTATATTTTTGTGGACGCCGCGGTGGCTGAGCGGTCTAGGCGTCTGACGTTGTGTGCTGGCGATTAGGTGCCTGACTGAGGGTGTGGGTTCGAATCCCGGATGGGACTCAACCCCCAAAATTCTAGAATCTGTACTTTACTGAGAAAGTGTAATCCCAAATATAACATATGTTACGTTTGACCACTTTCTAAAATGGCATTGTGTATTCCATGGGAACATATATACCAAATTTGCATCCAGAATGTGGAATATAATGGCCATCATCGGCTCCTTGTGGAATTTGAAGTCGACTTATATAATCATATCAAATATATTAATATTAATTATAATGCTGTTAAATAATCCCAAGAAGGACATGGCAGTTACTTTTTGGTCTGAATGAAGTATGGTCTGACGTAACATTGGCACCGTGATGTCTAGGCTTACAACCTGGTGTTGATGGAAGCGCTCATATAATACACAACTAAGACCAGTCTTAAGTCAATAGATTTGCAGCATAGCGATTAGAATGTCCAAATATATTCATCATGTATACAAGTACATGTACTGTTTGCCTTCTGCTGACCATATGGTTTTGTCGAGGGCATCTCGACCTTCTTCATGCCGGTCATCCCTATCACAAGATGCCCGTCTTGCATTTAGAAATCTGGCTAAGAGTTTTTAAACTTCACTATCCGCTCTCTATGAATAGGTGAGTATTAAAATATTATTTTGCCAATGCGTGAGGTGTTCTGCAGTATAATCCCCTCACAGTACCAACCTACGGTCTCTCGTTTGTTGTTGTTTTACAATGGTTAGCAACATTCTACCTCAATCACATGAACTGGGGCGGTGGGGTAGCCTGGTGGTTAAAGCGATCGCTCGTCACGCCGAAGACCCTGGTTCGATTCCCCATATGGGTACAATGTGTGAAGCCCATTTCTGGTGTCCCCCGCCGTGATATTGCTGGAATATTGATAAAAACGGCTGTTTGTTTGCTTGCTTGTATTTTATGTTGCACTAAAACATATTTCAACTATATGACGGCGGTCTATAAATATTCCAGTTTGGACAATCAAGTGACGGACATTATGACAATCAAAGCAATTTGGAAACGATGACACCGAGTCACGCCTGACCATCCGATCCACATAGTCACCTTTACGACGAGCATAGGTTCTGGGTAGCGACATTCTTAGTCCTAGTGGTTAAAGCGTTGGCTCTCACGAAGACCTGGGATCGAATTTCAGGGTACATAAGGGTTCCCCGCCGCGATGTTGCTTAGCTAAAAGCGGCTTAAAACAAACTCAGTCAGTCAGTCAGTCAGTCTTACCCAGACCAACCACGGGGAAACAACCATAGGAGTGAGTGAGTATGGACTTAGGACGATTTTAGTAATATTCCAGCAATATCATGGCGGGGACACCAGATATGGGCTTCACACATTGTAACCATGTGGGGAATCGAACCCGGGTCTTCAAAGTGACGGGCGAACGCTTTAACCACTAGACTACCCCACCGCCCCTCAAGCATAGGATGCTGGGGACATATACTAAACAAAAAAGGAAACTTCACGTGTGTTAATGTATGTCCCAAATATACCCATACAGATGAAAATGTGTTGCTAGTGGATAAATCTGATTAATGAACGTAATTAGCGGACACTAAAACAGGATTAGGTGTTAAGGTGCGCTTTGAATTTTGATTCCGCAGATACCAGCTATCTGAGCTTGTTCAGTATCACGTATACACCTTCTCTCACATTCATGACAGTGAGGCAACGTTGACTCATTGACTGCCTAACACCCGTGAACACAGTGTACCAACATGGCGCCCAGCTCGTGAACACTCTGGTATTGACGTCTCAAAGACTTCTTATATGTGTTCGATGGAACTAAAGTGATCTCAATGACCATTCCATGACGTCACTACGAACATTTTGCAGGAAATTTAGAAATCTGCAGGTGCAATTAATTGTGCCCAGTGTAGACGTTCGTTACGGGTTACCTGTGTGAGAGTCGGCTCAACATAAGGACGTCGGGGACGAACATGGGCACAGCGCAATCGGTTACGTATGGTCCGAGCACATGGCAATGTACACGTATGTTTCATGGTGGCTAAAAAGAAACCAGAAATAGCGAAACCGTAGTGATATGTTTGATACGGTGTGATACTTATGATAGCCAAGCGGTTAAAGCGCTCGTTCGTCACGGTAAAAACCAGGGTTCGATTCTCCCCATGGGTACAATGTGTGAAGCCCATTTCTGGTGTCCCCGCCACGATATTGCTGGAATATTGCTAAAAGCGACGTAAAACTCACTCACTCAAATCCATAGTTTATGTGTGCACCCTTGTGCTCGGTAGTGTAACACACTAGTTTCTTAATTCGTTTGTAATATTTTAGCATCTTTACACAAGGAATAACATTGCATTGACGTTGTTGTATATGGGCATTTTACGTACACCTGCTGGAACCTACGCCCTGATTGTTATGCCATCATCTTTGCATACCTAATACAGCTAACTGAAAGGTTGGTAAATGATGAGCAAAGTAACATCTCTCTCCATTGTACAACATAACATTTGCCACGAGAAATTCAAAACTGTAACTAACGACCCATGACAATAGATACCGGGTACCCAGACATTGGTGACGAGTTCAAACGTTGCTGTTTGCCGATCCGAACACACGAGTGAATCATGACGCTTATGTAAACGCGATAATTCAGGGATACCATTACCCTGAACTTAATCCACGAAGAAAGCCGTACAACCTGAATGGACAAAAGGGGTGCTAGTGTCCATGTGGCCTTGAAAAAAGTGATATCTTGTGTGATACAAAGGAACTTCACAGCTGGTAGAATTGTCCTTACCCCTCCTGCTATGTCAATACAACCTGATATGGGGACACGCTGCCCTCCTGGGATGTTCCCTAACTATCTATTGCTGGTCAGCAGTAGCTAAATTGGATCAAGGGATCAGGTCATTGACATGACCGTTTGTGTGTCATCGTTTCCCCGATGGCGGTTGTGCTAATGCTCTTCATTACCAGACTGTCTAGTCCAACCTGGATTACATGCATGTGAGCGTGAAAGTACTGGATCATTACTAACTGTGTAACTCTATACTCTCGTGACGTACGTCCGACTGAAGGATAATCATATCACTCAGATTCTTTCCCTTACATTTTCCATGAGGTCAATTGTATTAAACCCGCCGGCAATATTTGAGTAAAAGAACCCGGATCGACTAACCCGGATCAGACCACAAGGATCTGAAGTATCTAAAGAACGTTTGATAATGAAACAGGATGAAATGTCTATTTTTTAGGTTCCTTTTACTCGACAAAGGTTAATGTCTGTCATCGTATCTCCAACACGTGGATGTTCGTGATATCAGTTGTTGAATTGTCTCGATTATTTACAGACTTACGTCACATAGCTCGAATATTGCTGAGTGCAGCATTAACAAATAGAACAAAGATTTTACTGAACTCTTGGCCAAGCGTTGTAAGACCCAGCTTCATCGGATATTCCGATTTCCTTAACTTCAATGAATGAATATTACTATGATAGACCCTGAAGATATCAAAATATTTCGTACAACAGAATCACAGGCCGATTTAGAGGTTTATACCCGGACTGTCGACAACAACAAATAATCCATCCAAACAACTTGTCGACAGTCCGGGGAAAGGGGGATGATGTTCTACAGGAGTGACTTCACGCCCAGAGTTCTCGATATTAACAAACCAATTAAAAACAGAGTGCGATATATATAGAAGACAATATATTTATTTAGTCAATATAACAACATGTATGTATCATATGTCACAGAGTATAACATATTTGTATACATATTTCATAAATCTCACACAATATATTGTGTGTGTGTGTGTGTTTATAGAAATAAGTGATTTATGCTGGTGTATAGGCAAGAAATATATAAAAGATGAGTCCAGATATTTCTTCTTGACACATGGTCTGTGTAGTTCAAGTCAGTAAGTCTGTCGGCAAGAAGGTCGGCCTTAAAGGATCGAATCCTAGCGTCGATGATTCGGTAGCGACGTCTGAGGACGGAATCTCTCTGCTGTCCTTGGATCTGCTGGGGTTTAACTTCAGTAGCTGACTGTTCTTTTTGCAGCATTCGCACAACCTCAAACACATTCGGATGTGTCTTTATGGCATACTTGTTGATTTTGTTGTGCCAACCTTCCAAATTATTGTTAGTTGTGTGTCCATCATTTTCAAAATGATTCCAAGTTGGCAGTGTCCATGGACCTTCTACCCAGGTGGTAGTAACGTAATCAAATGTATCCAAATAAATTCACAGCATAAATTTCAACAGCATTTCGATAATCCTTCTACTCCCAATATCCAAAATAATTTCTTTTGGGTATTTGTTTGCATGTTTAACTCCAAAATGGTAATCCTTCCACTCGCATAACGTAAAATAATAGTCTGTTTGCAACCTTAATTGTCTTACAAATTGTTAAAAAGACATTCTCTATAATTAACTTAATTCATTTACTCATGAATCGAACATAACCACGACAGCCACTTGCAAATCACTAAGCAAACATTCTCTTTCATTAATTAACACCGTCACGGTATGTTGACCACGCGATGCCGACACTCCGGGTTTTTTGTTCTGTCGACGGTTAGCAACATCCTATTTTTCATTTGTCGACAGATCGGGTTGACACCGATTTAGAACTGTTTATAAATTCCTGTTACACAACCATTTTCCATACAACAGAATAGGCCCCATTATCTACCAGCTGGAGTCCTGAAGCGGGATCGTCTCGAATATCATGTCCCACAACTCAATTCTCCACAGTGAAACAGTAGCCTAGAACACGATCTGGAGAAATGTGAACCAAGGAATGTGCCTCCTTTTGAAACAAACAGTAGATTAATAATGCCTGATTAACTACCTGGTTTAGTGTTCCGCTCATAACAAACCCAGGATGATCAACTTTAATGACTTCTTTTTCCTTCCTTACTCAATTTACGCAATGGATGAGAATTCAAAGTATGTCAGTATGGGAAGGCAACAACTATCATGTTGTTTTGTCAGTTCTAACTCACTAAGCAATAGTCTTATTAGATCATTTAAAGAATCCTTTTTTCAACCACCTTCACGGTGGTTTTGAAAAAATAATAATCCATTTATCAAATGGTTTCCCATTTCTGAATTGAAAGTCTGGACATGGTCAGTTGAGCCTTGAGATGACTCTATAACATGAGTACGACTGCACCAGAACGTGAATAACGGGCAGTTTGCTGCTTCCTTAGCCTGGGGAAACCAAGGGGGACTATGTCCACCACGCGCTTGTTGTACGAGGCGACTTAGTGGATCCGGTGGTAAGTTCGATGACCTGATAACTGTGTGTCAAGGTATACCGATGTTCTTAATATCAATCATTGATTTCTCTCATCCTGGTTCGATTACAGGGCGCCGCATACACATGGCATGTTACATTCGTTATAGTAACACATGTAGGCTTACCTTGTCCTGTGTCATCAGGGAGTTTCAGTCATCCATTCGTAACTTTGGATTATCGTTTAGACAGATATTCGAGACTGGGTATACGCTGATCCAGCGTTCGAAATAATCGCCGGCCCGGAGGCCCAGCGCCAGTTGTTATTGTATCGGGCCGGCAGTTTCATATGTCTGCAGGCCCTTGTAGCCTTCAGTAAATTATCTCTCTATTTTTAACAACTGGAATCTTTCCCTTGTTTGTTTTCCCTTCATTAACGTTCGGGAATCATCCATGATCCGTCATGTAACGATAACTTACACTTTTACTTTCTGGTATTTCAGCGCTTTGCGCATAGGAATGTCAACACCAGACTTTAACAAATAAAAACGTCTCTCTGCGCCATAGGGTTCGCTAATTGATTTTGTAGAAACAGTGTGAAACTGTGTACAGTGTTGTCTATTTTGTTTTTATTGGTTTGACTTTAACAAAATGGGCCTGTAGATTTCATTCAGGGCCTGTACATTTTAAAACCTGCAGGCGGCAGCAGGCCCTGATGGCCAACTGACAAATTAAAGTATTGCAAACACTGCGCTGACCTAATCAATATCATTATAAGACGCTCGCCTAAATATATGACTGTACAAATTTACAAATTTACCTCTCCAATATGGCCGCCAGGGCAGAAGCACCCAAAGTGCCACTTAGGCATTCATCTCTATGTCAACGAATATTAATTAGGTGTTACAAACACCAGAGGTGGGCTGATGTTGTTGCATGCTCGTTTGTAAGAAACATAGTATTTTTCTTCGTTGCATGACAAACACGTATATCTTGAGGCGTGACGACTTTTATGTAATCCTGTTTGTTGGGAGTCCTTGCCCACAGTATATAGTTAAACATACCAATAAAGAATAAATTCATGCCCACCTCAATGTCACAGCACAAAGCAAAGTCCTCAATAGGACTAAGGCTATTTTTGTTAAATAACACACAGCGACATCTTCTCAATGCCTCAAGGATGAAGGGTTAGCATTAAGATGCTGTTACTTCCGGCAGCAGGAACGGTGAATGTAGCCCTTGGAATCCCCGTGGTCACATTTCAGGGACACGCGGAACACTTCCCCACACCCGCCGGTGCTGAAGCAAAGGTGAGCACTGTCAACATGGTGCTTCACTGGAACAAACATAGGTCTTATTTATTTGATCCGAGTGAAGGCCCTAAGACACTTCACTGGGAACTGTCTTTTGATCTGATGTTATTAGACAACCCCAAGGTTGGACGGGTAGATTGTGAATAGGACCGTGCGAAAAATATATTTTTTGTCCCAGTGTTTCGATGTGAGATGACTTTCACTTGGAAACGAGCGACACTTTCAGTCTCTTAATAGGCGGTTGATCTCGTGTGGCATAACCCATGCAGATGCGGGTTAGAACTGGTCTTCAGAACCCATGCTTGTCGTAAGAGGCGTCTAACGGGATCGGGTGGTCAGGCTGGCTGACCTTGCTGATGCATGCCATCGTGTTCAATCTCCGTAGATCGATGCTTATGATACCAATCACTAGGTTGTCTGGTCAAGAATCGAATATTTACAGACCGCCGTCAAATAGCTTGAACATTGCTGTGTGCTGAGTTAAACCAAAAAACAAATAAATAGATCGTTTCATGTGTCCTATTAGTGAATTTTAGAATCTGTTTGCTAACTTAAACACAAAGTCCATGGATTTCTTTAACTCGCGGGATAAATACTTGATGCGTCATGAACGATGAGTCTTCTCGAGTGCCAACAGGACATCTATGACGCCGTCATTCTAAGAAGTTTAAATACAAAACTTTTGGGATAAGCCGCGTTTAGCAATATTCCAACAATATCAGGGCGGGGGACACCAGAAATGAGCTTCACACATTGTACCCAAGTGGGGAATCGAACCCGGGCCTTCGACGCGACAAGTAACCACTAGGCTACCCTACCGCCGCTCATGAACGATGAGATACTGAGTAGATTTGTTCTGGCATTGATGTTTATTTGTTCTGGTGGTGTGTCGGCCGGAACGTCATCGACCAGAATGTCTCTACCACCTTGGTATTCTGCAGTTATAGCTAAAGTTGCATTTAGCTACTGTACAATTCCAGCGTTTAATCATAGCACATGACGGGATTTGTCTCCTGAAAAGCAGCACGCAACCAATCATGAATATATGTTGGTGATTTACCCTCTAGGTACAGCATTCTTTGACTCTTTACTCAGTTTTGTCCATTACAGTGCAGTGTAGTGTCGTAACTGCTTCAGGCGTCCGTAGATCCGACAGCAGTTACCTAATCGTATTGCCGTTCCATCTTGTCCTGGGGCTCCTTTCACGAAGCAACCTTTACTATAAAAAAGGTTAACCTTAACTCCCAGGTCGAGGTCAGTTATCAGGAAGTCGTTGGATATAAAAACATGGATGTGTGTGAAAAATGAACCGCGTCTTCACACACGTCTAATTAAACACTAACACAACCAATGTATGCAGGGGTGAAAACATCCTGGTATCCCCTCGTGTGCCTGGGTCGTGTCTGTGTAAGCGGCAGATGATGTATGTCGTGCTCCGCCTACGTGTACAATGAACGACCACCCACGTAATACCTCACTCTACCTGTGCCTTGTCCCGTTCTTTAAAGACACCGATTCTGCCATGTTGCATAAATGGCCCAAAGCGTGCAGTGATCTCAACGGAAATGAACACTGTGTTAGATGGGCTACACTCGTCACGTTTAATGTGTTGTCGGATTTAACGGAATATCGGAAGACACGATATGTCCAAATATTCTTAACCTTTACCAGAAAAAAATGGTGTGGTGGCTATCACCTTTGTAAGTTAACCTTCTGTCATCTGTGTAGCAATGTGAGTGAGTGATGCTCCAGCACGGAGGGGGACACCAGAAATGGGATTCACACATTGTACCCATAACGGGAATCGAACCCGTGTCTTTGGCGTGACGAGAGTACGCTCTAACCATTAGGCCAACTGCGTAACAGAGACACAGCAGTAACGCATCGGAACTGTAACACCAGTTTGACGGAGGTTCTGAATGAACTGCGTGGCCTCAGACTCCGCAACCTCTTGGAGGTCATGTCGTAATACGGCCTTGGGGTCAGGTGGTCTTGACTGTGTAAAGCACTGAGGCCACGCGTCGTCTAACACACTGTGAAAAACGCCAGCGTGTCGCCATGAAGCTTTAAATTCCGGTGATAAATGAATCTTGTCTCACTCGTGACTAGATATCACATTGTAAGTAACCAGCTGGTGGGGAAATAATTCATGTAAACGTTGTGGAACCGGAGCAAGTGGGTGTTACTGTGTCAAGGTCACGTGGATATGTGGTAGCGGTATCATGCTTACATGAGGTGCCCCGTCTTGATGAGCTCACAGATAACAGTGTCTATAGCAGATAAGGTAGAAAATGGAACAATTAACACATTTTTATGATACCCGGGTAAAAGACACGCCCTCTTTAAAAGACACATTGATCCATTCCTTTGTGCAGAAACCATTACCTAAGACGTCCGTTTGGTAAAAGGGCATAAGGGCATCTTTTGTTAATGGAATGGGAATACTTTTGGTATTTTCTAGGTTGAAGGAAGAAGTAGCATGAAGCCTCTGTTTATTTTAGCCAAGTCACGCTGAGTTGAAAGGAACACCTCCATGGACACCTTCCCTTCGGAGGAGGAGCCAAAAACTGAATGTTTGTTTTGAATGGGCCGTCATTGTATTGACTGGTAATCTATCAGTTCGAACCTCGTAAACTAAAACATAAGTTGTTTCATGCGAAGCCAGGGTAAACATAAAGTAAGGAATTATCGAAGTAATTGGTTAACATTAATGAAAAATATTGAAAACAGTTTTTATGGTAACGAGTTGCAAACGGTGGCATCTCCACAATATCGCATGGGTGATGTTGAAATTTGATCCAAGTATATTTGCTAGGCTAGCTGTGTTTACAGTGATATGTACACTAATAATTTCACCTGAGCCGCTTGTTTATCAAATCGTGTGTTCGCAGCAATATGTTGCTTCACCGTCTCTGTGGTTCGGTGGGGTAGCCTAGTGGTTAAATGTTCGCTCGTCACGCCGAAGACCCGGGTTCGATTCCCCACATGGGTCCAATGTGTGAAGCCCATTTCTGATGTCTCCCGCCGTGATATTGCTGGAATATTGATAAATAGTAGTTTACCCAACGATGAAAACGATGTCATGTCGGTTATTACATAAAGTTATTATTTATTGGAAAAAAGGCAATTTAGTTACAGCGGAAAGAAGAAGGTTTTCTTTGCATAAGTAATGTCAACAAACAATAAACTCTACGATGTTGCTTCAAAAAGAAAATTCCACACAAAATATCGTAAAAGTGAAACTATACAATGTTCATTTATACGGTTATACATGCAGCATGCAACGTGACTTTTGTGTCATTTGTTTATTTCTTGCAAGATACGGGTCGGAAAAACGCTACACCGCTTCAAAGGGACAGTCTGCTGCAAAATACAGCACCTCCTTGCAGTAGCAACGCAAGGGTAAAATGATGGCGTTAGATTTAAGTCACAATAGATTTGTCAAGAATATCCAACGCTATCTCGGTTAATGTATCCTTAAAACCAAGACAGGTGCACTAGGTCTGAATTTATATGGCGGAACAGTGTCAATGTATTCAGTGTTATTGTTACAGCTTGTAACAGCCTCTTCAGATGTAACAATGAATGCTGTAACCGATATCCAGTATGCATAGAAATTGTGTTATTATACCTCTTTATAGATGGGCATAAACTGTGACCATGAATAATAAGGGGAATGATCATGAGATTTAAATATAGAACAGAACATCAACAATCTTCAATAGTCAGATTTAACTTCAAAATACTTACACACAATGTATGGGAGCACCACACGCTAAGATGAACCTTGTCCACACCGATACAAATAAACCCAATACAATTTATCAGTCAGTATGCGAAACTCATACACCTCCTAGCACCTGCTGTTGAACCAGTGCCGTCTCTATAGAAATGTTGAGTGCCTGTCAAGGCTATTTCACTTGTAATGTGTGCTCTGCTTTTAATGTGTTGTGAAGTCTAATGTTTTCGTTTCGTTCAGATTTTAGTAGGGCGCAAACATGGCCTACATTTTAAGTCTTCAAGATGGTTTGTTTCCTTTGTATACATGTGTAAATAATGTCCCGGATATGTTCTGCAAACACCAATGTTCACATACCTTATTGACATGACTGCAGCTTCTGGGAATGTCAATGTTATTTGTCCCCGCAGTGAGCAGTTTTCGAGTCATATATATAGTTTGTCAATACTTCAGTGTGAGTGGGACAAAGCCTGTGGCTGGGACCAAGAGGATACTCAGGCATCAAGGTGACTGACGGTGTACTCCTTTACAAGCTGGCTTTTCCACAAGTTCTATGCTTGACCCCAACACACTCTCAATATGACGCGTATTTTGCAATTGCATTAGGATTGCACCGTGAAGATCCGGGTTAGAATTAACCTTCAGCAACGTATGAGGTGACTAACGGGATCGGTGGTCAGGCTCACTGACTTGGTTGCCATATGTCATCGTATCCCAATTGACCGCCATAGACCTGATAGATGCTGAGTTCTCACGTTAAAAAACAAACAAAACAAAGCAGAAGGAATGTGTCTTTGAATGGCATATGGAAGTAATACACATCATGTGAGTGAGTGAGTGAGTTTGGTTTTACGCCGCTTTTAGCAATATTCCAGCGGGGAACACCAGAAATAGGCTTCACACAACACATCATGTAAAATCTATGGGTGTCAACTGTATATGAGAAACAGTAAATAGAAGCGAGGAAGAAGATAGATACATATGTACTTAAGCAAACAACAAAAGTGATACGATCACAAAGGTGATTAGTATAGTATTGAACGAGAAGGGTTGAGTATTGGCATTTCAAAATAATCCTTCGAAGATGACGATGAGTTAGGATGTGTAATGCATGAATATATATATATGGGTTGGTATTGATCTGTCTACTTAATTAGTTTCTGTACACCTTTTTGGTGGTCTGTCCTTGTCGACACATCTCCCTGGGACAGGCTCGTGTATCTCCTGCTGGTAACAGTAAACAAACATGGCAACAGGATTGTCCGGCACAGTCATACCTAATTGAGTTTAATTGTATCCAGGTGTTGGGGATCGTTGCACATATTTGCCTCGTCCAAATCCTGGTCCTCGACTATTTACATGCGGTAGTGAGATAAAGTAGATTATTGACGATGGTCGACAGTAGCGTGTATTCACT
The DNA here is from genome assembly GCF_003918875.1 of Haliotis rubra. Lineage (NCBI taxonomy): Eukaryota > Metazoa > Mollusca > Gastropoda > Lepetellida > Haliotidae > Haliotis > Haliotis rubra. The sequence goes on from NW_025767057.1 coordinate 1,387,392, forward strand.
CCAGATTGTGCAAGGATTTCAACCAGATTCGTACCGATTATGATCCTTGAGCACAGTTATCGAGTTCGTGGATTAAACCATTGCTGTAACCAGTGCTGTGGAGCGCACCTGTCCCCCTAGAAGCCACCTCGCTCACACATTCACCCTAAAGTGAATGATCTCTGCTGGATTGATGACGAACAATTTTACATCCCGATAAAGATTTATTTTAAATGAATATCAAAGTATATTCAATTTTGTTCAGTTGGCAATTTATCATAAGAAATACTTATAGCCGCGTCTAATTATAAATACGTTATTATGTTACTTTTCCTTCTTTTTGTATTTTGAACATATTGCTATTGGTGTTGTAAATATTATGGAGAGGGTGTTCTTGGTTGGAATACTTACTACATCCGTAACACCCTCATGGACAACGAATTTACGACAACACGATTTAAAAAACTTGACTTGATACTCTACATCATCAAACGATTCGACGTTTGTTACAAAATCTTTTAGAAAGCTTGACCCGTTTGCTGTACAGGCCAGTAGCATGTCTGTAAGGTGGCCAAGAAGTCTTGACATAAACAAAAATAATCCCCGTTGTTAATGTTTGGTATTGTTCATGTTCCCCGTGGTACATGTTCCCCGTGTCCTTTTGTAGGACCCCCGGGACCTGCAGCTTCTCCCGATGACATTCTACGGGGGCTGGCGGCAACTGTCTCAGGACTATATGGGGCAGCGGGCCATTGTTGAAGTGACCATTGACGTCAGAGACTCAGACGAATGTTAAACCACAAGTTCACACGAAAAAGAGCTATTTATCTTGCACATTTTTAATGTAATGTGTTTACCTTTAAGTTACAGAGCCCAAACAATACAAATATCACGAGTAAAACATCTTTCGCACTTCCGGAAAATTCTTTTCCCATAATAAACACACCGTGGCTTGTGTCACTTGCAATGGGGCGTGATTGGTGCTATTATATAAAAGCATGTCGTCAAGGGACCTTATTAGACCAGATCAAGTGCTGTAGGTACAGTAAAATGCGATTGCACAGAGCTGACTGTATTAAGCTCATTTACAAAGAAAATGAGATCGCACTTAACCTATTCACAAGAGAAAGGACGTTTGCACTGAAGCTATTTATAGTTTCCATCCGGCTTAATGCTCTGAAGGACGCAAATCAATGACCATGGACCAATAATAATTAGAATTTCCATGAGGTTGAATCGAATCGATTTAATGCAAGTTTTGCGTATCATTTACTTATTTTAAAGTCAATTAATTTTACTATGGATACCTTTTGCGTTGGGAGTCGACAGAAGACCTAAATTGTCCCTAATTACGTCATCACCTGAGATCAATATAACGTAGGTGAGAAAAGTGAGTGTACATAATTTCAAATGCTGATGTTTACGAATTTTAAAATTACGTTTTGTTTCATATAAGAAATATTTTTGAGTGTACATTTTTAGGTCAGTTGGACACTCATGCCAAATCCTGAGTGATGCTTGATGTCAGGGTTATATATTCGTTAAGGAATGATAACAATAAATGGATGAAGAACCTCTTTATTGCTGTGAGAGCAGAAGTTGTTCATCCATATATTGTTATCCTTCCTTACTGCTCCCACTTCTAAATGCCTCTCAAAGAAGTTAAAAAATCGTTAGGTTTGCCTTTGTTATCTAAAATGGACCCGTGAAGGTCCGGGTTAGAATATTGATCTTCAGTAACCCATGCTTGTCGTAAGAGGCGACTAACGGGATCGGATGGTAGGGTCGCTGACTTGGTTGACACATGTCATCGGTTGCCACTTGCGCAGATCGATGCTTATGCTGTTGATCACTGGATTGTCTGGGCCGGACTCGATTATTTACAGACCGCCGCCATATAGCTGGAGTGTTGCTGAGTGCGGCGTAAAACTAAACTCACTCACTCACTATTATTTAAAATGAGAAATAACTTTCATGGGATTGTGTCTTTATTTTGTAGTGAGTGAGTGAGTGAGTGAGTGCGTTAATGTGGTTTTAAGCAGTTTTCGGCATTTTCCATCTATATCGGGGGCAGCAGAAATGGTCTTCACTCATTGTACCCTGGTGGGAATAGAACAAGTGTGTTCAGCAAAAGTTTAAACAACGAGGCCACCACATACCATATAGACCACTGTCACACAATAATGAGAATTATATGATGTGATTGACCTAGGTCGGAAAGAAGACGTGGTAACCGAATTACGAGACGTAAGTGCTTCATTCTGGCTGGCAACACACTCGAACTTCCTCCTTGAAAGAAGGCTTGTGTCCTTCTTTGTTTGACATGTGATCTTGTTTACCTAAACTTTATGCATACAGAGTTCGTGAATAATATGAAAAACTACAATATGTGCATGTCCTACAAATATGCCTTCCTTGCATTTATGTCATGTCACATGTCCTGTGTACGTGGGCTGCTAGGTACAGCTATAGATTATACTGACACACGAAAGAAAGTATACCCGTTGTAAAAGTATCAGGTATAGTTGGTACATTGTAAAAGGTACACATGTGACACAGTTTATATCGTTCATCTTTACTGTGGATTGTAATGTAAATGTCCTGGAGTCTATATCGTACATCTTTACTGTGGATTGTAATATACGTCACACAGTCTGTATCATAAATCTTTACTGTGGATTGCAATGTACGTCACACAGCCTATATCGTACCTCAATACTGTGGATTGTAATGTACATGTGACACAGTTTATAGCGTTAATATTTACTGTGGATAGTAATGTACATGTCTTGGAGTCTATATCGTACATCTTTACTGTGGATTGCAATGTACATGTCTCGTTGTCTAGATCGTACATCTTTTCTGTGGATTGTAATGTACGTCACACAGTCTATATCGTACATCTTTACTGTGGATTGCATTGTACATGTACATGTCTTGTAGATACGTGTTGATGTACAGTGTCACACTCCGTTGTCTTCATATTAACGGATAATTGTTGTTTTTAACCGCACTCTGCAATATTCCAACTATTGAACGACGGTCTGTAAATATCCGATTCTGAACGAGACAATCCACTCATTTGACATCATGAACAGGAATCGTCGCAACTAGGATAAAAAATGGCATGCGTCAACCACGTCAGCGACCCTGATACGCATGGCGTGCTGAAGACCAATTCACGCATTTCTCACGATGTCTCAAAGGATGTATTCCACACATCCTTTGATAAGATCTAGCATCCTACAAATAATTATTGTTGCCTATAACTGAAGCAATGGGTGATACACTTAATTACATGAATGCCTGTTACATATAGATATAAGCGACAAAACCCTTTCCACATCCATAAGACATCTGTGCTAAAAGCAATGTCGATTGTACACTTGTGATTGTATCATGACTATATATTGGTTTCAGCTGTATTACACCTGCACAATGTTGTTTGTAGGACCAGACAATCCAGTGAATGTCACCATGCAACACGATGACAGAGCATGTGTTTATGAATCACTATGAAATAGTGATGATGATGATGATGATGATGATGATGATAATGATTATGTGTAGCCCTATAGCGTTAAATTCCATACACCAAGTGCATGCTTAAAGAGCAGAGAAATTAAAGATCATAAGATAGTGGTGCGGTTTAGAAATTACGGTGATAAAAGGCTTGTGAGTCTCCTTTAAACCAGCAAAATTAAAACACAAACGAGTCTGTAATATTCAATAATATATTAGATAAAAGATAGACAAGGTTACAATGAATGACAGTACAGATTCTAATTTCATACGATTGGGTCACATTATCTGTAGTAACCAAAGTCTTGATCCTTGTTGATATCCTGATTGAGATTTGTTGACAGCTGTTGAAAGTTCAATGTTGACTGTAGACTAGGCCTCTTGAGTGGTCGGCCTTGAAACGTCGGCAGTGAAGCATGAATACCCCACTCAGACACATTATACTGACTCCGAGCCGACCAGTCCTTGTTGTACCCATTAATGCCGAGCGCCAGGCAGGGACCAACATGAAATTAGGAGCTGTACGACGACATTGGGCTTGTGAGCGAAGTGATGTAACTGGTTTGTAGTGTTGGAGCAGTCTGGGCAGGTATGATGGAGCCATGGTGTGACTTGTACACTAGGCACGGAGTCTAAAACTGAATCCTTGTTTCCATAAATATTCTAACAGATCCAGCAGCCAGATGTCCGCGAAAACCTGGGCGTATCCTGTCCCACCGGTGGCACCCGTCATAAACATATGGTAAGTCCAGCTAATCGTTCACCTGAAACAATTCGGGAACGGATGGTATAAGTCAAAGAAGGGATTTGTATTGGACATCATTTTTTGTCACTGATGCATCAAGTTTGGGCATTTCCTCAACATGTCTACCATATAGCTTCTTGAAAGCTTTACTGAGACCTTGAATGTTTTAACCTTGATCAAACAACTTTTGAGCAAGAGTGGCATGACGCTCTTTGAAATCCTGATAAAAAGAGCACCCTTGTACCTCAAACGTTGTGAAATGTAAACACCAAAGACTAGAGCTGTTGGAATATTGCTCGACATGAAAGGGAAGTCATACAGCTTTGAAGAAAGTTTTTTGTCACACTGAATCTTTATGCATAGATCTAAATATGAAACACTTGAAGCGGTCTCACTTGTATCCATAATTTCGAGTTCAGGTGAGTTAATCAGTGGAAGACAATTGGCTGTTTGATGGTTATTGAACGATATTATATCATCTGTGTACCGGAAGCTTAAGTTAAACTTCTTGGCCTAATTATTTTGTTTTGATTCATATGCACAAAAAACAGATCCGCAAGGAGGGGAGCACAATTGGTGCCATTGGGGATGCCTGCTTCTTGGCGAAATGTTTTACCCCCAAATGTCACGAAGATGTTATCAATGAGAAAGTCCAGCATTTCACACATTGTTTTTTCGGTAAACTTCAAACGACAATTGCTTTCATTTTGGTAACGCACATCTGTGAATTGTTCTGTGACATGACTCGATCATGGGTTCCAATCCCCAACTATGGAGTTTGGTTTGTGAGTAACACAGGGGTTCCACTACAGTGGTTGGAGTCTCTATATACTTCCACTCCATGGTGTCAGGTTGTGATTCAGCTAAATACTGTTTAGGGCCTCCTTTCACAAAGCACTAAGGTGATCGTAAGTCACTAAGGTAACCTTAGTGCAATGTTAAAGAATGAGAGTTAAGGTTAACCTAAGTAACTGTTGCTGCGTGAAAGGAGCCTCAGATCCGTCCGCAGCACACTCACTTATCCAAGCATTATGATACAGATTTCCAAGTGACAGTTACAGTTTTAGTTAGTTTCTAGTATCTGCCATAAGTACCAATAGCCCTTCAAAATCCGTCATGCGTTATGAAGTTCTGCCCCTTATCAGTTTGGAGTTGAGATATGCACCTATAACCAAATGGTAGTGTGTTGATTGAGAGCGTTTAAGGTTACTATTCCCAGAAGATCACAACCCGCGAAGATCCGGGTTAGAATTGGTCTTTGGCAACCAATGCTCGTCGTGGGGCAAAGTTATCAAAGTGATGTTGTTTACAACACATGTTATCTATACATCGTATATCAAACTACACAATACCTAGATGAAATGGCACAGGTGTGCCCTTGTAATCAATTGAGTAATTATCTTGTGATAAGGTAGCAGACAGATGTAGATAGCTAACGGTGAATCACAGAGAGGTTGACCTGTCTGTGACATCAGAGAGACAGCATCCCAACGATGTGTGTAGCGACACGTATACTCGTTACTTGACATGTGTTTGATAGTATTTTCAGACGTCTACCTTAACATCCGTGTATGTTCCATGTAGATACGTACAATGTACCACTGATTCCACGTAGATACGTACAAATTATGTACCACTGATTCCACGTAGATACGTACAGACTATGTACCACTGATTCCACGTAGATACGCACAGACTATGTACCACTGATTCCACGTAGATATGTACAGACTATATACCACTGATTCCACGTAGATACACACAGACTATGTACCATTGATTCCACGTTGATACGTACAGATTATGTACCACTGCTTCCACGTAGATACGTACGTACAGACTATGTACCACTGATTCCACGTGGATACGCACAGGCTATGTACCACTGATTCCACATAGATACATCCCCACATGGGCACAATGTGTGAAGCCCATTTCGGGTGTCCCCCGACGTGATGTTGCTGGAATATTGCTAAAAGCGGCGTAAAACCAAACTCAGTCAGTCAGTCCACGTAGATACGTACGTACAGACTATGTACCACTGATTCCACGTAGATACGCACAGACTATGTACCACCGATTCCACATAGATACGCACAGACTATGTACCACTGATTCCACATAGATACGCACAGACTATGTACCACTGATTCCACGTAGATATGCACAGACTATGTACCACTGATTCCACGTAGATATGCACAGACTATGTACCACTGATTCCACGTAGATACCACAGACTATGTACCACTGATTCCACGTAGATATGCACAGACTATGTACCACTGATTCCACATAGATACGCACAGACTATGTACCACTGATTCCACGTAGATATGCACAGACCATGTACCACTGATTCCACGTAGATATGCACAGACTATGTACCACTGATTCCACGTAGATATGCACAGATATGCACGTAAATACATAGACTATGTACCACTGAATCCACGTAGATACGCACAGACTATGTACCACTGATTCCACGTAGATATGCACAGACTATGTACCACTGAATCCACGTAGATACGCACAGACTATGTACCACTGATTCCACATAGATACATACAGACTATGTACCACTGATTCCACATAGATACGCACAGACTATGTACCACTGATTCCACGTAGATATGCACAGACTATGTACCACTGATTCCACGTAGATATGCACAGACTATGTACCACTGATTCCACATAGATACGCACAGACTATGTACCACCGATTCCACATAGATACGCAGAGACTATGTACCACTGATTCCACGTAGATATGCATAGACTATGTACCACTGATTCCACATAGATACATACAGACTATGTGACACTGATTTTCAGTAGAACTAGACAACATTGTGTAACAATATTTAGTCTTCTGTCTTATGCAAGCAGTGTTGTTGAAGTTGTCATATTTTCATGCATCTTGAGTCAAGTGTAATCTGGAACCTTCCCGAAGCTATAATCTAACCCATTAAAGTATAGAACGTTCTAGAAGGTATTGATTGAGACCATAAGAGTGGATAAGCGCATGCCTCTCCCACCTCGTGTTACAATAAGTCCAGTGGTACTGTAAAGATGAAATGCTTTCACTGCATATCAAGGGACTATTACAAAAGCTTGACTAATGTTGCCTCAATTGAATATTACGATCGTAGACTGTGTTGCTATTACCAGTAGCCAGTTACTAATTTATACTGTCATTGTATTAGTGCTACCATGGAATTCTAGAAGTGGACGAGTGAGAGTACAACCGATAAATCATACAAAGCAACAATGAAACTGTAAAGTAATGTCTAAATAACTATGTAGGCCAGGATAACTAACGTTGCTTTGGGGCCATGGCGTACACAAGTTAAAGTAAGTTGATCATTTATCCTAATTTTGATATTGCAGCACGAGTGGAGAGTTCTATATCTGTGTTAAAAACAATGAATCAGATAATGTATGGATACGTTATCTGGTTATATTTAGTTTGTACATAAAGTAGATACTTGCGACATTGTCCTCTCTGTCCAATATATAGACAAGTTCAAGGAACATTCTGGATGTCCTGTATCGTGGGTCAAAAAGTAACACCACGTGTGCCGAGCTACATGCCGGCAAGCATGTGGGTACCCCGGTCGCAAGTGACTTTAACCCAGTAATATCGACATCAGCCACCAAATAGTACAAAGGTAGCACACCGGTGGTATGGAAAACGTTTTAAGTACATGATAAGTCTGTGTCCGAGAGTCATGTCAAGTGAGGAGATACGGTTTGCTTTAGGGTGTCATATACACCTGGGAAATAGATACTGTATTTTAACTCTGATAAAACAAACGGGATACACCTGGCAATCTGCACACGTGGACGTTGCCTCGTACATTTCGAAACCCTTGCTTGTTGACTAAGGATTAGATATAACGGTAGATGTGAGTGCACATGGACCCTATCAAGTCCATCCCAGCTGTGCATTAGATAAAACCCCAAACAGTGTTTGAGTATGCATGTGAGTGTGCGTGTGTGCATGCAATTATTTCACACGCCACGCGGTAATATTCCAGCTAAATGACTGCGGCCTGTACGTTATCGCCTCTATATGACAGTATGTAATTGACAGCACGAAGTCCGATCGAGGATAAAAAGATACGATGAAATGCATCAACCAAGTGAGCGATGCCGTTAGTATTTAAAGTTGTAACAATATGTTTTTATACATACACCGCGTTCCGCCATATTAAAACAACGCGCCAACGAACCAACGCTTTAATAACTAAATTCCCCACGAGTCTCTTAAGTCAGTTGCGACCAAGCAGGCATTGTATGCATCAAGTGACGTTTAATATAAAATGACCATATTTGTACTTTGAATTATCGCAATGACAGTCTCATTATCATGCACATGTAATTTTAACTGAAAATATACTTAAAACGCTTCAACAAAAGACAAGACAGCGTAAACAGTTGCATACACACGAGTTGCATACATAGAAATGCATTGCAGAAGTACTGGTCACTGCTTCCTTCGTGAACAAGCATCAAGCATTTCACCTGCGATATTTGAAAAGGACAGGTGAGGTGAAATTGGGTTTAACGTCGTGCTTGAGAATATTTCGCTCATAAGCCGACGTGCATGCATGTGTATGTGCGGATGCATGTACTAGCCCAGACTTAAGCTGGTTTTATAGTACTAGCCCACTGAGATACCATGCCGCAGTGAAGCATGAATACCCCACTCAGACACATTATACTGACTCCGAGCCGACCAGTCCTTGTTGTACCCATTAATGCCGAGCGCCTGGCAGGGACCAACAAGTACCATATTTTAACGTCTCCGGGCGGACGCTCTAACCACTACACCACGGAGGCGGTTGAAAAGGACAGGAAACATGGTAGGACTAACCGAACTTCAGAGGGGCGTTGTCACTGGGATGGTACAGGCCGGATCAACATCAGCAGCAGTGTAGAGATACTCCCGATGTCCTGTGTCTACTATGACGAGATTGGTTGCAAGGCATCAACAGACTGGCACTGTCCAAGACCGGCCTGGTGCTGGACATACAAGGGTCATTACTCCAGCGCGGGGCCGTGACCCCGGGTGGGGGCACATCTACGAGACCGTCAGACATACGTAACATAGACACCTACAACCATAAAAGGTGAACGGGAGGGTGGGGTAGCCTAGTGGTTAAAGCGTTCGCTCGTCACGCCAAAGACCCGGGTTCGAGTCCCCACATGGGTACAATTTGTGAAGCCCATTTCTGGTGTCCCCCGCCGTGATATTGCTGGAATATTGCTGAAAGCGGCGTAAAACCATACTCACTCACCCCAAGGTGAACGTCATCATTTGGTAGATGCCACTGTTCGTCGTCGGCAGGAATTCGATGTCGTCGTCCTTACCTCCGTACGTGGCCACTACTGTCTCAGCATCACCAGCATCAACGTCTGTAGTGGGCAGCTGCGTCGGCAACGTCAACAGGCCAACAAGACGTCCTTTTCAGACGAAGGGTCACAACCGTTCTCGACGACATGACATAAAGAACGTTACGCTCCCGTGTCTTAACAGCTGACCGATGAGGAGGACCGTGGTAAGGGGAGGTTGCCGTTATAATCAGAGGACCGCTATACACGTGTTCCGTGTGCATGTGACAGGGATTATGTACTTTGTCACCATGTCAGACCACTCTCCCTGGGTCAACCTAACCCCAAGCCTTCCAGCAAGATACCGCTCGTCCCCATACATCAGTCTCCATGGACATTCCTGTGGTACCGTGGCCTCAAGCCTTTTTCCAAGTTCATGTAAACTCAATAAGACGGCGATCTAAAGCCGGTAGCGCAGCTAATGGATGCAACATACCGTGATGATAGAAAAAAACGACACTTGTAAATTTTTGTGTGTACGGGGGTATGTTTGACAACAACAACTTTCGTCAAACAATGAACGTCCATTTTTTATCAAATGCTTTCTCTGTTATCATTTCTTGGTATTATTCTTTAGGTTCTCAATGTTATCCGCATTTTATGTACAGGTTGCGTACATTTAACAGTTATTTAATTACTTAATTAAGATTTCGTGAGTGGATTTCTGAGATCTTACAAGGTAAAATTAAATCGCAAACACAGAGATCGGTTTCGTTGTATTTTCAAACCAATTCCGCTCCAACATTCCCCTGTAACATATAATTATTACTAGCCATGTAATCACTCTACAATCTAGCCAGCTAACCCCTAAGATTATCGTTTTCCGATATTGCATTAAACATAAAACCAAACCCAGTCTTCGAAGGCGTCCTAATTCCCTGTGCAGAGTTATGTCCCCTGGAAAAACTAGAAATCTATCATCGTGTATGGGTTCGAATCCCGGTCCACCTCGATTATTTAGGTTTGACATCCCCAGTGGTGGACGCCTGGGACATACAACCCGTCAGGCATTGAATCCAACTCACAATTCTGGTGTCCCCCGCCGTGATATTGCTGGAATATTGCTAAAAGCGGCGTAAAACTCTAGGCACTCACTCACTCACTTACGCATTTTGCAAGTAACTATTTTCCAGTCGGATTATTCCTTGTCCTGATTACCGAATTTATTGGTGACGTTGCTGCCGATGTTTTTACAGCCCGTGGGATTGGCCATTGTAGTCTCCTGGTACAAGGGTCGACTGTCTGATAGCATTCAGGCACCGTTTACAGACTTGCAGGCTTGCTGAATGCGCTCAAGTTTGATGAATTGACGGAGGGGTTTTCCTGTTCATTGTTTTCTCTAAGATTGTACACAACAACGCCATTTGACGTGACGTCACATCTGACCAGGTTAACACTTTTTGAGACCGAATGCGTGGAGAAAGTATACCAACGGTTTGATAAGGCTCTAAATAATCCTTAAACCATATGAACCTACAATGGGGATTTCGCTACAAGTGATTTTCGATCTCGGAGCCAGTTTATTTGGTAAAGCACCTGCTATTAGCACAAAAAACGTGTTCTCACTTTAAAGAGGCTGAATACATTGCTTGCATGTCATCCATACCTGCATCAGATATCCTGTCATTGTCATGTCAAAAGGGATGTACACGAAGCGGCTAAAATGTCAAACCTTGAGAAAATTTACAATAAGCATCAGTCCCAATGGGCGTTACAAACAGTAAACACGTCATCATTTTTCAACCACCTTTGCTGTGGTGTTTTATAGGACGTTTTAAGCTCAAGAGCGAGTTGACAGCGTGTAGGCCCAGATACGTTAAGACATGAACTGACCTTACCGGCATTTATCACACACCGTGACTCGTTTCTGACGTCATAGCAATTATTTAAGTAAATTAAAAAGAGTTTCAAGGCTTTAAAATCTGCCAAGTGTGACCACGCAGCAGACACGTGCAGGGGGAAGCCGAGTGCGTGCAATGGCACCTAGGTGCACTAGACTACCGGTTGTCCGACTTTTTCAGAAAGCCGCGGAGGCTATAAAAATAGTTTGGCATGAAATGCATGTGGACCCGGTTTTTTGTAAATATCTCTTCATCCAATGACCCAATCGATCTCAAACTGTGCAAGTGGATGTTTTCTCAGACAACCTAATCACATTGTAAATCACCGATTTGATGCATTTGTATTAAAGAATCTGTCTATGTAACTGTCAACAAAATAAACAACAGAACGCAGACGGCTTGCAGAGGGAGGGAGCCAATGACCTGTAACAGCGGCAGTGTTGGGTCATAAAGGTAAATGCACGTGCAGTTCATGATAGTTACCTGTGCACTGCACAGTGATAGACCGTTTGGATCATTCACATTGACTACTTCTAGCTGTCATCATGAAAGCTTATTCAGATGATGCTAAACGTTTAATTACAAATGTGTTGAATTTTTATTAAAAGAGAGCAAACGTAGCAAACCGATTGATAAGGTGTCGGATTACATGAAACGTACAACTTTTGCTCTTGGCATGAAAAAGAACATCGTGCTAAAAATTGTGAAAAATAAACCAACAACCAATAAACAATACCTTGTACAAAAAGGTAGGCATCCAAAGTTAGATTCTTTTGACATCAGGGTCATCAGAGATGTCATTCGCCGGCTATTTGCTAGAAATGAACACCTGTCCACAAGAAAGTTAAAACACATTACGACATTAATGTTTCTAGGTTTATGCTAAGCAAACTTCTGCTCAAATTTGGATACAAGTACAAGAAGGTAGCAAACCAGAAACTTGTAATGTGTGAGAGATCTGATATTGTGAAAATAAGGTGTAACTATCTGAGAGAAATTAAGCAGGCAAGAGAGGATGAGACCTGGGTCAATGCAAACCATACTGCTGCCAGACAGTGGCTACCCAATGATCCCAGTGATGGTAGGAAAATACCAACAGGCAAAGGTGAACGTTTATTCGTTCTTCATGCTGGTTCCCACCGTGGATTCCACCTGGGTGTGATCTGGTATTTCGGTCAAAGAGCACAGATGGTAGGGACTATCATACAGAAATGAACTCAACGGTTTTCACACAGTATGTTCAGGAACAATTGTTGCCAACTCTGCCTTACAAAAGTCTTGTTGTCATGGACAATGCTCCCTATCACAGTGTTCGAGATCCAAACAGTAGGTGCCCAACTTCCAATACAAAGAAGTCAGATATGCAGCAATGGCTAACAAATAACAATATACAATTTTCAATTAAGGCCACTAAACCACAGTTGTACTCTTTGATTAAACCTAACAAACCTCCACCCACATATAACATTGACAACATGCTACGCCAACACGGCCATAAGGTCTTGAGATTACCACCGTACCACTGTGATCTCAACCCAATCGAACTTATCTGGGGAGACCTTAAAAGTACAGTGGCCCGGAAAAATAAATCATTCAAGTTGAATGATGTCAAGCACATTGTCAACACTGCTATATGTGACATTGACATTGCACGCTGGCATGCATGTGTTGAACATGTCAAGAATGTGGAGAAAGAGTACTGGCTCAAAGATGGCTTGAAGGAGCAAACAGTTAATCCAGTTGTCTTTCGTCTGGACACTGATGACTCCTCTGTGGAAGAATGGAGTGAACTTGATGAAGTTTAATTCTGTATTATATTTACAGATAATAATAGTATCCAGCCAGATATGCTCAAAGAAATGTAACTTCTTTTAACAATGACAGCACTGACTAATTCCAACGACTTACAGTGTAACATGAAACACTCATTTCACATAAAATTATCATGAAGATATAAATATTAACTATCTATATGCTTAAAGCTATTAGAAATGCATTGCTTAATTTGGAATGTGAACGACATCAAAACATAACACTTTTGTCTTCATTCTATCTTTTCTTCAATGAGTGTGCATGATTGTGTGTGCTTGTGTCCGAGGGAACGGGGCTTTAACAGTTGTTGAGTTCTAACCATAGGTGGTCCGATTAATGATTTAGTGTAAATATACTTTCTGTGTTCTTTAAATGCATTTCCACTTAGGTACTGCATAAACAAAATATGACATTAACATTACAAATTCAAAGATTTTAACCTACAGAATAATTCTCACTAATGGGTTTTGTGGTTAATGTTGAACAACTCAGAGAAACAAACTAATTCTCACTAATGGGTTTTGTGGTTAATGTTGAACAACTCAGAGAAACAAACTCCGTATGATGGTTAACAGTTGGCACCCACCTTACCCTATTCACGACCTGTGACACCTCTTCAGACCTGTCACGTGCATAGCTGACCTACATTGACAAACGTTGACCTTTATGACCCAACACTGCCGCTGTTACAGGTCATTGGCTCCCTCCCTCTGCAAGCCGTCTGCGTTCTGCTGTATATTTTGTTGACAGTTACATAGACAGATTCTTTAATACAAATGCATCAAATCGGTGATTTACAATGTGATTAGGTTGTCTGAGAAAACATCCACTTGCACAGTTTGAGATCGATTGGGTCATTGGATGAAGAGATATTTACAAAAAACCGGGTCCACATGCATATCATGCCAAACTATAAGTTGTTGAGACGGCTGTCTTAGTGTGTTGGCGATTAGCCTGACTTTGGAAGAGTGGGTTCGAAGCCCGGACGGGACTCAAGCAACAAAAGTACTAGAATCTGCACTTTACTGAGAAAGTGTAATCCCAAATATACCATACCTTACATTTGACCTCTTAATGACCCGGGTTCGATTCCCCACACGGGTACAATGTGTGAAGCCCATTTGTGGTGGCCCCGCCGTGATATTGCTGGAATATTGCTAAAATTGGTGGAAAACTAAATTTACTCACACTGTAAAATATTACCGTTACAATTACAGTCCATCCACTGTTATGTCTACACGGTTTGTTACCGTTGCTCCCACGTACGGTGCGTTACCGTAAATAAACCACCACATACGATACTGTCCGGTTAAATTAGTGCATTGTGGGATATGATCCAGGTATTTTAGTAGTATCGGCGCCACTTTCCGAAACACCCCTCTCCGATGTAAGAATGTTTTCAACCGAATAAGGCAATGTGTTACCAAGGAAAAGAACTATTACCAGAATCAGTTATTCAAGTTTTGATCACTGAATTTCAAGAGCTATAACTGTGATACTTGAGATAAAATTATTGGTTTGTTCTTCTTTCCTGCATGAAGGAAACAAGTTATTATCAACTCAACAATGAAATTGAAAAAAAATATAGGTATAAGTAATCCTATTTTCATTTTATTAATGAAACTTTTATTTCTTAGACTGATTTGTCTCTTATGTCATTCCTGCTTATCTAATTACGTTTGCAGGAGAAACATTGGTAGCCAGTGTGTTAATTAGTTGACCCTACATATACGTTGTGTAAGCATACGGTCTCAACGAGAGCGATCTCGTCTCCCCACCCTAATCATATCACATATTCGCCCGCATCAGGACATTGTAAACTGGCCCCAACATCGCGCTCATATGGTGTCCTCCCATTTGTGAGAACTCCCAGTTGTGAGACACATTAATTAATGGTTCAGTGCACACAGGTGGTGCTTCCCCAACCCTACAATGAAAGTGGGAACAGCCCTGTTGCTGAAGAGTACCCGCAAGAGGCATAGTTTATTAATGAGTTAATTAACACAGGAGACATTGTTCGTTGAAGAGCATTTATTGTTTTCAATAGATACTTAAATACTGAAAAGATCATAGGCGGATGGGGGCACACACACCCTTTGTCCTGAAAGTTTATTAAATGACCATTGAAACTCGGGTGAAAATGAAGTGAGCACCCTCCCTTTTCTCAATGGTGTGCACCCCCCTTTCTCAAAAAGCTGTATCCGCCCCTGAAGATTATCGTGAACTGGCGATATATTCTACTTGTTGAAGGCCTGCCATAATGGTGATCAGAAAGAGCAGTCAAAGGTTAATAAATACATTTGGATTAATTATAGTTACAACAGTTATTGCTAGATTTTTCAAACACGTAAATCTGAGTAGATAAATTAATTTCTCTTTCAAATGATCACGACGTTACCTACACAAAGTTTTTATTTTTTAAAGCCATTTACCTGAGTAGGTTAATTACTTAACTTTTAGAGTTTCATTAAGTTACCTCCACAAGATCCAGTTAAACAGCTAATCCATAATCAGCTGGGGTTAATCCATTCTATCAGATAGGGGAGTAAGGTGTATTTTCTTTGCTAAGTACCTACTCCACTGTCTCACAACTGGGAGTCTCACAACTGGGAGTTCTCACAAATGGGAGTAGACCGCTCATAGGACTCCGACTCGCGTCACCTCCCTGCCACGACGGAATATATAGTGTGCAAAATATATACACTATAAATATAAAGTTGTAAAGATATATGACATAATGAAACATAACATGATACTCCTTGACATTGATTACGCACTGCGTAAAAATCGTTGAATTTACAAATTTAATGGGTTGGAAATATGTGACATGTTGTTTTAATGATTTACATGGCTGAAGAAACCCATGGTATTTTCATAATTATAGACATGTTGACTGCCACACAGAATTACATTAGCCTGGCGAGACAGACATGCATCCAGGGCGCTAATCTGCCCTCCAGCAACAATTCGCTTTCCATGTGAAGGTCAAGACCTCCGAGAGAGTTTTATGAACACGTGAGTATATGGTCACGCGTGACCCATACACGTGTTGCAGGGTTCACGCTTTAATATGTTTTAGATTTGTAACACAACAAAACACCGTCATCAATGATACATTTTACCCAAATGTTTGACGGTCACTGTAGTACCATATCAATACGCACAGCTAAAAGCATCACGCCAGCGGGTTTATCATACAGTCTGAACAAAAACAAACTTCCACTCTCATATTTAGCCCTACTATTTCAATGATGATAATGGTGGTGACAGAAATGCAATCTGCGTGTTAATATAAAATCCATACTCGAAATGTTTTCTCGAAGCCTTAATTCACTTTTAACCAGTGTGCACCTGATTCTACATCGTCAGCTTCCTCAGAAACATACAACCCAAGATATCGGTCACATTAGCATCTTATCCTACCGGGTACCCATTTACTGATGGACAAAGGACAGAGGCACATTTCGAACCTAGTCACTTGCTCTTGGAGACACCGTATTTGCTGCATGTGCTCAAGCGTGGGCAGGACCGACGCCCTAGAAACTGTCAGTCGCAAAGCTGTATAATACGGTCAACCATCCAAATAACACCGCAACTGATGGCCTCATGTTTAGACCTATATACAGGACAGAACACGTGTCACCTATATCCTCCACAGTCCTTAAAACCGAAAGTTAAAGAGTTTTTACTGTCATTTACAATGATGACCGACGAGGCTGTCTCCTTTGAGAACCGAATAGATCATATTTACATTGCACAGATGCACGAGCAAACCAACACAGAGATTTGCGGCGCCTTTGACGACTTGGTCACCACTGTCCCGACGGATTCAGCAGCTGGCAAGACATTATGGATGTCCTGCATATACATTTAAAATTTATGTCTGTCACGTGCCAGACATATGACTGTTCCAGTGTGGCGGTGTAGCTTTAGGTTACGAGGTCAACTACACACTGGCTAAGTTCACAACCACATGCTTGCTTGAAATTATAATACATGTATAAACATTACACAACCGGTCGTATCTGTTTGACAGAGTGTCAGTTTACAGGTATTCATGTGTATTCATATCTATTCAATATCCAACACGGGTATGTTTGTTTTTTCTGTTCAACAGAAGGTATGCATTGAAAGCAAACATATTTGCAAGGTTTGGTAACCAGCTGTTTCAAACAGCTGCCATACCTCTCACCTGCGAGTGCCGCCTAGTTACGTATATATGTTGTTTGTGAATTTCTGCAGAGTGCGCACTTACAGGTTCTGTATCTACTCCCGGCCAACAGCTGCCGGCTGTAACTATGTTACTAGATTAAAATCTAGAAGAAGGTGAAGGCCGTTGGGCGTCTACTTGATATACACATGGACAAGTTTTCATATATTCTCCAGATACATTGTTCCTTCAAGGTTGTGCAAACATGGCCGCCTTCATGACCTTAATGTGAGAGATATCAATATTTACTCAGGCTGATATATCACTGATTGATTATCTGGATATTGCACGTGACATTTACATACACGTGACGATGCCCGAATGTTGAGTATATTGCCATATAGCGCTTTATATTATGACTGTGTATCTGAACCTATATTCGGATCGTATAGTCGGCTAGTAAAAGGAAAAGACGTATTTTCGAACTTACATCATATGCTGTATTCCACGAGCTCGACAAAATCTATCCCGGATTGACGTCATGACGTTTTGTTCTATTGCATAATGTCATGACGTCATACTTAAACCTACAGAATGTTTCTTTTGGCCTCAAGCAGATAAGGGTTGAAGATACCGAGGAAGGCATGGAAATAGGCGAAATATAGTCTCTATTTGCACAGCAAATATACACATGTTCAAGGTTGGATAGTAATGTCTAGGTATACAGTTTTTCAAGTCAATATTTGTAGTTGGCCGTCGTCTCAACAGATTAGGAGTTCAGAGCCCTATATGACCTAAGGAGAATTGGCACTGTTCCACAACGCGAAGGACTTGGGATCAAGTACCGACCGAGTGTTAAGGTGTTTTGTTGAACATGACAAGAAACGGGTTATCAGGGACATGCAGTACAGTGATTATCTATACGAGGGAACAATAAATGTGCTCCAGTCTCATGTGGGCTTTTCATTTTTCGTTTGACTGCCGGTGTAAACCATACCACTGAGTAAGTGAGTGAGTGAATGAGTGAGTGAGTGAGTGAGTGAGAGAGTGAGAGAGTGAGTGAGTGAGTGAGTGAGTAAGTGCATGTAGTTTTTGGAAAAGTATTTTCAGATATATACTCATGCCAATAATGGTTGTCACCTCGTTCAATTTTTTTAATTGGAGAGGGAGTGTGTGTGGGGGGTGGGGTGTGGAGGGTTGGGGTGGGGAGGGGGATGACAACCATTATTGGCATTAGCATATTATGTCGGCTTGATTTGGGGGAACAGAATGAAGAAATAACATTACCTGACAATTGTCTGGACCTTGAAACAGTTTTAGATATGCCTTTCATTTACAATCTTTTTCAGTCGTACATGTCAATTCAGAATTGAAATCATACTTTATGTCACAAGGAATCCCACTGTGGCACATATTCATGGTATATTACCCCCTTACTTGTTACCCCTCAAGTATAGTTGGCGAGTACGTATAGATAGTAAGACGAAATGTTAAATGGGTTCGACTGTCATTGTTGACTTATATACTAGCAGTTTCTTTCACTGTATTCGGCCTGTCTATTTTTGTAATGCACATTTACACCATGTTACGAACACGTTCACCCCCATGACGATCCAGGTAGGATTGGCCTTCTGCAACACATTCGTGCAAGAGGCGACTAACGGTATCGAGTGGTAGATCCATGTCATCATCGTGTTGCGTAGGTCGAGGCTCATGATGTCAATCACCGGATTATCTGTTCATGTCTCGTGATCTACTAACCGACGTCATAGAGCTTTAAGATTACTGAGTGCACAAGCAAACAAGCTCACATAAAAACTAAATATAATCTTACAATCAGCGCGTCGCTTTAGTACAATCCATATTGACAGCATGTTACCTACACCTATGCATAAAAAATACGTGTTGACGTCAGATTCGATTGCCTCACTTGTGTAATGTAGTTTCAGCCCCTATTCAAGTACAGTAAATTACAGCTGACATTAGAAACCGAGCCCTGCAGTTGATATCGGTCAAGACAGTCGTAGTATTTAGTTTGCTCGGTATTTAGAGATTTAAATACAACTATATAAAATGTCACATACTATTTGAATTTTCAGGAACCAGGAACGTTTCCATATTTCTTTAGGAATACCATTTCATCCAAGATGTTCATTCACAGGAAAGGGTGGGACAATATGGCAGCTCATGATACTCACTCCACTATTTGTGGATGAGTATTGGTGCTATTATTCTGTTGGTCACATAATCTCTATTGTCTATAACAACCTTTGTCAGTCCACTCAATGTAATACAGTCTGCTACCATTGGAACCTCAACTTTTGAACCTTTAAGGATGCGGTCGGAGCGTGTGCCAAACAATGGGTGACCGATCTGAACCGCGGAGTGTATTCACGGGTGGTTAAAGTCTGTGCGTGATATTGTCATTGTTACAGAATACGAATCAGGCGCGTAGCAAGCCATTAACCCGACAGGTTGCAACGCTTTATATTTAGACAATATTTGAGGTATTTTGGGCAAGAATTGGAATATTTACTTAGTAAAAATCATAACGGTAGCCGCGCCCCTGCGAATACATCCGTTCCGTAGATTTCATCAACGAACTCAGTATAACCCGGTTTTGTCTGGACTGAAAAACACGAATTCACGTCCCCTCTGTACTGAATTTGTAAATGATAGGCTTGATTATACAAATATGGCTGGTTCCAACTAATGTTCCATCATCTGCTTGTCTCAAAAGGTTAACATTTAAACAGTAATAGGACATTAATCAAGGGAAGGGGCGTAAATGCCCCCTAGAACACCCCAACAAAGCTGTCTTCAAAGGTTTTTGCAGTTTGTCACAAATAAATGCAAATAAATTCCCGACCTCGACAAAATCTAACCCGGATTGACGTCATGACGTCAACAGACGTGGTGGCGATAAGATACGAAACTGTTGTCAATTTGACATAGAACTAATTTGTGTTGGAGACTGGACTCATTTGTGTTGGAAAAAGCTGGGTGTTTCCCGCCGCTGTCAATCACGTGGAGAAGTGACACGGAACGGGCGATCTTTTTGTTCCCAGGGGCGATAACTCTCCTTTTGAAATGATTTAAGCGACGGCCCAACTGCTCGCTCGACAACTTTCGACATGCAAAGACAGAGCCAGACTCACGTGTTGCCCTGCTACACCTTCATCGACAAACGGTCGTCTACAACGAAATACCTTTAACAACATACATACAGAAAAAAAATTACTCCCAACTGTAGCAAGAACAAAGATCAACTGCTCTTGAGTTAAACAAAAGGTCACAGTCTCTACGGTAGCCCGGAGACTATCTGCTTTTATTCGTCTCCAGTTATCGAAAACAAATGTTTCAATCAACGCAAATAACCTGGTGTGAAACCTTGGATGTTTGAAGGGTCGATTTGAGTAACAACGATAAACAACATAAATGTCAGATTTGGAAATAAAGTACATTATTTCATATCTTTTGCAAAGTCTGCCGTCTACTCGGACGAAGATAACCTAAATTTGCGACAGGAATGAAGCCATCTTAGATTACGACAATCTTAGGACTACGGCAGTTGTCAAAATATGCTACTCCAGCCAACCTTAACAGTAATGTCTCAGAGGGTACGTAAGTCCCAAAACATTCAAAGTAAATTTAAACCTACTACTATTTTAATAATAATAATAAAAATAATAGGCCATTTATATAGCGCCTTTAATCGTAGTATATATGTTCTTTTAATTTGTGGGCGGTGGGGTAGCCTAGTGGTTAAAGCGTTCGCTCGTCACGCTGAAGACCCGGGTTCGAATCCCCACATGGGCACGATGTGTGAAGCCCATTCCTGGTGTCCCCCGCCGTGATGTTGCTGGAATATTGCTAAAAGCGGAGTAAAACCATACTCACTCACTCCTTCAATTTGTGGCTAGATTATCTAAAATTGCTAATAGCTGAAGGGATGGTGTAAATCCAACTAGGGTCCATGCAGGAAGCAAATGTACTGTAAGTCCCCATGGTCCCTAGTATGGTGATCTACCTTCAGTTGTTGGCAATATATAGCCTGTTTTAACCTTGTATTGTCATCTATAGTTAACCTGTTTTAGATTTAATTACTAGTTATAAATTCGAATCTGTGATAATCTAGTTATTTTACTGTCCTTCGTTGACAGGTTTTTACAATTTACCATTAATTCCTACGTATAAAATTAATTGTTCTCGTAACGATATGGCTGAAATATTGCCGATAAATTTAACTCACTCACTCACTTAACGGTAATGTGAGCGCAAGATACTTTGAAAATCTAGACATTCAGGCATTCTGTTCGGACTGGGAAAGGAACGCACAATGACACAGTCGTTTGAATTTAGCTTCATGTTTATGAATTTAGCTTCAACAATGGCTAAATAACCAATTCCCGTTTCGCTAGAAATAAAAGCGATTGGCGAGACAGTCCCATCTGTTTCATGTTTAGACATATGCACAATGTTTAACCCAAGACTGTCCTCTGGACTGAATGACAAGACTGATGACCTCAACTTTCCAATGGTCATCTATACCTTTAAAGCAAGTAATATTCACTCATGATATATCTGAATCAGAATTATACCATGAGCTATGTTTTAGCAGTTAGTGTTTTGTCGCTTTAATTTTCCCTTCAAGATAGTATTGGCCACAGGTTTGTTCTGGTTTCAAACAGAACTAGTCATTGACATTGTCCTGTAGCATGTAGATAATGACTTATCTACCTATCGTTTCACGTTCAAGTAAACAACCTCATCTACATCACTAGATTCCCAGTAAGTACCATAGGTCCACTTGACAACGCTGATGTATGTATCGATAAGATTGGTCTGAGACATAGGAAGACATATGTACAACTGTAACAAGGCCCCAGATACGCGATTTCTTTTCTCACACAAGTGGTTATCTCTAAGATAATGGATGTACAATCTCAAGAGACATTGTTATTGTCTACAAAACATGATAAGCGACCCCAGGCCAATAAGTCATCAACGAACTGTCACGACTTTTTATATTTGAAAGTGAAACATCTTTTTCTACAAGCGTTCCCACATACGCGTAACTTATTATTCGAATGATTCAATCTATAACATGAAGTTTAAGTGTTACGCAACCAAATACCAACACTGACAACGCAATAATATTGAGTGAATATAACAGAATGTATGGTTTGGGCTTCTTTTGCAATATTACCAATATTACAGAAATGCCATAAGTGGGGACACAAGAAAATCGAAGTCGGCTAATCGAAGTCGGTGCTTTCGCATCAAAGCGTTAACCCCGATGTAATATATACATGTATATGACATATACGACTCAAAAGAAAAATTAATACATAACACACATTTCTAATAACTGTAGTAATATGAAAGAATGGTATGTTCTTAGTAACACTTGTGATGAATACAAGGTCATCTCTATGAATGAAACACATTTAAAGTGAATAACAGGATGATAACCTCATGTCACTCTGATGATATGATACATTATCACCTTGGTGTTGTATGAATGGCTTATAGTTTTCTAATGACACACTCTCAAAGAAAGGAGGGGGATATTCGTAAACATGTGATTACAGAAATATAAAGGTATTGAGTGGTGCTTGTATCTTGTATTTCTTTTTTAACGCCGCACTCAGCAATATTCCAGCTATATGGCGGCGATCTGTAAATAATTGAGTCTGGATCAGATAATCCAGTCATCAACATCATAAGCATCGATCTACGCAATTGGAATACGATGACATGTGTCAACCAAGTCAGCGAGCCTTACCACCCGATCCCGGTAGTCGTCTCTTACGACAAGCACGGGTTACTGAAGACACGGGTTGTACTGAGTGATGGAAGTAGATCAGAAAAAGGAAGGACTACGAGTAACATGAGAATCATCGGATCATATTGACGGCGCATTGGAATCATTCAAGGAAACGGTAAAATACGACAGGGAGCGTAGTAAATAAAGTACTCAGCTGGTATGTTGGGTCTTGAAAGGCACAACATTGATCAGCATGGAGCGCCAACGGAACAAAACGTTTTGCACCAGTATGTCATCTCTGTAGCATGAATCTCCTATGGACAATATGTGGCTTTCATAGTCATGATCATTGTCATAGTGATACCCCAATATCATTACAGACAAACTCAAAACCTGTCACATTACATTACGTTTAGTCAGCACGACCGCCTTAAGGACGCCACCAAACACGTCCACGCCTACATATTCAGTTCCTTGAACACTCGGACAAATGAACAAATATCTGACTGTCTGTTTGGACTCGAGTTCATAAAGCCTGGTTTCTGATTAATCGACCCTGAACTGTTATTCAGAACCTTCAACAGGTCAAATCATTAAAATATCGTATCTGCAGAAACCCATGTCGAATTCTGGAAAATCCCGAAACTTGAGACATCTTGAACGCACTGGCTACATCTCGCTGAGTTATTTCTGTTTAACGCATGCCAATAGCCCAAAGGCGTTCATCACATCTAAGAGAAACGGCATTAAATCAAGAATTGAGAACTTATGCGTTACTTCTGTTATAAGGTAGTGAATTCAACTGTAACACAATGTTGTAACAGCATTCCGTTGCTTCTGTTACAATTCGATTGAGGTCTGTCCGAGTCATATATTGGTCATGGGTTCGGAAACTTCTAGAACTATTGAAATGTGTCGAAGCTGTTTAACATTGAAAGGGACAAGTGAATGCTTTCATCATCTCAAGGTACATCAAGTCAAGTGGTCGTGTGAAGAACCTTATTTTTACGCTGGATATCCAGTATGGGTCTGTGTTGGAAGCTTGACCATTGTAATTGGTAGGTAGATATTATTATCACTGACTATTTAGTTCTGCCGTTGTAATTACTTTGCTGTCAGTTTTACACATTTGTATAACTGGTTATTTTAGAATAAAACTCATACAGGCTCACAAACGTTTACCAATGCACTATCGCACCAGCCATAGCCAGTCACAACACAGACATGTTCATGATTTTTTTTGGTCAGATGCATGTGTTCTTGTGTAGTCTGGCTGTGACGTGTTTATGACATGCATCGTAATGGCGGCTCGAGAAGGTGACAGTTTGAAGAGCAACATCGACACGAATTAGTCTGGTAATGCGTCAGTGACAGGGTTTGATGATTGTCGTTGCGTTTCCACACACTCCTTCTAGTTACGCTTTTATCACATAATATACTGGACATCCTACTTCAACACCTACCCCAGCGTGTACTACAGCCACGCTTACTATTACCAGTACTGCTGTTTATGAGCATGATAAGTTCGTGACGTCAAGCACTCAACTGCTTCAAAGCAATGGGAATAAATCAATGACAAATTACAATATCAGTGAATTCCCGTTTACAATCCCAACCCTTGCCTTGTCATCTTTGATACTCACTTCTCCTTTTCTTCCTCCATCTCAGTCTTCATGTTTTCCTCTATCACCATCCACCGATCCCCCACTACCTATATTCTCGTTTTTCCTACTCTGTTACTTCTGCCTTTCATCACCGATCCGTGAAGATGCGGGCTAGAATTGGCCTATGGCTGGTCTGACGTACAGACCCTGAAGCAAATATATCCAAGAAAGCCCACACAAGTCTAGAAAAAATGTGGCAAGTCTAGATTTCCACAGCTTCTGATAATGAAGAAAGTCCCTGGGCTCCTTTTATTGTATTTACAATTTTAATTTAAAAACTTTTATTTTCTATAAAATATGTTCATTTCAGAGACTAGCTGTTAGTCTAGTCTATTGAAACCCATGCTTGTCGTAAGAGGCGACTAACGGGATCGGGTGGTAAGGCTCGCTGAATTGGTTGACACATGTCATCGTATTCCAATTGCGTAGATCGATGCTTATGATGTTGATGACTGGGTTGTCTGGTCAAAACGCGATTATTTACAAACCGCCACCATATAGCTCGAATAACGCTTAGTATGGTGTAAAATACCAACCAACCAGCCAACCCACTTTCCATCCCCAACCGATGCCGTTTGCCCTCACCAGATTCATCTTCTTCTTTCACCTCTCACATCCATGTTATATTTCTTCCTCTTCTATCATCCACTTCCTCCACTATTCCACATTTCCTACAACCGTTTCGTTTTTTCTTTGTCAGTATCTTCTCGCCATCCACCTTCTCCTCAACCCATTGTCCATCTTCTCTTCCTTCGCGGTTGGATAGCTTTGTGGCTAAAGCGTCCGTTGGTCATGCTGAAGACCCGGGTTCGATTCCCCACATGCATGGGTTCAATGTGTGAAGCCCATTTCTGGTATCCCCCGCCGTGATATTGCTGGAATATTGTAAAAACCGGCGTAAAACTAAACTCACTCACCCCTTCTCCCTTTCATCTTTGAAATGTTTCTAAGCCCTCTCCTACACTACCGTCGCCTCCTCTCATCTCAATCCTCCCAGAACTACCACCGCCAATGCTCTGATATTACAAATATCATTTACTTACCAAACATATATTGCATTTATTAAAGGCGAAATCATAATCATTTTGTTTAATCCACGGATCAAATACACATCAACTGACAGTGAGTGGAATGTTCTCGGAATCGGGCATGGGTGTGATCTGCTTCCTGTGGATGTGTCATGCGTGATGTGTGTAACTGATGGCACGTGACTGACAGCTGGCTATATACATGTCATCGAAGTCATGCCCGCTGCAGACGGGGACGGTATGATGGCGCCAGACTGTTGCCGCGTGGTCAACTTTGACATAATTTGTGTTGACATGTTTGCTATTGAAATAAAACACACATCCTGTTAGTTAAAATACTGATCTGATCTTCCAACGAAGATGAATCGACAATTTACACATGCCTGTATTTTGTAAGGCGACACCTTGTCACTTACCATCATCGCAAGTGGTTATATGTTCCAGTGGTATTTCAGTATTGAATTAATGAATGTACTTAACATACGTTAACCAGTGGATGAAATGTCATGTATCTTTAAAATATTATGAGCCTTTGTTATAAAAAGGCCACCTATATAGCGCTTAACTAGCGCAGGGCGACTGTGAGGCGCAAGAAAGTTAATAGTCATATAACTCATCCCACCGGGTACCCCTTTTCTGCTGAGTGAACAGAAACAATTTTGAACAACCTCACTTACCTGAGATGAGACCACATGTGTCACGTGTGCTTCGTTGTGGGGTATTGCTCAAGTCTTAGAAACTCTCAGGAGTCAAGAATGAATCATACAACTTTATGGATGACTTTTTAGCTTGATGACGGTGTAAGAATCTACACCGAACCGTCACTCTATGCAATAAACAAGAAGTTGTAATCCATAAACTTGTATGCTTCATTACTGACTCACCAAGCTCAAGAATGCCGATCAAACAAAATTAGGAATCTCTTGAGTCAAGATGTGAAACATGGTCACCCATCCAAGGACTCACCGTGACCAACGTTGCTTAACAACAACTGATTTGTCACCTGGGCCCCGTTTCACAAAGCTCTCGTAAGCCTAAGATTTCGTAACTTTTCTCGTAGGAATCGTACCACCTATGCTGTAGGATAGACTTACGACAGTCGCAGCGCTACGATAGCTTTGTGAAACGAGGCCCTGGGCTCTATGCACAAGACCGCCCACCACCACATGTTATAATGGTTACAAATTGAAACCTCACGATTCCTATCGAATTGATCCTGATTAACAAATGTCACAATTCTTTAATGTTACTGTACACAGATTATTACTGAACAGGGTTCAGTTCCAAGAAGTGATCCTGGCCATACGACCGAGGCGAGTCTATGTCAGAGTATGGGAGTTACGATTGTCCCAGCACAAAGATCGCTTTGAAGAACGACGAAATGTAAATGCAATACATGTACACGTACACAATGCGATGGTTACATCGTACGACAATCAAGATATATGAGAGGGTATAGTTTTCTGAATGCACAACAGGAAATACCGATACGTGTTATTTGCCAAGATGAACAATGCCTCTGTTGCCTATTGACAGTTAATTGTTTTCCTGTAGCCATGTCAGTGCATGACTGTACCAGTCGTCGAGGTGGTCATCCGAAGCAGTAGGCGGAGCAGTAAGAGATGTATAGACTTGATTGAGGCTGCTGCTACAACAATAGACTAACGCTAAGTGTCTGAATATATGCTCTCCCAAAAAAGAAACGCATATAGGAATTTCAACTGTATTTTGATGTTTATTTTGAAACATCTTGTAGGCTTTATGAGTTAATGAAATATAGCGAAATTGCACACTGGGAATGCAGACTTATCCGTCTTTGGCACCAACTCGAGGAAAGTCAGTTTGAGTGTCACATGGAGACGTGTGGTGGCTCTGAAGTCAATACCTCGTGTGACCACCGTGGGCATCCAGAACTGCACGGCATCGCCTCGGCATCGAACGAATAAGTCTCAGAATCTCGTGTTGCCCAATCGCAGCCCACTCTGCCAGTAGTGCCTGTGCGAGTTGCTGAAGTGTCTGGGGCTGAGGGTTACGGCGTCGCACCCGTCTGTCCAGGGCATCCCACAGATGTTCAATCGGGTTTAAGTCCGGTGATCTTGAGGGTCAGGGGAGCACATTGATGTTGTGGTTCTGGAGGAAGTCTCTAGTGTGACGTGCTGTGTGGGGCCTGGCATTGTCTTG
This sequence comes from Haliotis rubra, assembly GCF_003918875.1. NCBI lineage: Eukaryota > Metazoa > Mollusca > Gastropoda > Lepetellida > Haliotidae > Haliotis > Haliotis rubra. Next base: position 1,415,487 of record NW_025767057.1, read on the forward strand.
TTGAAACAACTCCCTCTGGCGATCAATGATTGGAAGGAGGTGTGGGTGTAGGATTTCGTCACAGTACCGTTGAGCTGTCAGGTTGCCCTGGATCATCACCAAATCACTTCTCCTACGGCAGGTGATCGCTCCCCACATCATAACACTGTCCCGGCCGAATCTGTCCACCTGGGGAACGCAAGCGTTGGCGAAACGTTTACGTCGACGTCTGTACACCCGCATTCTTCCATCGCGTCGTTCCAATAGAAATCGTGATTCATCACTGAACCAGATGCTACGCCAATTCGGTAGGTTCCAGGCCTGAACGTCGGTGCACCATTGAACTCGATGTCGACGATGTTGTTGTCGAAGCACAGGGCCAAAATAAGGTCTTCTGGCACGTAAACCAGCCTCTCTCAACCTGTTCCTGACGGTCTGTGCAGAAAGCCTCCTCAATCCGGGTATTTGTCGAGCGGTACTGGTCGCCGTAGCTGTTCGATGACGCAGGTGATGTACCCGGATGTAGCGATCCTGCGCCGCAGTGGTCGCTCGAGGTCGCCCACTACGAGGGGCATCTGCTACCGCATTCTGCCGGCGATATCTCTCCCAGAGCCTTGAAATGGTGCTTTGGTGAACATTCATGCGTCGGGCAACTGCACGTTGAGACTGGCCAGCTTCTAGCAAACCAATGGCGACTGTTGGCTTCACTTAGACGTGTCATTTTGCGTTCGTCAACAATATTGCAAATACAGTGAATAATCGACAGACAGCGATCAACCTTTTATACCCATCATTGAGACTATCTGATCCCCAACTTTCACGTGAAATTGCATGTGAATTGTGTATTCTGTGACACTACACGCCGTAATTGAAAATCATGCTGTTAAATACGGGTATTTTACGGATGGTGCGTTTTGTTGTAATGTTTCAAAACATAAACACCATAGGACTCATAAACAGCGCAAATCCTTTTGTAAAATTAATCACGTTTTAATTCATTGCTACATGAAATTGCTATTTTCATGATGCGTTTCTCTTTTGGGAGAGTATATATAATTTTAATTGGAACAAATAGACTCAAGGAGCCCCAGGGAGACCCGAGATTCAGAACCTGGGGAAATCTAGACTTGCTTCATTTAGGCGTTTAGCATTGCAGGGAGGGCTAGGCTGTAAGGAAAATGATATGGTTCAGGGACTGTGAGACAGACTACTACTACAATTACCACCAGTGTTACAACCACCACCACCAGCACTATTATTACCAACACAACATCAACACGACTACCAACATCAACACCGCCACTACTACTGCCACCAACAGCACCACTATCACCACCACTACACAACCACCACGACCAACATCAACACCATCACTATTACTACCACCAACAGCACCACGACCAACATCAACACGGCTACCAACACCAACGCAACCAACAGCACCACCATTACCACAACAACAACCACGACCACCAACAACACCATTACCAACACCAACGTCAATGCCACCACCACCACCACTACTCCTGACACCACCACCACCACCACTACTCCTGACACCACCACCACCACTACTCCACCACAACAACTACACTACTGACACCAACAACACCATTACCACCACATTGACAACCAACACCATCTATTGGTTCGAATCCCGTTTTGCTCAGATTACGTGTCTACGTTTGTCAGCACCATGCCGGTGTGTGTGGGGTTTACCTAAACGGTTAACGTCCAAGCACTGCGTCATTTCTCTGACAACATCACATTGCCACTGCTTGACATAACTTAATCTAGCCACGGGATGAGGCTCGGTGCAGTGGGCTCTAGAAGGATCAACTTGTTCACCTCGGTCGTTATCCGCCACACCCGTAGGCTGTGTTACACTAAAAGGATAGTTACGCATATACGACCTTCAACTAGTGCAGTCCTCGCATGGGTCGAGATAGGAAAAGGTTTTTCAAAGTGGGATATATTCTAACCTCATTATTCTTTTACATAATCGTCGACATTTGACACTTGGGACAAACTGCTTGATATACGGGGGTGGGTAGGGAGATTGGTCGGGTGGGGGAGGGGAGAGAGGGTTTAGGTGCGAGATCATTTCATCGTGACTAGACATTTGTTCAGCTACAACTGAGAAATCCTCATATGTTTTTATTATTGGACCATGAGCCCACCTGTTTTGTGGCTATACGGTTATCATTTTTCAACAGCAAAGCAAGTGAATTTTTTTCTTACTTTTACTTTAATTGTTTCATCTGGAACGTCCCACTGAACCGTGGATTAAAACGCCAATGATTCATATATCTGTACAATCGAACCCACATTGATATCAGTAGACGAAGGAGTATATACAAAAATACATAATTCCTGTGATGGATATCGAATCAAAGTAACCTGATACTGACGGCACCAGGAATTCGCGAAGAGTTCGCACTTCATACCTCACAACTAGGCTTCAAGAAATTAGCAGAAGTGTTCATTACAGTAATATAATAATGATAATATAATATAATAAACACACCGTAATATCTGAAATTAAAGATATTTGTGCTGTTATTTTCTACCAAGTCGATTTAATGCATAAACAAAATGATTAAACCCAACACCAACGAGCTTCAGGCTCCACTGGGCCCTGTAGTCCCAAACACCCAGTTTCTTAATACCAGATTTCACCTGTGATACTGGCACTTCTTTGAAGCTGTCGCTCACATGTATTGTGTGCTATATTGTTATTCATGGGTTGAGTCAAACAGGTATTATGTTATCACTCACAAAAGGCGTATTCAAAAGAACTAGGTTATCTGTAGTTTCCTTCTGAGGACCTTCGTAATCAAACACTGTTCCGGGCCAATGAGCTGTAGATGTTAAGTCGTCCTGATCCGGGGACGGGCTGCACTCTGTCTTCATGGAAAAGTACAAATGATATTATTTTCATCATGGTTGACGTGTTGGTTTGTGGTCAACAGGGTAAACACTATAGGGTTGAATACCCAGCTGAATACATGTTGAAGGGTTAGGTCTGGAACGAGTCGTTGTCAACAATGACCAGATAGATTGTTGAAGACATCTCCTTTCATATGAAACCATGGAACTGAAATGCAACACGGACTTGACGCATGTTCAGTTTAATGTCAAGTAATGATATACGAAAGTAAACACAGGGACGTGCTACCGTGCATAGTTCTAGTCGGGTACCGCAGTATCGCAGTGGGTATTGCATAGTTTAAACAAAGGGTGTTTGTGATGAGTCATTGAACTGAAATAGGGTAATCGGTGTTGCATACTTCTGTTCACTTCACCTGTCTCACTGAACAAGGACAAATTGAGTCCTGCGTTCCCTCAAATGCGTTAGTCAGGGAAACCACACAACCCTCATAAGGACATAATATCAACTCACACTTTCACGAAACGGGTGACAAAACTATGTGTACTTGTGATTATTCTGAAACGATTCTTAGGATGTTATACGAAGCCAGCGTCTGTAAACGGCCATATAGATTTATACCCTTCCTATACATTTAGAACATTTCCTATCAAATGTTGAATAGTATATAATAAACAGTTAAGAGTCATCTTGCTCTTGCAAGCTTCTTTGAGTGGCACTGAGATTGTACATGCCTTTAAAGAAGTACAATTTTATTTTTCGGATGTAAATGTTGTTTCTTAATTTATCCTACACACATAAGCATTAATGAAGCACCGCCTGAACCAAAGGGCAATAAGTAAACTTGTGGTCCAAGTAGGCGATAGTGCCTTAGTGCGCTGGAATGCACATGTATTTGTCCTTGACACAATATCTCAATGTTACAAATTAACATGCTGCGAAGGGGTACAATTGTAGTATGGGCACTGCAGTTTTCTGAAGGCAAGACGTAGACTTTCTGAAAATACATGATGACAGATTAGTGATTTGCATGACACAGGGATGTCCTGTCCCAGCATCGGTGCTAACTTGAACATGAACCATTAGTCGACTTATGAAGGACACGTGGCCACCGGTGAGGTAAAAGGTCGCCCAAGACCTGAAGTATACACTGAACACCCGGGCCACTGTCCGATGTAATGGCGTCAACTAATGTAATCGATGTTTTGACATCAGATTCGAACCCAGAATTGTGTAGACCTACTGGCGAGTGAAGGATACACACGTGTAATGCAGGTTCAACTATCCCTTGACCACAAACTGACAGAAATAACAATGAACACGTCACAATTTAATCATGGACACCCAAAAATCCAGAAACTTTCCCCACTGTGGCCACTCTTTGACAAGGGATTTGACAAAATTAAACATGCAGTTGTCATGAATATATGATAAGGATGACAAAAAATCGAAACTTACGTAAAAGGCATTTATTCACATAGTACTTTTTAAAAATAGAAAATGCCTTGTCCTTATTACAACAGGTACTGGCCACGAAGACCACACACACATCATTGCACAACGATACCGGATACTGCTTATGACGTCACACCTGAAACATGATGCCGTCAGTTACGTTTCTATGATAACGCTATTCCATATTTTTTCAACACTTGGTTAGTAACAGAAACCTAACTTCCAACAAAGTATATCCCAAATATACAAGAAAGGTCTTGTTGTACAACCTCGAACCAAATAAAAGAACAACTAAGCCAGATTCTTCAATAACCAAGTAACCCAATCTTTGAACAACTAGCTCCTATGCGTCAATGTTTCAAATTTAAGCCTCAAAGTTCTAAACGAGAATTACATCAGTGGTGCTAGTTGGTGCTTTTGGGTAAATATATCTCTGCAAAACTGTTAGGTTTTAAGCCCAATAGCCATAGTATTTTTCTATGAAACGATTGTCACCAAATCCGACCGTTTTGTGCTTCTTATTATGCCATTGTAAGAATTAGACATCACCATTTTGTGCTACATATAATAAAATATATATTTTGTGTTATCCTACATTCTCTTTGAGTATCTCCTACTTTGCACAGTCTGATATCTTAAGGAACACCATCAATATGAGTCACATTACTGGCCCACACAAACACATTGATAACATGTTTCTTTCAGCTCACATCAACGATAACGAGAATGGTGACATGTCGACACATATATTGTATGTTGGTCAGACTTGGACATTGACCTCGGTATTGTTTCCATTTGTCTAAATATACGGTAGACAGTGGACACTAGCCAACAGCTGTAGCCATGACGCGACACCGCTGAACACATAGAGGTCAGAAAGGGCCACGGGCTACAGCTGGGCTGCTACTGTGTAGAACAATGAATTATCCTTCCAACCTTACAACACAACTTGCTGCATATAGCTCAGGCAACGAATGAGGCAGAGGCAATTTCGGACATAGTTTTAAATATGATAGTAATAAATACACGCATATGAATACATACAGGTTAATGGGTCATAAGGTTCTGGTTTGGTCCATATGAATACATACAGGTTAATGTCATAAGGTTCTGGTTTGGTCCATATGAATACATACAGGTTAATGGGTCATAAGGTTCTGGTTTGGTCCATATGAATACATACAGGTTAATGTCATAAGGTTCTTGTTTGGTCCATATGAATACATACAGGTTAATGGGTCATAAGGTTCTGGTTTGGTCCATATGCATACATACAGGTTAATGGGTCATAAGGTTCTGGTTTGGTCCATATGAACAACGTGTCCAGATTCTCACACAGTTAATCAATGTGAAGTTGAGAGAAGCATGAAATATCGCCAAGGATACAACTTCTGTTTATATAACACAAACATGATTTGTTTCGAAATCTTTCAAACAAGAATTTTTTAAGGGTGTACTCTTGAAACAACTTGTTAAACAACTTTCGACACATTAGAAAGGTAATGCCAGATTTGAGCTGGTGTCAGTTTAGTTTACCGTCGTATGTGACGATCTCGTGTAATATGTTCTTCTAATGGAATCTTAAATAAACTGATCCATAAAATACCTCGCATGTACTAAAGACATGGAATACAATCAAACTGTGTCCGTTATAAGCTACAGACGCGGTAGTCGCTGTGCAAAGTTACGTCCCTTGAGTGAGACAGGATAAACTGATCGTCAGTTCGAATGCTAGATTTGCGCTATTTTTCTCCGTTGCTCGTTTGTACTATACATGTGTTTGAGGGATTCTTTAGAGTGGTAAGCATCTACCACCTGAATTACTGCTGTCACATTAAGCCGTCATATTACTGCGATACTATGACTACACATTGCCTTTCAGAAAGCATCATCCAAAATATAACATATGTTACTGAAATACCAGTCTAATAATACTGAGCCTAAGTTTACTTAGTCTGCTGAAATACTGTCCAAAGCGACGAAAAAGCAAAGTTGTTACCCGCACGCACACACGCACACACACACACACATACTATGAATATTCCCACGACAGCAGACGTGACGGGCTTAAACAATCTGTCTATCACCATACGACGTGACTGTTGGAAGTACTACCATATAATTGTGGTGTCATTAAGGAATGTCGTGAATGTAAAGTGTAAAGATGTTTTGCGACACGCGTTGTAAATGTATGGGAGCTGCACGAGGCGATGGAACGTGCAGCATCTGTAGCACAACAACTGCCTCAAGTACTGGCGTGCAATTACAACTGATCTGCCCATCCTATTCCATTAAGACTCACACACCGTGCGGCTTAGAGGGATTATCTGCAGGCTTTGCTAGTCATAGCTTGCCATTTGTTCTATAATGTTTGCAGCTAAATGCCCAACGTGATGGTCTTGTTAATGAAAGAGTCACCCTATGTCTTCCAGCTAAGAGGTATTCTTGCCAGGACCTTTAATTTTGCTGCCGGTCCCAATGTGAGGATCGTGGTAAGGCCATGAGAATGTGGTATGTGGTAGGCAAGGTATTTTATTACAAACCTATTTAATCTTACGATGGCAATAGAGTTCTTCAATACGTGGAGCTTAGGCACTCTGATTTCCATATTGCACGGCTGGCGGATCTTGAACTTATCCTTGAGCTTCAAAAGTTTCAAAAACATTTGAAAGACGGTATGATCTCTAAAGAGTGACACAAACGAAATTTTTAAAGCATGATGTTTATTAAGTGGAAGTTGTTTGTGTTAAATATTAATCCGTTTTGTTTTTTTCGTGATCAGAAGCTGGAACCTGATTGATGACTTCAGGCGGATTTGTGCGATTTCACGTTTACATGTGAGATACGCCCCTTGCGCGGAGTGATACACAGGTAACCTCAATGTTTTAAAACTGAAGTTCAGACTTAGATGAAAAGACCATACAATAAATATACATCGTTATACGAGTGCATTTGGATTTTATGTATTGAACGAGAGTGAGTGAGTGAGTATAGTTTTACGCCGCTTTTAGCAATATTCCAGCAATATCACGGCGGGGGACACCAGAAATGGGCTTCACATTGTACCCATGTGGGGAACCGAACCACTAGGCTACTCCATCACCCAATATTGAACGAGGAGATGCCATGGTAGAGACAACGGGCTTCAAGAACGAGTTTATTTTCTCTAACGCTGTCTACATACCGTGGTATCTACGATGTCATCTGAAGTTCTCCAATGAGACATCGAAACATGTCGATAGAGACAATTATTTAATTAATGATTCAGCTGATCACGACAAATTCTTTCATTTTCAACCCAGGTAAAGATTAGAGAAGGATTTTATTCTCTGTATCTTCGTCCAAAGAGTTGACGGAAAAGGCCAGGGTGGGTCATTGTTGTCATGCTGAATGCTTCACCGTGCCCAGGTTGTTCATACTGTCAACCACTTGTTCGTGGTTTGATTATTTACAGTTCGTCGATATTTTACTTTCATATTGCATACCGCAGAGTAAAGTTATCTTCATTTCTCACTCTTAAAAATACACACAACAAAAAGAGATCGATACGTGTATCTGGGTGATTGCGTCACTACGTACTAGTCTATTTGAAGGTCTGGCTGAATGAAGATGATCGGACCGAGAACTACCTCCTGCGTTTTCAGCAATGAGATTCTGTGTCTGAAACAACAAATGTGATATGTTTCACTACCTTCAGGTTTCTTCTATGACATTATGGCTTCCGAAGCAGCTCAATCGCACATAATCGTAGGAAAATACATACCACACAAACATTTGTGTTTTACTTTGGAATGTTTATCGCATCATGTCATCTGACAGAGTTGACTGTGGCGATGACACGTGTAGTCATATGACGTCTGTCGGGTCACGAGATGAGATAATACGTTTATAATTAGAAATGGCAAACCTGAAGATACGGAAACATGATCTGTGTTAAATTGTTTGAAAGGCTAATTTTTATTTTTATGTTTAATATACAAACCACGGCAATGCTTTCCCTCTATTTTCTGATAATTTAAAAATGTTTTTGGCCTTAGTTATGATTCATGTATATGATCATAATGTCCAAGCCAAATTACAATTACAGTAGTGTGGAGGTCTGGGCTCATTGTTGGCCATGGCTTTTTTGTGGAACCCGTGAAGATCCGGGTAAGAGTTGGTCTTCAGCAATAGATGCTTGTCGTAAGAGGTGACTAACGTGATCGAGTGGTCAGGCTCGCTGACTTGGTTGACACACGCCATTGTATCCCAAATGCGTAGATCGATGTCATGCTGTTGATCACTGGATTGTCTGGTCCAAACCCAGTTATTCACAGACCGCCACCATATAGCTGGAATATTGCTGAGTGCGGCCTTAAACGAGAAACCAACCAACCAACCAACCAACTTTCTATGGACCTTGTGCTGCTGGAGGTGAACATAGATGATCTGTGCACGGTCAGCATGATAATACTGTCCACAGACTTTCCCTTGCACAATATGGAGTTGAGTTAAGTCACAGTAATGCCACCTAATGCCATTACCGACCCCCCGTCGTCGGGTCGGTAATGAGGACTGACATTGACCAGAGCCCTGATCACCTCTGTCGATGAAGTCAAACGTCAAACCTGATACCGAAACCACCGACGATTATATATATTTCGACGTTATGTAAACCACTGACGTCTGTTGGGACGTCAGGGGTGTCATAACACATGGCTGTCAAGCATGGAGATTAGCTGCATGTGGAAGATGTCTGATCATCTGATTTTCTCCAACAGCCTGATGAAAGTTTGCTGTAGCTTCATCCATTTGTGCTCGATGTCGTAGTGCCTGGTTTCGGATCGATCTTGCCCCCTTTGCACCTTGGGCGCCTAGGGTTGTTGGTATCTTTTCCGTAGCTTGCTCATCACAGACTGGGAGACATTAAACGTATCGGCCACTGCATGCTGACTTCCAGGAATTGACGTCCCGCACGTTACAGACACTGCGTCGCTTGTGTGTATAGAAACAATGCATGACATTAAGTAAATGAACCTTCCTTCATTGAAAGTGTCCAAAATTATGCATAAATAACACCTGCTAACCGGATGTAAATGATCGTGTTCATTCTGAAACTGCTCTGCTTATAATACAACCTACACACACATGCGAAGCTACTGAGTGAGTGAGTGTGCGTGTGTACGTGCGCGTGTGAAGTCCAGCATTGTGAGTCAGAATCATACCCTGTCCGGCCCTTTTAGCAATTTGGATTACCGTTGCTGAAATATACTCATGCCAATAATGGTTGTCACCCCCTTCAATTTTTTTAATTGGAGAGGGGGTGTGTGGGTGTGGGTGGGGTGGGAAGGGGGGTGACAACCATTATTGGCATGAGTATATTACGATCACGGTCTTTATTGCTATAAACACCCAACTGGTATTGTACTGCCTTTTTTAATGCCACGCTATTTTTAATGCCACGCTATTTCAGCATACGTGCCTGTTGTTTGTTTCACACCAAATTATTGTACGGGCTGATTCATGGTTAACCTTTTCACCTGGGCAATCAACAAGTAACAATATGAAAAACACCTGCAAATCGAAGGTAAAAGTAAATCATGATCGTTCTAAAATTGTTCTACTTCAATATGAATAACGTTAACACCTGGCCTATTTAAAGGTGTTGCTAAGTGAAGAGCTCCAATATATCGTGTTCGTGCTAAACATGTTATGCTTCTCGGGGTCCTCGAAAATATCAATGCTTACACCATCCAGCATTCATGAACGTAGCTTCAAATATAAGGTAACTGTGCATTATTTGGTATTATGCCATTTTGTAAGGCAAAAAGTCAATAAAATTATTTGTGGTGTTTTCCTTAATCAGTGTTTAACTGTTAAAAGGATGATATCGAAATATGTATGATTTGACACTAGGCATCGCGACACGCCCTTGAAGACATGTGGTGTCAAAAGTCAGTTAACAAATTCAGTATTGTGTGTGTCCACTTTTTGCCTTGATGCAGGCTTGACAACGACGACGCATAGACGACACTAAACGATTGAAGAAAGCTTGGGGGATGTTGTTCCATGTCTGAACCCACGTTTGTCCCAATTCAGCTAACGTCAATGGCTGATTCTGGGCTTGACGTAAACGTCTCTCCATTTCATCTCAAACGTGCTCGAAAGGGAACAGGTACGGAGAATACCGCTGGCTAGGTGAGAACCATAATGTTCTGTTGTCTCAGGAAATCTGTGACAACACGATTGACATGTGGATGACATGATCTTGCTGAAGCGAGAAGATACGTCTCTGTCCTTGAGTGAAGGCTGCACATAACGCCCAGTGATCTCATCCCTGTATCGCAGTTAGATTGCCATTGCCAATGACAAGTTGTTCCGATCCTGAGATGTGATACCCCCCATACCATAACGCTGTAACCACCAAACTGTCGACGTTGAACAACGCACGCGTCAGCATGCCGTTCACCTCGCCGTCTGTTAACCATTACCCTGCCATCTGTGTTGTCCAGCTGAAATATCGACTCCTCTGTGAAGAAAACACCATCCCAATCTTGTCTCCTGCACCATAGATGCTGTCTGCACCAGGCAAGACGTGCCTGTCGGTGCAAAATTGGGCGTATTGCAGGCCGTCGGGGCCGGAAGTTTTGCTCCCTCAGTCGGTTCCGTACTGATTGGAAGTTAGCCAGGAATGGTCCGAGCAGTCAAACTGGCAGTCTGGAATCGATTCCATGCATCAGCCGAATGTGGTTGTCTTGTTGACGTGACGTCACGCGTGGACGGCCGGTCTGAGTTAAATCTCTCGTGTTCCCATCATGTTGAACGCGTCTCCATAGAAATGAGATCGTGTCTCGATGGACACCAAAATGTCTGGCCAGTTCATTTTGGGCCATTCCAGTCTCCAGCATACCCATGAGGCTGAGACGCTGATTTTCTGTAAGCCGTGGCATGACGTGGCAGTTTAGGTGGAAATTAACGTGTTTTCACAACATTCAGAGGAGGATGGAGAATAAACAATCGTTCTTCAATTTTCAATATCAGGTGTGTGAACTACAGGTATCATAAGGCATGCAAAAAGTGAGTGAATCCATTGTGCACAAATTGCACGTGCCATGCGCAACACGTGACATCAAATTTCCATCAAAGTGCTTTTCTTCATGTATATTTCTCCAAAATGCCGCCCTGTAGTAATGTGACGTCGTCACTCGTGGGATAACTGGTGGACGTCGGACATGCAGGTTCCATCTGCGTGGCCGATTTCGAATCTTCTGTCCACTCACTCTAAAACATTGTAGGTTTGTGAAGCTCATTTCAGATTTCAGAGGCACCTTGACCACAGTTACGCAACACATTAGTTCTGATGAAATGGTCTTGTGTGCCCATCTTGGTCTTGGTCGACCAGACCGACATCCGTCTACCACGTTATCGCTCTATCGTCTCGTGACACAATGCTCTCGTTCCTACTTCCAGCAGGCAAATTGCACGTAGCCGTTCCTGATATGACAGACGCCGCATGTAAAAATGTATAATTGAAAAGGGATTGGCGCTTGCAAGAAACTCATAGCACATGGTGAATGGAGTATCACCCCGAAATGGAATTTACACCACTGTTGTTGACAGTATATGTGCACAGTCGTGTAAATCAATCATCACAGTCACACCATAGGCCAAGCAATGGGAGCAGGACACTATGAAAGCAGACTGTGATATCCATGTCAGATGTATGGGTAACCTCCTTTTTCATTAATTCATATAGTTTGCATCTATTTGACATTTTGGTATATGACATTACGAAGCAACTCACTACGCAAAGGAAACCACTGTGCTCCCTCCTTGAGGATCTTATTCATTATGAAGTCAAAGTAGAAACAAGGCAAATTACCACAGATTTTTTAATTTATCACATCGTTCAGAATGATCTTACACCAGATCCCATCCACTGATTTACTCATCTGAAACTGAAGAAAGAGGCCAGTGGAAGAAACCATTTCTTTCACGTTAAGATCTTTTAAAATATTTTCAGACTGACAAGAATTAACCGGAAGACCTCATGACAAGAAGGATAACTTCATCTCGAGTAAAACTCCAGCAGATCCAGTCTTTGACACCTTTCAGAATATTCGAGGAAAATCAATCAGTCTATATTTTACCAAGATGAGAGGGAGGGACTCTTGCTGTGAAGTTGTTCCAACAGCTGATATACCTGATCCAACTTCCCCTCTTTACTTGTGAACCCGTGAAGGTCCGGGTTAGAATTGATCTTCAGTAACCCACGCTTGTCGTAAGAGGCGACTAATGGGATCGGGTGGTCAGGCTCACTGGCTTGGTTGACACATTTGTCCCAATTGTGCAGATCGATGCTCATGTTGTTGATCACTGGATTGTCTGGTCCTGACTCGATTATTTACAGACGGCCGCCATATAGCTGGAATATCACTCACTCACTCTTTACTTGTGCCACAAGTCCCCGTGTTTCAGGTGAACACACTGACCTGCCTTTGCGTTTGTTTGTAACTGGTGTCTACCGTGAGTCGGGAAATCGCAAACACCTGGTATGATCTCTGCTTCACGGTACTCCGTAAATAGGTGCTGATGATACAGAAATTTGTAACGCTAAGCAGAAATTTATTGTCGCTTCGAAAAACACATGTTTAATGCAATGCAATGTTACACGTTTTGTGGTGAATGGTCTTGACCTTAATTTTAGACAATAACATACTTCATTATTCGTCGTTGCTTATTTGGTCATAAGCTCTTTTGTACATGTCGTACAAACACATGGTTTGGTTCAATACACAGTGAAGCAGATTTCACGGATGACGATCTCCAATGAAGGTCACTCAAAACCTCACCTCTTCAATGTCCAAGTAACTGGCCCTGATACACTGTAATATCACGACTGGTGATTGAATCATTTTGATGTTTTTCAGTGTCAACACTAGGTTACACCAGACAATAACAAACACAAATGCTTGCTTCCACTCAGACTACTTTTTTCTGATAAAAGAGAGATGCCTCACTCATTTCCTGTAAGTACTAATTTTTAAGTAGCGATAAAAGTTTAAACTGAGGAGAACTCGATGGCGGAGGAAAAACCATTCCACCAGAAGTTCATTACTAATATCAGCTGTAATGAATTTGTGGGCATTCTAAGGCTATGCAGCAAATAATCCAAATGTGGAATTGAATCTAACAAAGAATTATGGCACACACTGAATCATAATCAGGCACGCCGGAATAGATATCAGAAATGAGAAATGTCTGCACTGTGTTAAAAAGTATTGAGCGGTTTCTCACAGTTAGGTTCAGAACCCTGCAGCCGTCCCTATCTATCCAGACCGCCTCCGTGGTGTAGTGGTTAGAGCGTCCGCATGGAGAGCGGAAGGTCGCGGGTTCGATCCCCGACCCCCGATGTTGGTCCCTGCCTGGCGCTCGGCATTAATGGGTGCAACAAGGACTGGTCGGCTCGGAGTCAGTATAATGTGTCTGAGTAGCTATAGGGTATTCATGCTTCACTGCGGCATGGTATCTCAGTGGGCTAGCACTATAAAATCAGCTTCAGTCTGGGCTAGTACAAGCAGCCGCACATACACACTCATGCACGTCGTCATATGAGCGAAATATTCTCAAGCACGACGTACAACCCAATTCCACCTCACCTCACCTCACCCTATCTAGCCAATGACTTGATATAACACTGAACGCGTCGACACCAGCCCGATTACACAATATTGTACATAATACTTAAACAGGGGCGGGCTAGTTGTGAAAGCGTTCGTCACAACGAATGACCGGGTTCTCTCAAGGGTTCAAACGGGTCTGTGAGGAGATTTAATGGTTCAAGCGTTCGCTCGTCACGCCGAATCCCTGGGTAGATTCCCCACATGGGTACAAAGTGTGAAGCCCATTTCTGGTGTCCCCCGCCGTGATATTGCTATAATATTGCCAAAGTGGCGTAAAACTATACAGTCAGTCAAGGGTTCAGTGTGTGGAGTATATTTCTGGTGCCTCCGTCCGTGACAGTTTATCCTGGAAATACTGTAAAAAGCGACGTAAAATCATACTCGCATCTCTCACTACAATATGGCTTGTGACACTTTTACAGTTGACGGCTGACATTTTAACATTTCTTTTGTAATCCCCTCACTAACAGTTTATTTTATCATGTAATGGTACAGTTAATGCATAGCTTGTCATATTAAGTATATAACATATACAATGAAAGCCCTGTGCGAGAATGTCTTGTCAACTGTCCTGGTGGTTAAATCACTCCTTGTTCTCAACATCAGGCCCATGGCTGCTCGGCGCCTGGATCGTTTACGGGGAATCCCCAGCCACGGATAATAAACAAGGCGATATTATGTTTTGTCACAGCGATATTTAGTTTGGCAAATAACAGGTCTGTTTGACACTGTGGCAAATTCCGCATGACGCCCCGCGAGAAGCATGTTTACTGCATTTCGTCTTTTGTAGATGTCAGCTCAGACGGCTGCGAGTGTTGATTGTTGCGCATCCAGCCTCGTTCTGAGATTGACCTCTGACATTCCGCCGTTTACCGGTCTGTGTATAAAAGAGCAAGCGATCCAGGATTTCGTCACACTTTTCTCCTGACTGTGAGAGAGATTAGAAACAGCTCTGACAACAAGCCTTCCTACAACCTCACTGTGTCCATTCACCTGACAAGTGTACTCAAGTATATACAGAGGATTATCAACAGATTGCAGAACTCTTATAAGTAAGTATATCTACCTTTATTGCATCATGTGTGAATATTTACACTGCACATGTAAATGTTGATATTTTCCATATCAATGACTGTACGGTCAAGTTGAACTAAATACACAATTTCACCCTCATATGTAAATAGGTCAGTTCAATATTTATTATTTGAGAGTAAATTGTGTTTCTTCTCGCTTGGCTCACTCCAGCAATGCATGTCAAGTGTACCTCAGGTCGGTGAATATGGTAGCGCGATGGACCATACATAGTTAAAACAGCATGTGGTCAACATGTGTGCGTTCGCCACACGTTTGACCAGTCAGGTTCCTTTTGTCAGTTGACTGCCAAGAATATATTTGGCTACTTGCCTGATATTCTGTATTGTCCGTAGCTTGTGGATTGCGCGCGTTGATATGCTTCGCCGAAGCCGTACGGTGTATTAGTCAGCGCTCAATATATCCACGCCATAATCAATAACGTGGCAAGCATTTGACATGCGGACACATTGCGCCGACTAGCAGTTCGTTGTCTTCCTATAACCCATAAACAATAAAATCAATGTTAACTAATTTTCACAGCCGTTACCGTTTAATTTGCTCCTTAATTAAAACGTAATTTAATTCTTAATTTATCGGCAGAAATCATATCCAATATATGGTGGAAAATTTGAAATTTATCAACTCTCTTGAATGTTTTTTAATTAGACTTTGCTTGATAAATTGACACTGGCTTCCGCGGAGATAAAGACAATGCAGCATGTCCATATTAGTCCATTATCAGTGTCTGACTTGAGTCTCAATGAGTCACGCATGACGCAACAGCAACGTCTCGCCTGATTCACGGTCTGTCGTCAGCCACTCTCGATAAAAGGTGCAACACTGACCCATCGGGGATGATGCCTTAACCTTCTACCATTGTAAAGGACTTAAATATAAGCAACAAAATCCCTTCCATATATTTGAGAAATATCGACTATACGAATCCAACAAGCCACCCGCATGTGTTTATGAATCACTGTCAGATAGTCATGACACTGTTGCAGAATGTTTAGAAAGATTTAGACCGTGACTGACAGCTGGCGCTATTTCCTTACCCCAGATTATAGAAACTGTATACAATATAAACATGGAAAACTGTTCCTGTACAGGTTCATAGAATATAAGTTACAATATCTTCTAATTTTCAATAACTGTGAATGTGTCATTTTGAGTACGGAAATTGTCGACAAAAACTGTGAGCGTGTTAAGCATTTCCTTCACAACTCTCCCGACTTCCTTTTCTGCTTGAGAAGTGTCGTATTCTTGAGATTTCATTCACAATTGCTCCTCAATTGGGCACATTGGCTAATTGGTCGGGTCAGGTCACAGTCACACACAAGGCCTAGGGCCGGTCCACTTTCGGTATGCCTCGCGAGTGTTGATCAGCCCGCAGCTATTGACATTATACCGCCCTGTATGTCATTGTGTCCTGATGAAACAAGGGGTAGCCCAGTTCTGTATTGTTCATTAAAAACCTTTTGTGTTGTTCAAAGTTGTATCAATATTAAAGTGCTATGCGAGGATACATTGTATTTAATACATTCAGTATTTGTTTCTTATAATATTTTGTTGCTTTATTCAATTGAATATCTATTTAATATTATTCTAAATATCCTCTCTTTATTTTCCAGAACTCCATCATGCTGATAAATGACAAAGTCGACAAAGTCAGGCGCCTTCCTGGCGTCGTCCCTCACACCACCACCCTCCCCGACGGCCGCCTTGTCATCATCGACACCATGAGCGACTCCCAGTTGTCAGAAACATTCGGCCTCATCCAAGCTGCAGCCCAGAGTGGCAATGGTTTTGGGGTGGATGAATACTCCTCAGAGAAGGAATTCCGTGAAGACATCGATGGCAGTTTCAACTTCGCCATAATGAGCAAGGACACTGGGGAAATGGTTGCTGCATTCATGCTGGCTATCAGCAAGTATTACCGTGGCTGCAACAGCGTTGCCGACCCCTTCATCATTGTCAAGAAATCAGAGAGAGGCAAGAGAATCGGCGAGTTTTGTCTCCAAATGTGTGTGGACTTTGCTCAAGATTTGAACTTCGTGGGAATGTATGTGGACACTTTCAGCAACAACCGCGCCATGATCAAAATCATCGAGAATGTTGGTGGATTCACCCAAGTTGGTTGTCTTCCCATGGGTGGCAAGATGAAAGATGGATCCATTGTCAGCTCAATCATCTTTTACAAAGATTTCAATCCATAAACTGTTGACTTTCCTTCCATGGCTTTATCTCCATTACGTCTCTACGTAGTGTACACGTCATCACGGCTGTGTTGACGTCACAACAACGTGCTTTCTGTATGATCTGCAGATAGCACTGAGAAGGAGCCCCTTCCGGTACGAAGAATCCCAGTTCCGCTTTCGTCCACTGTCCAGTTTGGTCAGTGGAGCCTGCTCAGTATTTAGGTACGCTGGGTCAACCGGGTCGCCTTATGGACTGGTTAAGATCGGACAGTAGTAGAAATGTGCAATGAGAAGTGTATTGTTCACGCAACAGTATTTGTTAGTCTTGCAATAGAAAGAATAAATGAATTACCAAGAAAAATATTTGCCTGTTTTTGTTTAAATTCTACTTGAATACTCATACCCAAGATGCACCATCATCAACATCTGTGATTGCTGTACTTGTATAAGTAATTGGTGATTCTCCATAGGATGACAGGGTCACGATGAATCCAGTGCATCTGGCCATATCATTCGCCGAACAGACCTTTGCCCGTAAAAGAACGGATCGTGGGTTCGAATCTCAGATTCACCCTCAATATGATCCTTGTTATTAGGAACACCATGCCATATTCGGTGAATGTTACCTAAACAGTTAACGCCTACAAACTGGGTTACGTTCCTGTCAGGTGATCCATGAAATACCCTCTCACTATTTCGTGGGTGACGCCTAAGTAGTTAACACATGTAACCTGGGTTTCTTTCCTGTCAGGTAATACGTGAAATAACCACTACTCTGTGGATGACGCTTAAGTAGTTAACACATATAACCTGGGTTTCTTTCCTGTCAGATAATACGTGAAATAACCACTCACTACTGGGTGGATGACGCCTAAGTAGTTAACACATGTAACCTGGGTTTCTTTCCTGTCAGGTAATACGTGAAATAACCACTCACTACTGGGTGGGGGACGCCTAAGTAGTTAACACATATAACCTGGGTTTCTTTCCTGTCAGGTAATACGTGAAATAACCACTCACTACTGGGTGGGGACGCCTAAGTAGTTAACACATATAACCTGGGTTTCTTTCCTGTCAGGTAATACGTGAAATAACCACTCACTACTGGGTGGGGGATGCCTAAGTAGTTAACACATATAACCTGGGTTTCTTTCCTGTCAGGTAATACGTGAAATAACCACTCACTACTGGGTGGGGGACGCCTAAGTAGTTAACACATATAACCTGGGTTTCTTTCCTGTCAGGTAATACGTGAAATAACCACTCACTACTGGGTGGGGGACGCCTAAGTAGTTAACACATGTAACCTGGGTTTCTTTCCTGTCAGGTAATACGTGAAATAACCACTCACTACTGGGTGGGGGACGCCTAAGTAGTTAACACATATAACCTGGGTTTCTTTCCTGTCAGGTAATACGTGAAATAACCACTCACTACTGGGTGGGGGATGCCTAAGTAGTTAACACATATAACCTGGGTTTCTTTCCTGTCAGGTAATACGTGAAATAACCACTCACTACTGGGTGGGGGATGCCTAAGTAGTTAACACATATAACCTGGGTTTCTTTCCTGTCAGGTAATACGTGAAATAACCACTCACTACTGGGTGGGTGACGCCTAAGTAGTTAACACATGTAACCTGGGTTTCTTTCCTGTCAGGTAATACGTGAAATAACCACTCACTACTGGGTGGGGACGCCTAAGTAGTTAACACATACAACCTGGGTTTCTTTCCTGTCAGGTAATACATGAAATAACCACTCACTACTGGGTGGATGACGCCTAAGTAGTTAACACATGTAACCTGGGTTTCTTTCCTGTCAGGTAATACATGAAATAACCACTCACTACTGGGTGGATGACGCCTAAGTAGTTAACACATACAACCTGGGTTTCTTTCCTGTCAGGTAATACGTGAAATAACCACTCACCTCGAGACACAACAAAGTCTACAGAGGTAAAATGTGAATCTGGGCAGAGAGAGAATGGCGCGTACATAAAGTTTCAGGTTGTTTTATATGTGAGATTGCCCAGGACACATGCTTCTGTAGACATCGCTATAGTTTTCTCGACTATAACGGGTCGTCACGAGTTGTCTAAATGAGCATCTAAAATCTGGATATGGTTAAACTTCAGCCCGTCATCATAGGATCCGAAGTATTCTACACAGAACCTTTCTGCCTCCTTTTATGTTGCCCTGACTGCACGGAGCCATGGGGAGACAATGCTGCTTGACCTGCGCTAAATGACCTCTCGGGGTCACGTAGATTGAGAACCGCGGGTGGTTAAGATGAAGATCAGCATGCCTTTATGCAGTTTCGCTGGGGCAACATGGCACAATTTGTTGTCGAAAATGTATGCTATACAGAATAGGTTTTGATTGGATTTACCCTACCTTGCACAGTATTACTCGGATTATGTTGCAGGAAGTACGTTGAACGTTCACGTAACACATACAACGATTGCATTCTTGGTTAGATTTAAGATTCTAACCTGGTATTATTCTGGGACGCCACCCGTTCCTCTGTCGGAGTGTACCTGAATACGATTCCCCTGGAAAGCAACATCGATTTTTATTTAATGCAATATATTTGGTGATGAGTTAATGAGTGGCACCTGTGGTAACAGATATTCCCATTTTACATCTTGCGTGCAATTACAATAAAGTGATAATAGTCAAATCATTTTGCTGAAATTAAGTTTATTCTCTATGTTGCAGACTAACATATAAGGTGTTATATGTTGATTTCCAAATTGTTAAAATAGGTTAAACCGAAAATCGGTTCGAAAAATAATTCAAAGTCACACAAAGAAGCAGCGAAAGAATGTTAAACATAATATTAACTCGGTTTCCTAATCAATACAAATTACTGAGGAGTAATTACCTCGGCAGTACGCAGCAGGGTGACAATACAAGCGAAAGTACAAATTCAATGGCAGTATAAAATATAGCAGCAGTATTATTGGCAGTCAAACTAATGATGATACTAGACTATTACTAACATCTGTGGTCAAGCCAAGGCTAAATATCCAAGGTGACACGGTTCTATTCTAAGAGTTATTCTGGGCTGGATTGTCTGTCAGGTAATCCTGATTCCAAATCACATTTGAGTCAAAGTGAAAATATAGAAACTTCTACACATTGATTTACCAATTGTTTTATATTGTTTTATACATAACAAATGTGTGAACAATGGTTTCCTATAGCACATTTCTACTCCAATCCGATGTAAGCCAATAAGGCCACATTGCTGACCCAACCTATATACACATGGACAAAAGCATCGCAACAACTATGATGTTTAAAGCCCATATAGCCATTAATATTAATAGACATGACTAGGTTTGTTTGTATGATTATTCTGACCTTCAGGTGCACCATACATTGATGTTAGGTATGCATGTTCTACGTAAAAGGCGAGCATCACTAGCGATACGCGTAACCGTCATATAGCAAGTATTAAGTTCCAGTAACTTGTTCTTCAGGTTCAGTGTTGATACCTCCGTTGTTGTGGGCCTCCTCAACTGACAACTGCTCAAAGATGGCAAGGTTTTGGTATGGGGAATGCTGACATGTCATTGGGGGCTACGGCAAGATATGAAGGTTGTCATACATCGACTATATGCCGATTGGCCAGAAAACACCAGCAAATTAATGAAGTTTATGACGTCAGGTTTCAGGTCGACCATGGGTGACAACACCTAGGGCGGACGCAACCCTTCTCAGCTTCACAAGACTTCATCCGGTCATGTCAAGAGGCGTGTATAAAAGAGAGTGGCTTCCACATCTTCGCTTGTCCAACAGAACGGTTCGAAATCGCCTACACTCGTCCTTTGTTGTCCCCAGCGCTCACAGCAGTACGACTACACAAGCCAGAGAGATAATCCAGTACAAAATCCTGATGTACTAGAACAGACCCTTCATCAAGAATGGAACACAATACCTCAAAGTCATATTCAACTTCTGATACTGTCGGGCGGTGGGTTAGCCTAGTGGTTAAAGCGTTCGCTCGTCACGCCGAAGGCCCGGGTTCGATTCCCCATATGGGTACAATTTGTGAAGCTCATTTCTGGTGTCCCCGCCGTGATATTGCTGGAATATTGCTAAAAACGCCGTAAAACCATACTCAGTCAGTCAAGTCTGATACTGTCAATGATCAGATAATGCTTGGTTATTAACATTTGATGATTGTATGCCAGAATCTTAAAAATGAACGGACTTGTTAAGGTCAACACAACAAAGTGAGAGTCAGTGTTTTGCTTCTATGCGATAACTAGTTTTTTCGCAGGCGAAATGGGGGTGGCGTTTAGATTTGCAATAAATTATTCCTTGAGGGTCAGTTGATCCAGATAGTAAGCTATATAAAATTGAGATTTGGATAAACTTCTTTGCATTAAATGTACTTGATATTATGACAATTCTGGAGTGTTACAAAACTGTTTACCATGTATATAAATATTGATCTCTTTACAAGAGTCACCGTAATACTCGCATGCTTTCCCCAGTGTCCTTGCTCATTATGGCGAAGTTGAAGCTGCCATCGATGTCTTCACGGAATTCCTTCTCTGAGGAGTATTCATCCACCCCAAAACCATTGCCACTCTGGGCTGCAGCTTGGATGAGGCCGAATGTTTCCGACAACTGGGAGTCGCTCATGGTGTCGATGATGACAAGGCGGCCGTCGGGGAGGGTGGTGGTGTGAGGGACGACGCCTTGAAGGCGCCTGACGTTGTCCTTTATCAGCATGATGGAGTTCTGAATAAGTACAGAGAGGATATTTAGTATATTAATTAAATAGATCTTCAAATTTTTAAATCAACAAAATATTATAAGAAATCAAATACGGAACGTTTTAAAATAAAATGAATCCTTGCTGAACGATGTTCTATGTGTTCAGGTTAGAAAACTCAAATCCAATAGCAAATCACAAGACTGAGTGATTAACAACCATGATCAAGTTGAGAGAAAAAAAATAATAATAAAAAATATTTCCTATACAAAACAAATGACCACAACAGTAACTATTACTGTATTATTGAATATTCTTTACCTTGGTTAAGAATTTACGAAAAAAACATAATAATTATATACCTATCTTAAACAAATAGTAATGTCAAATAACACACAGTAGGCCATTTCCTGAACTGTTAAGGGCATGTATAATAATGGCTTCATTACAGCACAATGACATAAGGAGCGATAATATAAGGAAAAGATTAGGAAATACCTCCGGGCTCAGGCCTTATGTGTGACTGTGACCTGACCCGACCAATTAGCCAATGTGCCCAAATGAGAAGCGATGGTGAATTAAATCACAAGAAGACGACAATTCTCGAGCCAGAAAGGAAGTCGGGAGAGTGAAGGAAATGCTTCACACGCTCACATATTTTGTCGACAATTTCCGAACTCAAAATGACACATATACAGTTATTGAAAATCAAAAGATATTGTAACTTATTTTCAATGAACCAATGCAGGAACAGTCATCCATGTTTACATTGTATACAACTTTTGGTCAGTAAATAGCGCCATCTGCCAGTTTCGATCTGGATCTGTCTAAAAATTCCGCAATAGTGTCATGACTATCTGACAGTGATTCATAAACACATGCTGATGGCTTGGATTTGTACAGCCGACTTTGCATTGAGCAGATTTCTCATGAAGATGGAAACGTATGTTGATGAAAGCTTGGAGAGTTGTGAAGAAAATGCTAAACACGCCCACTGTTCAATGTACCAAAGTTTTCATTGATCCATTACATGTTCCCAAATGCTAAAATGGTAGCTATACCTACTTATAAGTGTTTTTGAAATATCTCTTGCAGACATATTGACTCAGTTGCGGATCCAGAGGGGGAGTTCAGGGGGTTCGAGTCCCCCCTTTTTTTTAAAAATGACTAAAGACCACATTGAAGTTAATGTTTTTCAATGGCAGGGCCAAGGTGGGGTTGGGGGGTTCGAACCCCACCTTGATAATTTCTAGATCCGCCTATGACTGTGATCGAGGTTACCATGCTTGCTTGCTTTGATACACACGCCAACGTCAACAACGTTTTCCAAAGCCGCCATGTTTATACAACTGACGAGATAAAGTAAACATGACAATCATTTGACGTCATTTCATATGTCAAATAAACCTGTTGATTACAAAGCTATATATTCTTGAGACAAATGACAGAAATATTAACTTCGAAGCGAGCAAGACTTACTCGCCAATCCAGAATAGGTACTGTACCAACAACCCTCCCGTTTTGAAGAATACTCAAGATTTATGCCATTGGAATTGTACAGGAAATCGGGTAACGATGCCCAAAGCGACTCTCTCCGCCACCCACCACCACCACCAACACACACAGACTCACACAAACAACCACAAAAACACTCACACGCACACCCACTTTGAATTTCAAGTATAGGAGAGAGTCGATTATTTCGTTCCATGTCTATGGTATATTATTTTTGCTTGATATGTTTAGTAACACATGGTGCAATTTTTGCTTTTATTGCTGTAACATGATAGAGACATAAAATGGCGACACTGTTGATGGTTATCTTGACTGAGCTATGAAACAAACCACTGTAGCGTAGGCGTTTGGAATCTAATAACATCCCGTACAAGCTGTACATCACTGTCATTGTATATACGATTATTGGGCACAACATTCGCTTTAATTTGATATCGGGCTTACGTCAGTAGCTTAAGTGAAAAATTAATTCACGGTTACCTTGTTCGTTGTTACATAACCAAATGTCATGGCATTCCGTATTTCAGATTCAATATTTGTTCTCTTCAGACTATCTCTCTTTCGTCTTCACGCTCTGTCACTGTGCATATAAGTTAAATGGGAAATTCCATCACAAAGATTAGATCACTCCATTGGATTAGGTGAGACAGTGAAGTGAGAGGTTCCTGAATTATATCAGCTGTATATCGAGCATACTCACAACACTGTAGTATTCCAGTCCAACTAAGACGGTGAAAACGAATAAATCAGTAATGTATTCATAGACACATGCACCATTGCGACAGAACGGTCAGTAATGTTCTAGCATGCATATACACAATGAATAAAAATATTTTAATGTATTTGTCTGGTTTCTACACAAAGCAAAGTACAAGTGAACATGTTCAGATCTGTTTGGGAAACACTATCGTGTTTAAATGTACGTTTAAACACAGCATATGCCATTACTCTAAGTACCGTTGTCTCATGTTCTGTTTCGTTCGAGATCTTACAATGAGCACATGTGTGTCAACTCATTACACGTGGACATTTTGTTGAACCGTGTAAAAGGTGCATTAAGCAAGATTCCAGATCCGGTATGCCAGCTGTGGCAAGTGCAGTTGCAATAAACAGGGTTGATACTAATAATCCCTTATACATGTTGTTACTGGTGCATGGTCCCTTACACTGCAGAGAACCTGTTTTCACTTTTTTCAGCTTGATGACGAAAATTTCGGAAATTTCAAGAGCACTACCAGTGGACCCCAAACATGCAAAGTATTGCAAGGGTTTGTCAGAACAAAATGTAACTGAAGTCGTGAAGGGAAAAATGGATGCAATTGTATATATATGTAGTTAGACGAGTTTAATGGTAACAGTTTGGAAATAGGGGTCTTGGACGTTTATGCTATAGAGATGAACCTGAATACCACCAACAAAATATGATTGTCTTGCTGGCGTGATTTCAGACTTAGACAACCGGTCCATGGCAGGTCAGGATTGTTACTTTGCTGTAGAATCTTCAACGTAGAATGGATTTCTTCATGAATATGTATTGAAAGATGCAGTATTCAATTTCACACATTTATTATTACTGAAGATCATATAAAGTTTAGGTCTTTTTCTGACAGTATATGTACAACCAATAGCGGTGAAAAAAAACCTAAACAGGGTTTCTTTGCATTATCATATAATAAGGGACCAGAAAAAAAAAATCAGACATTGTATGACTTCCTTTTCATCTGACATGATGTTACTGTGCCATTAACTCTAGTGGCTTTATAGTTGCCCTCTCTGAAAGTGTCACAGTAATCGTATAGCGTATGATTCTGTCTAATGAACACGCTCCTTATGGCATATTTGTGTACCTTGTGAACATTGTTCATTAATATATATTTTATCAACAGTAATATATATAACTGTCATTGTTTCTCAAAAGACTGTATGCCATCTTGGATGAAATGGCCGACGCCTACAACAGGATCGGAATCAGCTGTTTCAGTCATCTGGTTTCTTCAATACGTCGAAGGTGCCGCGGGGGATATTGACATAGTTTTGGCTATTGCCGATAAATATATTTTTGGTAAAACAATGATTCGACTATAGCTTGTGACCAAACGTTGTCATTAACATGACACTTTTCTTTAGTATATGTTCAAAGATATCACTCAGCTGCAATGATTCGTTTTAAACTGAAATGGCTTGATTAACTCCTTTATTGTTTTAACGAGATGGATTTAAACCCGAGTTATTTACTGATTAGACTATAACACTGTAGTTCTCTGACTCTGAGTTGTGGTCAGTCAGGTATGCTTGACCAACGCTAACTGACCCTGCAGCGTGGTGGTGAGCATGCGAACTATGAAGATCAGTATGTGTTCCATGCAATCTCATGTATATAACACGAGTCCGTGTCTGGACGACGCTCTTCAGTACCCACGTATATTTGTGGTGTAGTTATTCACATGTTACCAGCGTGTTAATTGTTTGATCGGCATTCTAGATGTGAGTCAAGAAGGAATCATACAACTTTATGAATAACAATTTCTTGTATATTGCATAGAGCGACGTTTCGGTGTAGATTCTTACACTGTTATCAAAGTAAGAGTAGTCGCTTAAGCAATAAAGAAGAAGCTGTCATCCATAAAGTTGTGTGCTTCATAAGTTACCATCGTGGACTTTGATGTGCGTCGTGGTGTGTGAGTGTGTTTGGTTTGCCGCTGCTATCAACACTGAATATGTGGCAGAAAACTGACCAAGATTGTATACGTACTGTAACACTTACATAGTTTGTATAGACTTGAAAAACAAGGATCAGATTCAAATTCAATCTAAAATTCGAACACGATTCTGGTCTGCTTCACT
Organism: Haliotis rubra; assembly: GCF_003918875.1. Classification (NCBI taxonomy): domain Eukaryota; kingdom Metazoa; phylum Mollusca; class Gastropoda; order Lepetellida; family Haliotidae; genus Haliotis; species Haliotis rubra. The sequence continues at coordinate 1,441,834 of NW_025767057.1, forward strand.
GTGCACCTCTTCAGCCCTTATACACTGGCAGAAGTGACCAATGCCCATATATATCCCACTTGTGTTTTTAAAAACTTTTTAATATTTTCACAAACGATAGCCACATTTTTCTTTAATGGAATGCGTCCAGTGAAGAGTTGACGACATGCATTGACGATACTACATATGTACTTCAAACAAAGCGTTTTCATGCCGAATTCCCGGGTAATCCCCACATGCAATAATGTATATTGCAAACGAAAACAGACAAAACCATGTTTCTGGTATGATGTTTATTCATATATACTACCAGACCAACAAAAATCACTGTAGCACTACCAGAAACAATATGTTTCTCATCATTGCACATTTCTTCTGCGGTCCGGCGTTAATCAGTCGAAGAGGCAGTTCGGTTGACCCAGCAAGCTCCACTAACGTCACAGTGCAGGAAAGCGGAACTGGGATTCTTCGTACCGGAAGTGGTTCCTTCTGTGTGTCATCTGTGGTTTATACAGATAATCATGTTGCTGCGACGTCATCACAACCTGAATGACGTGTGAAGAATTACATTGAGACGTAATGGAGGTAAACCATGGAAGAAACGTCAACAGATTTAGGTGTTAAAACTTTGGCCGTCGGGGAGGGTGGTGGTGTGAGGGACGACGCCTTGAAGGCGCCTGACTTTGTCATTTATCAGCATGATGGTGTTTTAAGAAAGTAAAGAGAGGATACTTAGTACATAATGTAATAGATATTCAAATGGAAATTTTTAGACAATGCAAGAACAATGCCCTTGCAAAACCAGGCACTATCACTCATAATGCACTGTATTTAGATTAGGAAACGAGTTGCATGAGAAATCACTAACAAGAAATTAGATCGACATTGTAAAGATACATTCACATAAAAGAATGATGAACTGAATAAACAATGTCACCTTCCCATTCATGAACATCCTTACACGACACAATGAGCTGAAGGTCTTATGTCAGATTTAGTGTGCTGAACGAAACTGTGACCTGACCCAACTAATCAGGTAATCTTCTCAACCGAGGAACTATCGTGAATGAAATCTCAAAAACATCACACTTTGTAAGAAGAAACATTCAGGAAGCGTCTTAGACACTTTCCTCACTTTTTGACGATAAACATAATTATATATTACAAAAAGCTAATAGAACATTAGCTGTCGATTCATCGAAGTTTTAATTAAGAGGGAAGCAGCAACAGTAGATATACTTACTTGTAAGACGTTTGCCAACAGTCTATATACCTGAGTATATACGTATACACCTGTCAGGTGTATGGAAACAGTGTCGTTTCTGGTAAGACTAACTTTGTCAGCTCTCTCTTGCAGTCAACACGGAAATGTAATAACAACTGTTCGCTTGCTGTTGTATACGAACGAGATTCGATACACGTCATAGTCAACAATATTCCCTGCATGCGCCAGGTTTACACAGCTAATGAAATATAGTAAACATGACAATCATAGAGCGCCATGCGTATATGAAACATTGTCAAACACCATGAGATTAGCAAAACTAAACATCGATCGGACAAAAAGTGGAAAAATTTACTTCGACAAGATCATCGTGTTTAAGATTTCTAGCGGGAATTCCCCACAACATTATCAATGCAGCAAGCAACATGTTGTGTGAACAAGGCGGAAGGATTTCGATTCGAGGACATTGAACCGTGGTGTGGGTTGATGTAAACATGTTACTTCGCAATACACTGGCAGCAAAGTAACTGAATAAGTAACAATGCTGTCATCATTACGTAATTATTTTCTGAGAACTATATGCAACTATGCTATATCTGAAATATTAAAAATTGAAATAATGTGTCCCCTGATTACAATAGAATTATTAAAACGCTATGACATACTTATGACGAATTAAAGTATCATATATTGATAACAGCCTTAAAGTACTTCAAAGTCATCTACTGGATTGTCACAAAAGTATATAAACTGAGTCACGCAGTGATCTTCACAAGCATCGCTACAGAAATAACAATTTTAATTTTATATTCAGACTGTTTCATTTATTTCAGTATATTTAAACTCAAGTGTACAGGCGTGGTTCACACTGGATGTATGTGCTAAATACAGGATGATATCATCCCGTGAAGAGATATTCTTGTACAGGAAATGTTTACGGTTATTCAGGAGTGAATGTGGTGCGGATGCACCCAACCTCAATTTATTTGAAACCTGCTTAAATATATACATTGGACATTTTATAGATGATATAACGTCACATTTAAACTTGACACTGTTGACACTGTTCCTGACACTGTTGATGGACATAGTCACTGAACCTGAAGACAAACACAAAGGCTCAGCGTTTCAAATACAATAACTTTACATGCGACAAAAGGAACCTTACTATCATCACATCTAGACTGCACACAATGACCCCAAGCCGTCCTTTATGCAATACTGTGAATGTATTGGGAAAGAATCTTGACCGCCATTCCTCTTTAATCTATTGCATGCGTTCTGTGACGCATTAGGTCTAAGTAAAGGCTTTATTACGCACAACTGAGTGACTTAGCCAAATATAGCGCGACCAGGCTTGCTGAATGCAGGGCTGCAGTTTGCCCGCAACCCTCGGGCATATATCGTAAATGGTACCGTTGCTCCAGACTTACTTGAAACGGCTTGCTCACGGCAATGTGTTCGTCACTATCATCAAATATATTTCGCACTATTCTCCCAGTTTTGCAACCGTGTTCATTGTACACTATTAAATACCTTTTCTTTGCTCGTGTGGTAATCTAGCAATGTACGTGGTGCATTTTGTTATTAGCTTGCGTAACATATACCTTAACTTTTGAAGAGCGTGCGACGCTTCAACGTATTTGTTCAAGTATTTTTGTTCAGCCATTACGTAGTCAAAAATTTGTTTTTTTCTGTTTCTGTTTCCTTTTCTTAGGAAGTTTCTTTTCAGTTCTTTTCAGTTCAGTTCTCGCATGTCCACCTCCTATATATAGGTACGTAGGACATGTCGATATACTTAATAATTTATGAACATTGTAGAAAGATGTATCCTATTTGTAGACATATACCGTGGATACATCCTCGTAGTGTAATGACCATTGTCGGGCAATGACAATTATATTAATTGACATTGGAAAGATTTCATGATTTTGAAGAACATCAGTCGGTTTGGTACACTACCTGTGTGTGAAACCATGACATGCGGTCGTTTCCTGCATAAAGTCTTTTTCCTTTTTCTTTTTTAAAAATTCCATTTCAAGTTGCATGTACAGACAGAAAAGTGACGTGTGTTGGCAGTTATATCATCAAGTTAATAAGCATAATTGTATATACATATGAGCGTATACAGTATATAGATAGACAGGAACTAGATTGTAATGGACACATTCCTTTGAGTAAGTCAAATTGTATGAGTGCTTTATTAAAATGTCAGAGTAGGGTATCTTAGTGATCCCATTTTCAAGTAAAATAAATAAATCTATTATTTTTCATTGCAATAAACCTTTCAATATAACATATGTCCTTAAGCAATATAAGAAATCCTGCAAAAGATATATCTTGCTGTTTAAGGCTTGAAGTATTGATGCATAAAGTTGTATCACTGTAGTGTGAGTGCCCCCTGTCTTGATATAGCAGCTGTCTTATTTAAAGGGACTTCACACCATTCTCACTGCTTTCATGAAATGGACTGAACTCAACTATTATTATGCATTTTCCATCCATCAGCTGTTAATCAATCATAATCCGTTAATCTGTCATAATCTACAGCAACTAAATTTAGTTATAAATAGTTTTTGTTTCAGAAAGCCATGTGCAGGACCATTATTCTGGTTTCTTATGGTATAGCTAGAAAGGAATTTTCATTTATGTATTTGGTGTTTATACAAAGCAAACTACGGGTGTTAGCCTATGTAAAACCTTCTTGCACGGCAATGGTGATGCACTTCCAAAATACTCATGTAAACACAGCATTCATTTTCCTACACCAGATGCGCGGTTGTCACATGTTCTAGTTTATTAAAGATCGAACAATTACAGCCAGTGGACATGCAGAACTAGGCGAGAGATACTATACGAGAGTATTCGGCCATTACAACTATGACAAGTGCATATGTAATGAGCAAACCTATCATCAATACAGCTATTTCCCTGATGAACTCGGCTCGTAGTGCTGTTAGGCGATGTTCCTTCTATTAGGGGCGGCCATGCAACTATGACAAGTGCATATGTAATGAGCAAACCTTCATAAATGAGCTATTTCCCTGATGAACTCATTAGGATGTTCGAATGTTCCGTCTATGAAGCTGGATGATGGAGAATTTGATGATGCTGGACATGTATGTTAGGACATACATATACTGCTGCTAATAATGGTTGTCACCGGCTTCAATTTTTAATTGGAAAGGGGTCAGTCAGTGTCCTTCTATGAAGCTGGGGATGGGGGAGGTGATGATGCTGGACATGTATGTTAGGACATACTATATAAGCACATCAGGGAAAAGCTAAAAACGCATATTTTGCAGGTGTTTCACCAAATAAATTTCCTGCGAAGAATTTACGAAAGCAAATGAATAATAATGGTGTCGATGATGAAGACCTCAGTTGATAATTCTCAGTATATACTGGAGAACACCTGTCAGGTAAATTACTCGTTGGGAAAAAGAATAGCTGTCTGAAATCTCTCTCGAGGTCAAGGTTTACGGACGCAGTATGAGGTAACTTAATAGCTTGCTATCGATCGAGACTGGACACACGACAGAATCACGTGAAACAACATGTCCCTCAGTGGCTTAGTCACGACAACTGACGAAATGTAGTAAACATGACAATCACAGCCTGGTGTTGAACTTTACACCTTATCAAATAAACGTGTTATTTGCAAAACCACAAGTCGTTGAGACAAAAACATGGAACTTTGTTTACTTCGTAAGGCCATTTTTCTACTCAGATATGGAATCAGATGTACTCTTCCGCACCTACCAACCGTCCTTAAATTACTTCATTCGAATTGCCAAACACAAATATCTAACTGGATTTCATTGTACAGAGAACATCACACTTGCAAACTAAATGTTCAAGAAGGAAACAGGAGAAATTCCTGCTACCCCTGTAGATCTGTTACTTCGTGTAGAAGCCGTGTAGATATGTTACCTAACAAATGGATAAACATGACTGTGTTAACGATCTAACACATTTGCATTCTGTCATGCGGTCATCATGTTTGTGAACTATATACATAATAACACATAATTCATTATTATATATTTTCATAGGATTTGCGGAAACATCGACATTTTTAAGTTTTACATATTACATGATGGGCGAATCAAGTATGTCATAGTGTCTTATGCTGAAATCAGAACGATTATCTTAGTTTTAGTAGACATACCAACTGGTTTACATACACTTTATGTACAGGTAGGAATTTTTACGTCCCTTTCAGAATTTGAAAATGATGGACAATAACTGTTTGAAGGAGTGTGTGATGTCTGTTTAAATGATGTCATCTCGCGACAGGCGACCCACTCATAACATTGTACTAATACAAGCATACGCTTTCAAGAACCTATGACTTGGTAACACACAAATGTAGTGTGACAATCCGTCCGATGCTTTTAATTATCGTTTAAATCCGTTTTACATTAATGTACACGGCCAGCAGTGTGTCAGAATGAACAGAATTCTATTGGTTTGCATTTACACTAAGTATGTTTACCTTAAAAGAAAAAGATCTATTTTGTGTGTATGCAAAGCAAGCACATGTGCACGTGTATGACACATTTTCTGTCACGACAATCGATGCATATCGACAATACAGAAGTAAATACAGTTACTGCGAGTATATTTCATCATCCTCTTTGCAACATGTGTGCGGTAGTCAAATGACCTAGACTGCTTGGATCGAAACATGAACACGTTTCGTCGATTAATAACGTACGGATATTTCGTACTTGATTTATGGAACAGTCGGCTGTAGTCAACAGGCTGATTTAGTACTTTAGAACATAACTGAAAATATACCAATGGCAATTTCCCACGTGAACACAACCGAAGAACACGTTATAATCACGAATATCATCACAAGGTCCTTAATGTGTACACAACATGTGTATTCGTTTTCAACCATTGTGTCTATCTGCATGATGGAATGTACTGAATGTTTAGCTTTACCGCATTAACGCTGATGCAGAGAGTTACTGATAAAGTTTTCATACGTTAATTTCGTTTCAACGTTTGTAGTGTGATTATGGTTGAGACTATTGGTCCAGGTGAGAGATAACAAATAACCATTAATTAATTAATTAATTAAATGAATAATTAATTTTAAGCTGTTATAATGCTTATTATATCATACTGTGGGAAATAATCCGATGGCTCAAAAATGTTTGGAACATTAGGCAAACGGGAGGTAGGTAGGCCAGTGGTTCCATTCCTAAACTGTGTGACATCCAGACTTTGTATATATATAGTTTATTCCTGTGCGCTTAGAGCATGCTGATGCACGGGATACAGCGCTATATAAATACATTTATTATTATTGTAACTTTGTCGCATCACGACGAAAGCACAGATTGTGGTTATATTTTTTTTATATATAACCTGAATAGTTTTTCAAAACGTAGCGCTAATCCATACTCAGTCACACACTTAGTATCCTTTCAACAAATACGCACATACGTACGATCCCCATCGACGTACTCAAGAGTTCATTTCGATATTCAATGAATATTTGATTATTTTAGCATGCGAGTGAGTGAGTGAGTTTGGTTTTACACCGTACTCAGCAATATTCTAGCTGTATGGCGGCGGTCTGTAAATAATCGAGTCCGGACCAGACAATCCAGTGATCAACAGCATGAGCATCGATCTGCGCAATTGGGAACCGATGACATGCGTCAACCAAGTCAGCGAGCCTTACCACCCGATGCCGTTAGTCGCCTCTTACGACAAGCATGGGTTACTGAAGGGCAATATTTTAACCCGGACCTTCACGGGTATATTTTGGCATGCATTGTTAAGAGAAACAATGCTAATTGTACACCTAACTGATTCAAGAAGTTTACAAGGAGAACCAACGTATCCTAATAGAGTGTGAACAAGACAAAGATTGACCATTGTACGGTGCATTTATTTCTTGCAGCACAAATTACTTTAGCCTCTTGAATACACGTTGATTGATTGATGACCGCTGGTACTCAAGACCACAGTCTTAGGATTGTTAATACCCGAAATAACAACTCAGATACAAACAGACGCATATGTACAATACATTATGTGTGGAGAAGAATTATTTCAGTTTGTACAGATATGCTGAGTGTAATACCATGCATTTCTTCCGAGACTTGACGAAATGATGACTTATGATCAAAATGTCCTCCAAGGAAAACGCTAAGATATATGCAACATTGTCATCATGTGACCATATATTTAGAGTCATCCAAATGAATAATATCGCATATGCGTTCCAAGAGTTCATTTCCTCCATTTATATCAATGGTACATGACATAGGAACATATGTGACCATTTTATTTGTTACATTTCCACACACAAAGTCACCAGGCTGTATTTCAGGGTCTGATATCACGAAGACATCATAAACATAAACTGACCTAATCTTTATATATCCGATCGAATCGTTTTGCCTCTGCAATGGCAGGGTGCTTCTTCTGTTACCCCTAACATTAACATATTTATCCATGTAGGTTTCGTGGGCATTGCAGTATATACCGTATTAAATCAGCTCAACTAATTCAAAACATTTCGTCAAAGAATGTGTCATAAGAAAGTAAGATTGTTTTAAACTTCTTTTATTATATATGATGCGACGTTTCGGTATGGATTCTTATACCGTTGTCAAGTAAGAGTGATGTGTCATAATGTTAGCGGCGTGTAAAATATAACAAATGGATCATAAGAACTTTGCCAATACGAGGGACAGACAAGACTGAGACAATCAGGGGCAGCAGGTTTGGCTGTTTGTTCCTTCACCCTTCATATAGCTCCGTATATATTTTCCACGGAAGAGAGCCATGATACTTTTCAGTAATCAAATGCATCGAAGGATGAAATAATGTGATGTACTCGACCATGATATCATGAATCCTTAAATTCAGACGACAACAGACACGATTATTATTATTATTATTCTTTATTCACTCTTGCCAGACTAACTAATACTGTTGCATGAACAATTATGTTACTCGTTGCACATTTCTTCTTCAATCCGATGTTAGCCAGTGTATAAAGCAATTCAGCTGACTAAACTGAACTAATTGCTGACAAGGCTCCACTGACCACTCTGGACAGTGGACGAAGGCGGAACTTGGATTCTTCGTACCGGAAGGGCTCCTTCTCAGTGCCATCTGCAGACCATACAGAAAGCACGTTGTTGTGACGTCAACACAACCTGGATAACTAGCACATTACGTAGAGACGTAATGGAAATAAAGCCATGAAAGAAACGTCAACAGTTTATGGGTTGAAATGTTTGTAGAAAATGACTGAACTGACAATAGAACCATCTTTCATCTTGCCACCCATGGGAAGACATCCAACTTGGGTGAATCCGCCAACATTCTCGATGATTTTGATCATGGCACGGTTGTTGCTGAAAGTGTCCACATACATTCCCTTGAAGTTCAAATCTTGAGCAAAGTCCACACACATTTGGAGACAAAACTCGCCGATTCCCTTGCCTCTTTCCGACTTCTTGACAACGATGAAGGGGTCGGCAACGCTGTTACATCCACGGTAATACTTGCTGATGGCCAACATGAATGCAGCAACCATTTCTCCAGTGTCCCTACTCATTATGGCGAAGTTGAAGCTGCCTTGGATGTCTTTACGGAACTCCTTCTCTGAGGAATATTCATCCACCCCAAAACCATTGCCACTCTGGGCTGCAGCTTGGATGAGGCCGAATGTTTCCGACAGCTGGGAGTCGCTCATGGTGTCGATGATGACAAGGCGGCCGTCGGGGAGGGTGGTGGTGTGAGGGACGACGCCAGGAAGGCGCCTGACTTTGTCGACTTTGTCATTTATCAGCATGATGGAGTTCTGGAAAATACCAAGGAGAACACTTACTAAACAATGCTTCAGACTAGGTCCTGAGTGTAACTGTAACCGCCCCGCAACGTTTGGCCAACGTACCTAACTCGATAGCAATAAAATCTCAAGGAAGCAAGTTCAGGAGGAGCATGGAGATGTTGTTAAGGAAATGCTCACATATATGTTCCTTCTTAATGTCCGGAATATAAACGATGTTTTCCAATATTGATTCATAAAACAAAAGGATTAACATAAATCATTCATTACAAGTTTGATATTTTGTGACTGGTGCACTAATCTGATATATACTTACTAATTCGACTGTTCCAACTTTCAGGATATACCGGCGAACACCTGACAGGTAAACGGAAACAGGATCGTTGGTTATAAGACTTGATCTCACAACTGTTGTGTGATCCCTCTTGCAGTAAAGAGGGAAGTGTGACCAAATAGTGTATCGGTTGTTCATTTATACACAAGCCGTTAAACAGGACTGATGTATGGACCAATCACAGCATGAGACTGGAGACGCGCCATAGTCTCATAGTCAACAATCTGTCTCCCAGCCGCCTCGTCTATACAACTGGCGAAATTTAGTAAACATAACAATCACAGTGCGTCATGCGGGATTTGACACATTGTCAAATAAACCAGTTATTTGGCAAAACTAAATTTTGGTCAGGCAAATTATGAAAACACTGACTTCGTCAAGATCATATTGTTTATGATTTGTGGCTTGGCGTTCACCCTGAACCGATTAACGCGACAAGCGAACTGTGATAAACAGGTTAGGGATTTCGACAGGAGGACGATGAACTGGATAGGACTGTATTGAGATTTACCAAATCTAATCATATTTTGACAGTACATTACTTACACACATATAAACATCATGTCAGATATGTCGAGAATTCTTTTCACATGTGTGGTGATCATAACAGTAGATTTGGTTGACAGACAGAAACGTTAGCGATTTCTCTTGTTGTGAATATGGACTTTTTCATCAATGTTAATTACAGATTGCTTTCAAACGTATTTAAATCAAATGATATCTTCCCATAAGACAGACCTCCCAAAAGACAAGCCGCTTAAAACAACACATTTTATGGTTGGTTGCATTTGGCATAATTAAGCTGTACCCTTGATGATAATGGTAGGTGCCCAGATAAAAAAAGACAACATTAGATATTATCTATAGTTTTATCAATTCATGTAATGAATTATGATTTTTAAATTAAAACATGTTGCATCAACATATATATGTACATCAACATATATTTGCCAGATCACCTTTACTTGTGAATACTATCAAAAACAATAATTTATATACACGAACCTATCAAACATATGAGACCAAGCACATACTGCCCACATACTGCCCACATATAATTTATATACATGTACCTATCAAACATGAGACCAAGCACCATATTATTTTACATCACATGTTTGTCAGTGCACAGATAACACTTATTAGAAAGTCATTTTAACATCATCATTATCTCCTTTGACCTTGTTCTAGAAATTTAAAGTAAGATTCCCATTTAACATAAACACCAGCTTGTAAGTATCATTTTAATCAGTTTTAATAACTAAAGTCTAATAAACAGCGGATAAGTAGAAGTTGGACATTGAGCCTGAATACACCGGAGCCTGAATACAACCGAGGAAGAGGCAGTATGAACCAGATAGAGTAAGTGCAAGAGTAAGACTACATCGGATAAACCATACCAGAAGCATTGCTACACATCGGAACGCAGAAACGTCGACATGGAAGATCATGGTGGACATTTAATCAAGACAAGAACTGTACAGATCTTTGAAGGGCATTTAGTGAAATACATGAGAAAAGCAAGATTTATGGATGTCAACTTCTTTATGCTAAATAACACGACGTTTCGGAGTGTATGCTTTCTCCTTCATCACCTGAGCAAGCATACACTCTGAAACGTCGTGTTATTAACAATAAAGAAGTTGACATCCATAAATCTTGCTTTTCTAACAACTATACAGATATATAACAGAGTTGCCATGAGAGTTTTGGAGGGAAAGTTTCAGCACTCTCCAATCGTTATACAGGTTCGTTGGTTTGTTGTTTAACGCCGCACTCAGCAATATCGTTATACAGAATGTGCAGTGCAGCGGAAAAATAAATGGTACTTCTATTCTTTTGTTTACAGTGAATGGTGGACTGAGGCCGGGATGTCTGTTGTCTCCCTTACTGTTATAATCTGTTTATGGACAATTTGTTAAACGTTCACGCTAGTTCAAGCCCTGGTGTAATTATTGACACTATGAAATGTTGTGTGGTAGTGTTATTTATTATGATACAATGTTACACGTGTAATACATAGTACCTGCTGACATTCAGTTGGTGAAAGTGGTGTACTCCATACTTAGTCTTTTGCTATATTTGGACTGAGTTGAGATTTCCACTCTTTCCTGACGTACCTTAAGTTACAGACAGATGTGGAATGTACTACAAGGTGCCGATTCAAAAGGGTTCTGCTTCAGAGAGTCTGGTAGATTTTTTTATGTGTTTGTTTTTGTATGGCAGGAGAGGTAGCCATTGCCTCTCACAAGAAGACCAGCCATAGTATTTTGTACTGGCATGGTGAAACCTTTGTGGGGGTTGGGGAATGGCTGGTGGTGGTGGTGTGTGTGGAGGAGGGGAGGGCACCACCCCTCTGGTTCCGCCTATGATTTGTGAGCTTTATTCAACTGTTGTTTTTGCTGCTTCCACACCTAGTTCTTTTACGGACTATTTCCACTTGGCAATCAACATGTAACATTATAAATAACACCTGTTAATCGGCGGCAAAAAAAAATCATGTTCGTTCTAAAAATGTACTGCTTATATGCTATTGTTCACCCACCCGTGGGTGGGTACCGGGTAGGATGAAATGGGAATATGACCGATAATGTTCCAGCGCCTCACTGGCAGCTAATAATGGTGGTAATAGTGGTATCGTATTTGTCTTTTCTGATCTGTCTCGTGTCGGACTAAAATAGAAAGCAACTCTAGTATTATCTCCAGGTTATTGAAAACATTGCCACAGGATGGCTGAAAAGGTCTTAGGTCTACTCATGTAATGTCATCGTTCTTTTGCCTTGTACGCCCAGCGGCATCTGCTTCGTCGAATAATCCAGAATCGATTCTAGCGTTCAGGTTTCATATAAATTTGAAGGGATTTTGCCTGTTATTGTATTTCAACATAATCACCTCCGATGGTAGAGTGTCTGTATCCCTGTGACTTTCTCCTGATGCTCTAGAAAGTCTTCAAAATCACAATTGACCCTTTGTACAATGCTACCAGACAGGACTCTGTTCCGTTCAGAAAAAGGTGTAAACGGTTGGTGAATGCGCAGCATATTCAATGCGGTCAAATCCACATCCGTATATTATTATACGACAACTCATATATACTACTCACACTTTGCTAAGGATCAAATCATCAGAAAACTATGATGTGGGGTCAAATTTGGTTAAAATATCTAAGCCTATTGTAAGCATGGATCCTAGGTTTCATTATGTCATTTTATCTTGTGGATCCCATACCTGCTATTGACAGGTATTGTGTACTTGTCAATGACTCGTTCCATGATTTGCAAAATGGTTGATTGGTGCCATGAAAACCATGTTTATGCTTACTCATGTATCAGGTGCATAAGGCCTAAAGGGGTGTTACCATAACTATTTATCGATTTTTAAATGGATATAATTTCAAATCATAACTCTACGTTTAAGTAAAGTTGTGAATTTATGTGTACGTATTGTCGTTTTACTGAATATCTATTGTAAACCCGACTTATATCTCGACATGTGTGTCTTCGGATGTTTTACCCAAATGTTTCACAAGAGATTCTGTATTCCCCAATAAATTGCCATTGTAAATAAAAAAGTAAACTACTATTCCCATGCATATTTATTTACATGCATTGTGCCATGTTCAGTTTGTATTCAGATTACTCCATTAATTCAAATGATATTTTCTTCGTATTTGTCTCAAATTAAAACATACCACCAGGTTACAGTCTACACTAATTTGTATGAATATATCCTTTGCACAAAAGACAAATTATGTTGCACGGTAGATATTAGTAGAACGCAGTGGAATACATCAGTATGAGCTACATGGTGGTTCTTGGATGCAACACAAGAAATTGTATAGACAATTGGATGCAAGCGGGCATATGCTCCTTCGATATGTATTTGGTACATATGCAGCCTGTCAGCATTAAGGTATAGTACATAACACATGCAAAGTATTCAGAGAGTTCAACACATGTTTCCGTAGGCACAGAACATTTCTGCCGTCCCTGCATCACAGGGTGTTGGGAGCCACAGTCAATCAGGTCTGTCTGACCCGGGGGTGTAAGTGGAGGTAGTGTGATAGGTATATCGCTTTCTTGAGATTACGATCAGCAATCTCAAGTAGATAGCGTTGTCAAATGTGCAGACAACAGTCCCTCTTTGTCACTTGTGGCGTACTGATTCACATCGTATACTTTGGTATGCCTCGGGGTGAGTGAGTATGCATCACTTCGCTTTGAATAGTGTTCCATTTCAGGAAAGTGACCGATGTTTTAGACCTCTAAAGTAATAACTATAGCATACGGTTGAAAACTGAGGATAAAATGTGTAGATAGAGTTAGTTGTGTGATGGTTCTCATATCACAGCAACAATGACGGACCTTTGTGTGAGCGTGTGAGTTGAAAGTGAACATGGTGAGAGACGTTTACAACTTAAGAAACATCCTCAACATGTGGGTATTGTGTTGAAGACAGAGGATCATATTCAGGCTATCTTTGGGACTCGAATCCATGATCAACTCTACAGAGAGGATTTCATGGCCTAAAGCCGCTTGGACAGCATTATCTCACTCTAACTTTGAACGATCTCACCTTTCTTTCAAGGATCAAGATTCCTAAAGACGTCAGCCAAAATCTCATTTACTGCAATGCATCTAAAGGTTGGTACATGTAATGTTATGGGTGTTTTATGACTAAACCATTATATCATGATTATTAATTTTCAGTTAGAATAATAATACGAGAACAGCTAATTTTGTTGTTGATATTTTGCTTTTATTCTTTCTATTGCAAGACTAACAAATACTGTTGCGTGAACAATACGTTTCTCATTGCACATTTCTACTACAATCCGATCTTAACCAGTCCATAAGGCGACCCGGTTGACCCAGCGTACCTAAATACTGAGCAGGCTCCACTGACCAAACTGGACAGTGGACGAAAGCGGAACTGGGATTCTTCGTACCGGAAGGGGCTCCTTCTCAGTGCTATCGGCAGATCATACAGAAAGCACGTTGTTGTGACGTCAACACAGCCGTGATGACGTGTACACTACGTAGAGACGTAATGGAGATAAAGCCATGGAAGGAAAGTCAACAGTTTATGGATTGAAATCTTTGTAGAAGATGATTGAGCTGACAATGGAACCATCTTTCATCTTGCCACCCATGGGAAGACATCCAACTTGGGTGAATCCACCAACATTCTCGATGATTTTGATCATGGCGCGGTTGTTGCTGAAAGTGTCCACATACATTCCCACGAAGTTCAAATCTTGAGCAAAGTCCACACACATTTGGAGACAAAACTCGCCGATTCTCTTGCCTCTCTCTGATTTCTTGACAATGATGAAGGGGTCGGCAACGCTGTTGCAGCCACGGTAATACTTGCTGATGGCCAACATGAATGCAGCAACCATTTCCCCAGTGTCCTTGCTCATTATGGCGAAGTTGAAACTGCCATCGATGTCTTCACGGAATTCCTTCTCTGAGGAGTATTCATCCACCCCAAAACCATTGCCACTCTGGGCTGCAGCTTGGATGAGGCCGAATGTTTCCGACAGCTGGGAGTCGCTCATGGTGTCGATGATGACAAGGCGGCCGTCGGGGAGGGTGGTGGTGTGAGGGACAACGCCAGGAAGGCGCCTGACTTTGTCGACTTTGTCATTTATCAGCATGATTCAGTTCTGAAAAAATAGGGACAAGAAACTTAGTACATGAAAACATCAATATTCAGGACAACCGTGCATCATAAAACCGATATTTTAATTGTATGTCCAATACCTTAATTAACTCCTGAGGACAACGTGACATTTTAATACATAATATAGAGGACTATGATCTGCTTAAACTGTATAACTATTTCGCAGTAACTTTCACCGTATAGGGAGCAGCCATGCGTATATGACTTCTCGGACAGTTCACAATTTCAGGCATGCAGACAGAGGAAGTATTTGCAGAAAAATAAGAAAAAGCAACGCGACTGATGAAATAAACGCGTGGTTAATGTCACATAAGGTGACCACAATTTGTCTACAACAAGTTTGATCTGAAGCGTTACCATATTAATTGTGTTAGGTTAATGACACTGCTTGGCTTGCTGTGGGTGAAAATACATTTTTGTATCAAAACCATGCATGCAGAAACACAATCCCACATTATTTACCTGACCTATTTACTGAGAGAAGTGAAATCGCTTTGGCGTTAATATCACAGGTATTTGTGTGACTGTCACAGCGTGTTGAAAATCGCAGCATGCATAAATACACCATAAATATTATATTTTGTATATCCCGATTGATGCAGTAACGGTATATATACTTACGTTTGAAATCCGTTGATAATCCTCAGTATATACTGGAGAACACCCGTCAGGTAAACAGACACAGTGTAGTTTGTCGCAAGACTTGCTGTCAGACCTTCTCAAAGTCTCTCTCACAGTCAAGAGAGAAGTGTGACGAAACCCGGATCGCCTGCTCTTTTATACACAGACCGGTAAACATGAGGAGATGTCAGGGATCAATCTCAGAACGAGGCTGGATACGCGTCATAGTCACATGATATCAACAATATTTCCCGCAGCCGCCTGGGCTTGACGAACTGACGAAATGCAGTAAACGTGTCTCTCCTGACGCGTCACGTGGAATTTTACACACAGTCAAATAAACCGGTTATTTCCATAATTAAAAAACATCCAGACAAAATATTGATTATATACCACGAAATGATCAGCTTGCCTGGGATGTATGGCTGGGGATTCCCCTACAAACAATTAGCGCTGCAACCAGCAAAGCGTAAACAGGTTTGAATGGTTTTGCCTCGAGGACAGTGAACCGAGTGAAAACATTCACACGCAACGTTACCGTCAGTTGAGTTGCACTTCACCTTCTATGACGATGACATTTGAACCTGCACTGAATAATCGGTAAACACAGTGCTTCTACTTTCTAAATACTATGTAAAATATGTGTTGTATTGTGACAACTGCAATATAACATAATAAAATGCAACGTGATTATGAACTAATGATTAAAACGTCAGACTTCAATGATAAAAGTGTCACATATCATAGGAATCTTACAGCCTTTACCTTCATATAATGTTTCGAATCCCCACATGGGTGCAATGTGTGAAGCCCGTGATGTTGCTGGAATATTGCTAAAAGCGGCGTAAAACCAAAACTCAGTCAGTCAGTCATATAATGTGTGTGTGTGTGTGTGTGTGTGTGTGTGTGTGTGTGTGTGTGTGTGTGTGTGTGTGTGTGTGTCTCTCTCCCTCCTCTCTCTGTCTCTCTCTCTCTCCCTCTCTCGCTTTCTGTGTCTGTGTCTGTCTCTGTGTGTGTTGTGTGATCGGCCGCCTGTTCACTGGAAAACAAACACCGTGGTGTGTGTTATCTCCAAGTTATTGTCGAGATTGTGACACGCGGTGATCGTCTACGCACCTCTAACCAACCAGCTATTCGACTTAATGTCAGACTGAAGTAAAGAATTGTTTCGAAATATAAGGTTTCCTTAGTGTAATTCACCAATGACCATTCATGTTTCCAGCTTTTCTTGAAACTGAAAAACAGGTGTTTGAAAAGTGGAGTGACATTTCGGTGAGCAATTCAATTTTGACAGAATTTGCTGAAACATATATCCAATGTAAATAATATTTATATGTCCAACTAGCATCGGTGCACAAGGATTATTTATGTTACCAATATAACGCTTCCACGAAGAAATTCTCTGACACTGATGACAGATATCTACACGAGTCACAAAACAAACTCCAAAGGTTTCGTTAGAATTAGTGACATTATGTAGGACTCACTGTACCTCATCGTCATCATA
This sequence comes from Haliotis rubra, assembly GCF_003918875.1. Classification (NCBI taxonomy): domain Eukaryota; kingdom Metazoa; phylum Mollusca; class Gastropoda; order Lepetellida; family Haliotidae; genus Haliotis; species Haliotis rubra. Next base: position 1,459,013 of record NW_025767057.1, read on the forward strand.
ACTATAATCTATGCAGTCACCCCAAGGCGCCTCATAACGCAATTTCATACAATTATGGGGAAAGAATCCCCACCACCGTTCCTCTTTAAGCTACTGTGGCCATTCTATGACGTAGTAGTTCTAACCAAAGGTTTTATGACACACGGATGGGTGATTCCGATTTATATGGCCCGACCAGGTGTCAGGTTCGTCGCAGCAGGACAGCACCATGCCCCGAACCCTCCAGCACATATTGTTGAAGGTACTGTTTCAAGAATGCTTGCCCCGGGGCCACCGTGAAGTCAGCGCGGGTGACCTTAAAGAGGTTTATTGAAAAAAAGGGGAGCGGCTTTTGACAATAGTCAGTTTGCCCCCGTCTATTCGTGACGGGGCAGATTTCTTTCAGACTGCATATCAGCCTTGGATCTTATTGTACAGAGGAAATCGTGCGTTGAGCGTGAACTTTTAAACTCGTCATCGATTCTTCTGGAATGTTCGTCAATAGAAGCAGGCGTAATCCAAGCTGCCTCAAACCATTTGTTACCTGATTCGTTATACATGATTTACCATGTCTTTTCTGTGCATATGTGGCACGGTATCAAACTAGGTATTTTGTTTTATGTTTACAATATCGGAACGTGTAGGATACAACTCAAGGTTGGAAGAGTGCACGGTGTTAAGGCTTTATGAAATATAATATAAATGTGTTGACTTGTTCAGCCTTTTCTCCCTCAAAATTCAAGGATTTGTTTCAAAGCTGCAAATCCTTTACTCTTGATACACGTTTTCTATACTCCTTCATTCAAACATGCATGCATCCTATATATTTATATATTTTTGTATACATACACAAATTAACGTTGTGTGTAGGTATGTGTGATAAAATCTGCAGTAACATCAATATTCCTACCTACCAATAAATATTGCAGAATATACATTTATATATCTAGTGTATATTACATAATATATATGGTGTATATATTATATTTTAGATACACATATATGTATATACATATACAAAATAAACGTTGACTATGAAAATTTTAATATATAATTATATATATACTGTATATTTTCATATAAATATATATATTCAGTTTGTGTGTGCATGTGTGATAAGATCGGTATAATCAATATTATTACTTTCCATTTGATATTGTACTTTTCGTAGCCAACGTTTATTTGTTCCTGACTGTAGATGGCCAGTTTAGAAACAGTTAACAAATTTGATTCCGCTGATACCACACCTGCAAACGATGGAAAAGTACATTATGAAAGTTGAGTTGGGTCCTGTTCATTAGGTCAGTCGGTGGAGAGTGAGGTTGCTATTAATAATGAAACTGATACATCATGACGGGCGGCACACTCACAAGTGATCCGCGCATGTACGGTCTGTACACCATGATATCACACAATCTGACAATCCATCGGAGGTTCTTAGAAAAAACCCAATAAATAGGTCTTCATACTGAGGCGCATAATCAGCATAGTGCCGACATGGTATTGTTCAAATACAACCATCTACGGTTATTTCAGAACAGATAAAAAAGTAATTTTAGTTCGTTCAATGTTCGGCATGAACATTTCGCCTAACTACAAGAGGTCGGAACGAAAAATAAACAGTTCGTTACACCCGTCAGTTCGTCTTAAGCGTGTTCGTTATGAACGTACTTCACTTAATCTACAACTGTCTATGTATCGTAAAATGCTTGTTTCTGGTTTGTATACAAGGAAACTACATGTGTGTATTTCTTGCTCAATGTTTTGAACAACTCAAGGCCACGTCAAATGTTCTTCTACACTATAAACACGTCATATTTCATCATCCTTTCAGCACCAGATGTGCTCAAGTCACGTGTTCTAGAGTGTTCGAGATCAAACAACGGACACATTTTTGTCTATTCATAACATAAGGACATTGGGTACTTGACATAAACCATTCATAACAATGGTCATTTGCTGGGTCGAACTCATTCAGAGAACACTTTTTCTTTACTGCAGTCATCAGATGCTCTTCGTTTGCAGTTAAACTGGTTCCATAGCTTCAGCATCTGGATGTTTGGTGCAAGGTCAGTGACAAGCACCCACATAAATTCTGAACTGTGCATGTGCTATCATCGCATCTGTCACAATAGAATTCTCTTATGGTGCATCTCGCGTGACAAAATGGACCGAATTCCTGAACTGATGGCGATAACTCATAAAACTGTATTAGGGGCGGTGGGGTAGCCAAGTGGTTAAAGCGTTCGCTCGTCACGCCGAAAACCCATGTTCGATACCCCACATGCGTACAACGTGTGAAGCCCATTAAAATGTGTCCCCGCAGTGGTATTGCTGAAATATTACTAAAAGTGGCGTAAATCTAAACTCACTAATACTGTATTAACAAATTAAGCCTTAAATCCGTGTTAATGATTACAATGTCAAAATGATGGTTACATCAGTGACCCAGACAAGATATGCATAGAAACATAGAAGCATAGAGTTCCCTGTGTACAAATATGCATCATATGTAAAAAGATCTCTCCCTTAAACCAACCAACAAACTGTTAAGAGCTTGTGCATCGGACAAAGAATCTCAAATGTACGACGCATGTAGCATATGCACAGCAGATCACGTAAGCCACCAGAATTGACATTGCACGGTAACGCGTGCCGGATGTAAAGTTAGTCATACAAATGTTACATGTAAACAGCTTGTGTATGTTGGGCTCTGCAGGAGATTCACTACCTCACTGCCTAATAAAAGCTGAGAAGCATGACCTCACTCTTCCAAGCGGGCCTCGACAACTGTCAATGCCAAGTGTTTGAAGTATCGATGTGTGGCGTTGAACTACCTGTCAACAAACTCCACTGCTTGCTAAATAAGGAAGTAAAGACGAAGGGAGGACTTAGGCGAGGTTCACTGATCGACACCTAGAAATACACATGTGCAGTTGTCGAAACTATAACACATACCAGACGCAATTAAAGGTCAATAATATATACGTTTATTTGTGTATTAAGTGAGTGAGTGAGTGAGTGAGTGAGTGAGTATAGTTTTACGCCGCTTTTAGCAATATTCCAGCAATATCACGGCGGGGAAACGACCCCAGAAACGGGTTTAACACATTGTACCCATGTGGGGAATCGAACCCAGGTCTTCTGCGTGACAAGCGAACGTTTTAACCACTAGGCTAGCCCAACGACACTTTTGTGTAGTAAACGAGTGAATTGATGAAAATATTCTAAAACACTGGCATTATCCCAGTCGTGGCCATGAAGGTTTTTCCATCAGCAAAAGACACTTACACAATAAAGAATATATAATTACATATTAGATTGTATCAGTAAATTGATTAGTAAAACAGAAGATAAATCAGCAAGTTAGTTTTTTTTGTTTTGGTCTGTCGTCCCACACAACCCGTGTGTTTTATTTCACTTTAAAATGCATACTTCAGTAAGATAGCACACGTGGCGTGGTCTATATGGTTAACGTTGTAACTGGACATCATTGCAAAATACAACCGTGGTTTTAGTGTAAACATCTAACAAACATAACATGAACTTCGTCACGTTCAAGTTTTGCAGAAATTCTGTTGAAGAGTACAGGCAAAGACATGTCAAGAATGGCATAATTACACTTTCCGGTGAAAGCATTTTTTATGATATGTAGATTAAATGTGTTGTTTATCAAATGCGAACATAGGAAACAGTACTTTCTAGAACGTTGCTTGCAAGACGATGATCACGATTTACAATCGTGCCTGCCTACAGTCACGGGCTTGACGTGTGTTGTTTATCATAAGCTATACCCGACCACTTGCACTTTGCTTAAGTTCAAACATTAACCTTAGTAAGAGAAATTGACGTCAAGACAATCAACACAAACAGCATGAAGCCAACCAACACAATCAACAATCATGACCCCTGTGTCAGCAGTAAGGTGCCACCTCACAGACATATTTTACAGGTTTTCTTTAGCCTTGAGATTAAGACTGATAATGCTGCTTAGTCGTATATCCATTAGGAGAGTGTATATACCCTCGACAGTTGGCAAACCCCTGATTCCTGGTACTATTTTCGTTACAGGTTTGTTAAATCTTTATTAAAAAAGACAAGAGCCAATCGGTGACCTGTGATGGGGACATACATAAGTACATTTACAAATATCTGCAGACTGATATCCTTAGGTGACTAGACGCCACAGACAAACAATAGTGAATGTTTGTAAACTGTGAATATTGTAGACAGCCGGATGCTACGATATGGGTATACAGCCTACTGTGTAACGGGTGATGCAACGATACGACACAACACCTCTTTAAATTGTAAATATTGACAATGCTAATATTTGCTGATGTTCAACTTTACTTTGGGTTTACATACACCAGCTTCACTGGCTCCACATACCTCTGATATTAGCATAAAAGAATGAACTAAAGGTGGAGCATCACCAGATTGGCTCCGTTTACAACAAAATGTAACGCTGGTATGCTCTTAACAAACGTCAAAGCCCACTACCTTCAAAACAAAAATTGATAAAAATAAGCTGCACTAACAATTAACAATCGCTTGCATCATCCGAGCGACAAAACAGGTCCCTTCAAAGACACAAACTGTGAGGGACTGTTTGTTCAATGTATAGAGGTGATGTATTGCCTCGTCACGATGAAAGTCCGTGTTCGCTTCCTCACATACAATGTGTAAAGACCCTTTCAGGTATATTTGCACACACACTAATATAGTTATATTTATATTTTTGTAACAATAACCGTTTAAACTTTAAATTTTGCGCGATGTCAAGTTGATACAGATATATTGTAATTTGACAACGTTCCAAGTATTTATAATCACTGGCATTTGAATTCTTTACAATTAGATAGTAAGGTGAAACTTCATTTCTTTCAGAACGTATTTGTTATGCCCCGATGAACCTCCATTGTGTAAGGGGAACCCCCTACTGTACTTGCACGCCCGGGGCAGCTGTCCCCGACTAGTATCAACAAGCATAACTCGGGCCAGGGTCAACAAAAGATATGACTGAACCTTTCGGGGAAGCCCCTACAACAACTCCATATATGGTAACACGGCGGGGGAGGGTGCGTAATTCAAACACAATGTGAGCACGTATTGGTATGCTGTGAATAGAAGGATTTGTCCCGCGGCATTATAAACAAACCTCAGTGACGCGAAGACGTTAACTATTGGGAGTGTTAGGGGCAATTTGAAAACGCGCAATTTCCGTACGTGCATTACGCCATACCTTGCAGGGACATATATACTTGAGAAATGAAATGAAATGGGTTGAAACTTTTTCTCTTCTCATTTTTGTGTATTCCGAATGCAAACATTATGACGGAAGTAGCGATCGATTTAAAGAAATTAAATGAAAATTGACTTTTCTTGCAGTTTGTTTACCTATTTAATGTAATGAAATGATAAGTTATATTTGTGATAATTTACAACAAATACATAATTACCTGTCTAATTCAACCAGATAGATCAAATATCAACTAACTATATCATTGGCCTTTTTGATACATATTATCAAAAACATTTCATCACGAATTAACAACGTTTCGTACGTCATTATTGTCAGCTGTAAACATCCAAGATGATTGGACCAATATACCATCGATTATTAACGCCGCTACATATTTACAATATATAATTCCAAATTTAAAAAAGAAGTTATAGTTCACGGTTCATATTGTTTTCAAGGTTTCGGAATCATGGTTCTCAAATTGGGATGACAAGGATGTACTATGTTGTTGACTATGTTCAGTATTAACCTTGAACTGTACGGTAAATAAGAAACCGGAGCCCTCGTCCATTACACCGCAGGGATTAACTTAACGTAAGTGGACACTGGTAGGAGTTTTCAGCGTATACAGAAGTGCTAAAGGGCAGATACATGCCAACATATACAGGTGTGCATATATATATTAACACTGCATTCCAAAATGTTCTTAACAAAAAATACAAGACATCATCCTTTTCAAATACAATGTGCACCTTACATGCATGTTACAAACTATTTCATCAGAAGCTGTTAATTTTAATAAAAATAACAATCCATAGGGAATGTATGAACAAAGAAAAATATCAATATTTGTTGATTTTCCAAGCTACACATTTCTACGGTCAAGGTGATGTATTTCATCATCTTTGCACCATATTTACCTTCTCGGTATGCCTTTGATGTTCGAGGGAGGGGTCAGTGGGAATGTCACATGATGTGTTGTATTGACTGACAGTTCAGTAAAACATGACACAGGCTTTAAACATCCTTGAACAACATCAGCTTTCCTGCTTGCAACTGTCTCAGATTTTGTGTGATGCACAACAACAGGAGCGAGGGTCACGTGCACTTTACTCTTTACAAACTGATTACATCATTCATGTTTTGTAAGCGCATTGTACTTTAAATTTTGCATGATTGTATGTTAATTTGTTAAATGCATGATTGTATGTTACGTTGTTAAGTGCATGATTGTATGTTAAGTTGATAAGTGCATGATTGTATGTTAAGTTGATAAGTGCATGATTGTATGTTAAGATGATAAGTGCATGATTGTATGTTAAGTTGTTAAGTGCACGATTGCATGTTAAGTTGTTAAGTGCATGAGTGTATGTTAAGTTAATAAGTGCATGATTGTATGATAAGTTAAGTGCATGATTGTATGTTAATTTGTTAAGTGCATGATTGTATGTTAAGTTGATAAGTGTATGTTAGTTGATAAGTGCATGATTGTATGTTAATTTGTTAAGTGCATGATTGTATGTTAAGTTGATAGTGCATGATTGTATGTTAGTTGATAAGTGCATGATTGTATGTTAAGTTGTTAAGTGCATGATTGTATGTTAAGTTGATAAGTGCATGATTGTATGTTAAGTTGATAAGTGCATGATTGTATGTTAAGTTAAGTGCATGATTGTATGTTAAGTTGTTAAGTGCATGGTTATATTTTAGGTTGACTTATTTATGTATCAGACACACTTGACTATGGTGTGGATATATTGGGATAAGTTCCTGACACGTGTAGTTGCTGTTATCGGTATTGATATAGATGATAACGCAGAGATAATACACATTAATAGCCATTTTATGTTAATGATAACAGAGATAACAACAATCTGGGTAAAGAAGTCATTTTAATGTGGACAGTGAGGACATAGGGACTTTGAAGCGTCCCCGGTAGACAGGCGGAACAATGACATAGTTATTGAGGGCATGAATAGCTGGGGCAGAGTTTCTGACGATATCGCTGGTGAACAGAGGGCTATGTGGTCAGAGTGAATACAGAGGTTATGACGTATAGAGAACACATAGGTAATGGGACCTATAGTGAAAATGGAGGTTATGAGGGCATAGAGAACACAGGGTTTATGATGACATAGCGAACACAGGAGTTATAGGGCCCACAGTAAACATGGGGTAATGGGGCCCATGGTGAGGATGGAGGTTATGGTTGTATAGAGAAGACAGGGGTTATGGGGCCCATGGTGAGCATGGAGGTTATGATTGCATAGAGAACACAGGGGTTATGGGGCCATGGTGAGCATGGAGGTTATGATTGTAAAGAGAACACAGGGGTTATAAGGCCAATGGTGAGCATGGAGGTTATGATTGTATAGAGAAGACAGGGGTTATGGGGCCATGGTGAGCATGGAGGTTATGATTGTATACAGAACACAGGGGTTATGGGCCCATGGTGAGCATGGAGGTTATGATTGTATAGAGAACACAGGGGTTATGGGGCCATGGTGAGCATGGAGGTTATGATTGTATAGAGAACACAGGGGTTATGGGGCCATGGTGAGCATGGAGGTTATGATTGTATAGAGAACACAGGGGTTATGGGGCCCATGGTGAGCATGGAGGTTATGATTGTATACAGAACACAGGGGTTATTGGGCCCATGGTGAGCATGGAGGTTATGATTGTATAGAGAACACAGGGTTATGGGCCCATGGTGAGCATGGAGGTTATGATTGTATAGAGAACACAGGGGTTATTGGGCCCATGGTGAGCATGGAGGTTATGATTGTATACAGAACACAGGGTTATGGGGCCATGGTGAGGTTATGATTGTATAGAGAACACAGGGGTTATGGGCCCATGGTGAGCATGGAGGTTATGATTGTATAGAGAACACAGGGGTTATGGGCCCATGGTGAGCATGGAGGTTATGATTGTATACAGAACACAGGGGTTATGGGGCCATGGTGAGCATGGAGGTTATGATTGTATAGAGAACACAGGGGTTATGGGCCCATGGTGAGCATGGAGGTTATGATTGTATAGAGAACACAGGGGTTATGGGGCCCATGGTGAGCATGGAGGTTATGATTGTATAGAGAACACAGGGGTTATGGGGCCCATGGTGAGCATGGAGGTTATGATTGTATAGAGAACACAGGGGTTATGGGGCCCATGGTGAGCATGGAGGTTATGATTGTATAGAGAACACAGGGGTTATGGGGCCCATGGTGAGCATGGATGTTATGATTGTATAGAGAACACAGGGGTTATGGGGCCCATGGTGAGCATGGAGGTTATGATTGTATAGAGAATACAGGGGTTATGGGGCCCATGGTGAGCATGGATGTTATGATTGTATAGAGAAGACAGGGGTTATTGGGCCCATGGTGAGCATGGAAGTTATGATTGTATAGAGAAGACAGGGGTTATGGGGCCCATGGTGAGCATGGAGGTTATGATTGTATAGAGAAGACAGGGGTTATGGGGCCATGGTGAGCATGGAGGTTATGGTTGTATAGAGAATACAGGGCTTATGGGCCCATGGTGAGCATGGAGGTTATGATTGTATAGAGAACACAGGGGTTATGGGGCCATGGTGAGCATGGATGTTATGATTGTATAGAGAAAACAGGGGTTATAGGGCCCATAGTGAGGATGGAGGTTATGATTGTAGAGAGAACACAGGGGTTATTGGGCCCACGGTGAGCATGGAGGTTATGATTGTATACAGAACACAGGGGTTATGGGGCCCATGGTGAGCATGGAGGTTATGATTGTATACAGAACACAGGGGTTATGGGGCCATGGTGAGCATGGAGGTTATGATTGTATAGAGAACACAGGGGTTATGGGGCCCATGGTGAGTATGGAGGTTATGATTGTATAGAGAAGACAGGGGTTATTGGGCCATGGCGAGCATGGAGGTTATGATTGTATATAGAAAACAGGGGTTATGGGGCCCAGGGTGAGCATGGAGGTTATGATTGTATAGAAGACAGGGTTATGGGGCCCATGGTGAGCATGGAGGTTATGATTGTATAGAGAAGACAGGGGTTATGGGGCCATGGTTAGCATGGAAGTTATGATTGTATAGAGAAGACAGGGGTTATGGGGCCATGGTGAGCATGGAGGTTATGATTGTATAGAGAAGACAGGGGTTATTGGGCCATGATGAGCATGGGGGTTATGATTGTATAGAGAACACAGGGGTTATGGGGCCATGGTGAGCATGGAGGTTATGATTGTATACAGAACACAGGGGTTATGGGGCCCATGGTGAGCATGGAGGTTATGATTGTATACGGAACACAGGGGTTATGGGACCCATGGTGGGCATGGAGGTTATGACTGTATACAGAACACAGGGGTTATGGGGCCCAGGGTGGGCATGGAGGTTATGATTGTATACAGAACACAGGGGTTATGGGGCCCATGGTGAACATGGAGGTTATGATTGTATAGAGAACACAGGGGTTATGGGCCCATGGTGAGCATGGAGGTTATGATTGTATAGAGAACACAGGGGTTATGGGGCCCATGGTGAGCATGGAGGTTATGATTGTATAGAGAAGACAGGGGTTATGGGGCCCATGGTGAGCATGGTGGTTATGATTGTATAGAGAACACAGGGTTATGGGGCCCATGGTGAGCATGGATGTTATGATTGTATAGAGAACACAGGGGTTATGGGGCCCATGTTGAGCATGGAGGTTATGATTGTATAGAGAATACAGGGTTATGGGGCCCATGGTGAGCATGGATGTTATGATTGTATAGAGAAGACAGGGTTATTGGGCCCATGGTGAGCATGGAAGTTATGATTGTATAGAGAAGACAGGGGTTATGGGGCCCATGGTGAGCATGGAGGTTATGATTGTATAGAGAAGACAGGGGTTATGGGGCCATGGTGAGCATGGAGGTTATGGTTGTATAGAGAATACAGGGCTTATGGGCCCATGGTGAGCATGGAGGTTATGATTGTATAGAGAACACAGGGGTTATGGGGCCATGGTGAGCATGGAGGTTATGATTGTATAGAGAAAACAGGGGTTATAGGGCCCATAGTGAGGATGGAGGTTATGATTGTATAGAGAACACAGGGGTTATTGGGCCCACGGTGAGCATGGAGGTTATGATTGTATAGAGAACACAGGGGTTATGGGGCCCATGGTGAGCATGGAGGGTATGATTGTATACAGAACACAGGGGTTATGGGGCCATGGTAAGCATGGAGGTTATGATTGTATAGAGAACACAGGGTTATGGGGCCCATGGTGAGTATGGAGGTTATGATTGTATAGAGACAGGGTTTATGGGGCCATGGTTAGCATGGAGGTTATGATTGTATAGAGAACTGCAGGGTTATGGGGCCCATGGTGAGCATGGAGTTATGATTGTATAGAAGACAGGGTTATGGGGCCCATGGTGAGCATGGAGGTTATGATTGTATAGAGAAAGACAGGGTTATGGGGCCCATGGTGAGCATGGAGGTTATGATTGTATAGAGAAGACAGGGGTTATAGGGCCATGGTGAGCATGGAGGTTATGATTGTATAGAGAAGACAGGGGTTATGGGGCCATGGTGAGCATGGAGGTTATGATTGTATAGAGAAGACAGGGTTATGGGGCCCATGGTGAGCATGGAGGTTATGATTGTATAGAAGACAGGGTTATGGGGCCCATGGTGAGCATGGAGGTTATGATTGTATACGGAACACAGGGTTATATGGGGCCCATGGTGAGCATGGAGGTTATGATTGTATACAGAACACAGGGGTTATGGGGCCCATGGTGTGCATGGAGGTTATGATTGTATAGAGAACACAGGGGTATATGGGGCCAATGGTGAGCATGGAGGTTATGATTGTATAGAGAAGACAGGGGTTATGGGGCCCATGGTGAGCATGGAGGTTATGATTGTATACAGAACACAGGGGTTATGGGGCCCATGGTGAGCATGGAGGTTATGATTGTATACAGAACACAGGGGTTATGGGGCCCATGGTGAGCATGGAGGTTATGATTGTATAGAGAACACAGGGTTATGGGGCCCATGGTGAGCATGGAGGTTATGATTGTATAGAGAACACAGGGTTATGGGGCCCATGGTGAGCATGGAGGAGTTATGATTGTATAGAAGACAGGGGTTATGGGGCCCATGGTGAGCATGGAGGTTATGATTGTATAGAAGACAGGGTTATGGGGCCCATGGTGAGCATGGAGGTTATGATTGTATAGAGAACACAGGGGTTATGGGGCCCATGGTGAGCATGGAGGTTATGATTGTATAGAGAACACAGGGTTATGGGGCCCATGGTGAGCATGGAAGTTATGATTGTATAGAAGACAGGGGTTATGGGGCCCATGGTGAGCATGGAGGTTATGATTGTATAGAGAACACAGGGGTTATGGGGGCCCATGGTGAGCATGGAGGTTATGATTGTATAGAAGAACAGGGGGTTATGGGGCCCATGGTGAGCATGGAGGTTATGATTGTATAGAGAACACAGGGTTATGGGGCCCATGGTGAGCATGGAAGTTATGATTGTATAGAGAACACAGGGGTTATGGGGCCCATGGTGAGCATGGAAGTTATGATTGTATAGAGAACACAGGGTTATGGGGCCCATGGTGAGCATGGAGGTTATGATTGTATAGAGAAGACAGGGTTATGGGGCCCATGGTGAGCATGGAGTTATGATTGTATAGAGAAGACAGGGGTTATGGGGCCCATGGTGAGCATGGAGGTTATGATTGTATAAAGAACACAGGGGTTATGGGGCCCATGGTGAGCATGGAAGTTATGATTGTATAGAGAACACAGGGGTTATGGGGCCCATGGGGTGATGGTGAGCATGGAAGTTATGATTGTATAGAGAACACAGGGTTATGGGGCCCATGGTGAGCATGGAGGTTATGATTGTATAGAGAACACAGGAGTTATGGGGGGGCCACATGGTGAGCATGGAACACATGATTGTATAATAGAACACAGTGGTTATGGGGCATAGCCCAGGGTGAGGCCCATGGAACATTATATGGGTTGTGTCCCATAGGGAGAACCCACAGGGTTATGGGGCCCTAATCCCCAGCACATGGTCAGCCGTTAACCAACTCAGCCACCACGGCTTCCATAGAAATGGAAGTCGGACAGGGGTATTCTAGACCACGGCTTTGTATACCTCTGATGGTGAAATTGTTGGTACATTCCCACAGTCAAAAAGCTATCAATTCACAGTGCCATTTTGAAAATGAGTAACAAATGTTATATATGGGGCCTTTGTCCATGGTAGATATTCTAGTGCATGGAGGTTATGATTGTATACAGAACACAGGTTATGGGGCCCACAGAAAACACAGTGGGTTCTACGGTCCCACTGACAAAGCGTGACACAGAAACGTTACTCAATGACTTGAACACAGTGGTTACGATGGCATAGCAGACAGGGGTTTTGACAGGTGAGTGAGTTGGGTTTACCCATTTTAGTGAACATGGACGCATTGTTATAACAATCGAACCCAGGTATTCAGCGTGACGAGCCAACCGCCTTTACAACAAGACTATCCCACCGCCCCAGAGACTGAGGGAGGGAACAGAGACTGGGGAAGGGAACAGAGACTGAGGGAGGGAACAGAGACTGAGGGAGGGAACAGAGACTGGGGAAGGGAACAGAGACTGAGGGAGGGAACAGAGACTGAGGGAGGAACAGAAGCTCGGAGAACTGGGGAGGAACAGAGACTGAGGAAGGGAACAGAGACTGGGGGAAGGAACAGTCAAGGAGAAATACAGGTAACCTGGGTGTCATCTGGGGTTCGCCACTAATACCAACATTATTGCAATAGAAGGAACAACAGTGAGTTCGTCACATCAATGTTCGACACAACAGCGTTTGACTATGTAGTTATAAAACAAGTATTGGGGGTAACTGGTACACTGTGGACTATTGCATTGCGTCAGGTATATATTATTTCATTTCCACAATGACCAAGATACCTATAGACGATGCCTGCACTGTATAACTGACATACACTCTGAAGTACGATAAACACACGTTTCAAGTTGCAGGAGAGCATTGAAACGAAAGTCTACTGTGTTAGTGAAGCCAAGACGCAATGTCCATAGTTCATTCGTGGTTCAATATGACTCATCGACTGAAATCAATACCGGCGTTTACTCACAGATGACCGAGATAATGTCGATTTGTAAACATATGTGAAGTAGTACTCTTAAAAGTAAGGCAATTGGCTGGGTGTCATGACAATAATATTTTCACAATTATATTCTATCTCAATTCGGAATTATTCAATGCCAAAACACATTGCTTCTTTGTGAAGAAAGTAGTTCCCACACAAAATAATAGTACTGGTCAATGGCTTGCAAGTGCCGCTCCAAACAGCAACATGTCACGCACTTATTACTCGAATATTGTTATTTACATCAGTTTATAGCACTAACAAGAAATGGGGCGGTGCTGTAGCCAAGTGGTTAAAGCGTTCGCTCATCACGCCAAAGACCCGGGCTCGATTCCCCTCATGGGAACATTGTGTGAAGCCTATTTCTAGTGTCCCCCGCCGCGATATTGCTGGAATGTTGCTAAAAGCGGCGTAAAACTAAACTCACTCTCTCACTAAAGGTATCTCACTCAATTGCTGTTATGACACGTGACGTCCAGCGTAGTTACTGCATCCTTGGTACAATAATTAGAGGTCCAATTAGAGGTCCTGGTCCAGCTGTGGTGTGCATGAGAAGCACCTACACGGATTTTATACTTACGAAAAGTATGTAAATTCATTGCAAGTTAACAATTCAATAATTTTATTGTGTGACATATTTGCTGATAAACGTGTACTTTTGAGATATTGTACATCTGAGACAGGGAGAAATATAATACATTTGGATATGAAATTATGCCTGTGTCTGAGGTCAAGGTTTTGAAACTTGATTTGTGTTAGGCTGAGGGGGACAAGGGAACAATGCTATACCATATACCCTGGCCATGTTGTCATTGCATGTAAATTAATGCGTTTGAAGTAAACACTATTGGGTGTAATGTCATGCAATGTTCAATCTATACCAGCGTGATATTTGCGTAGAAATGTCTGTATTCCCATGTAGGAAGCTGCACTCGGAGAATTAATGTATTGAATGGAAGCATAAACTGTCAGGTGTATTTGAGTTGTGAGGTCAGTATGTTTACAACAACACCTGGCCTTACTCCAAGGCTGTATCGAATGCTGAACCAATGGATGTGTAGCAATTCTATCCTCCAAAGAGAGTGAGTAATATTGGCAATATTCCAGCAATATCACGGCGGGGGACACCAGAAATGGGCTCCACACATTGAACCCATGTACGGAATCGAACCCTATCCTTCAAACAGGCCCCAGTCTGTTATTTATATTGTTTAGAAATTCTCATTTAAACTATTAATTTTTACCTTGGAGACTTGTGCAAGTCTCATCCACACCCTACTCAATCCATACATGAATCTTACAACCAAGTAAGAAAGGATAAGCTGCGAAACGTCCACAATTGCCAAATTGCGTTAAGCATCGAAAAGTACTTAGGTAACCTTCAGAGAGAGCGACCAAAACAACTTTTTCTGGCATAATGTCAAGTCAACGTTGGTTACTAAAATTAGCAGCACCTCCAAATGCATGAGCTATTTCGGATACGTCCTGGTGCAAGAAACGTCAAGAAAAAAACGAAAACAGAAAACACATCCTCTAAGGAAGTAAGTGCAAGAAACACCTGTCGCACGAGGACAAGCAATAAAGACATGTAGGTCAGGGATATAGGTCAACTGTTATCCGCTGTAAACAGGGCCGAGTGACTCACTCTGTTTATATCGGCACATGTTACAAGCGTCTATAAGCTCCGATCAATTCACAGTCAGGAGGTTTCTGTATTGAAAAACACTTCTTAAAGGTGCACGTGGTGTTATTGTTTGCAAAGAGGGTACATGAAGAATGATGAACATCAAGTCTTATGGGTTAATATGATGATCTTTCGTGCATCTGAGGTAGGGTGCTGTGAGGTGCAGTGATGTGCTGTGAGGTGCAGTGATGTGCTGTGAGGTGCAGTGAGGTGCTGTGAGGTGCAGTGAGGTGCTGTGAGGTGCTGTGAGGTGCAGTGAGGTGCAGTGAGGTGCTGTGAGGTGCAGTGAGGTGCAGTGAGGTGCAGTGAGGTGCTGTGAGGTGCTGTGAAGTGCTGTGAGGTGCAGTGAGGTGCTGTGAGGTGCAGTGGGGTGCAGTGAGGTTGCAGTGAGGTGCTGTGAGAGGTGCAGTGAGGTGCTGTGAGGTGCTGTGAGGGTGCAGTGAGGTGCTGTGAGGTGTTGTGAGGTGCAGTGAGGTGCAGTGAGGTGCTGTGAGGTGCTGTGAAGTGCTGTGAGGTGCTGTGAGGTGCAGTGAGGTGCAGTTAGGTGCTGTGAGGTGCTGTGAGGTGCTGTGAGGTGCAGTGGGGTGCAGTGAGAGGTGTGCAGTGAGGTGCTGTGAGGTGCTGTGAAGTGCTGTGAGGTGCTGTGAGGGTGCAGTGAGGTGCAGTTAGGTGCTGTGAGGTGCAGTTAGGTGCTGTGAAGATGAGCTTTAGCCGTCACGTTATTTGCACTTGTTTACCAACACGCATGGCACCTGTGCATTCACGTGTATGTGCGTGAGTGCAGAAATGATGAATGAAATGAATGAATCTGCTTTATTTCCTCCATTAAGACGGAGAGTACATGTATGAAAACATCTTAGGAAATAATACTAAACATATTTACATATTCAAACATAGTCTCTGGCATACCCTCCTGACATAATCTCAGCTTTACAGATACAGCAGGGCTTTGAGGTTCCAGGAGCTGATGCTTTTGCTGTAATGTCAATAAATACATACCCACTCATTCAGTGACATGTTTTCAATGAGTGGTGTGATTCCACCCTAGGAGGGTGGTAATCTTGGAGTTCACTGTCATCACAATCCTCGAATTGTATATAACTTTCAATGGTCATATTGTCAAACAAACGTTCACTTACTAAGCGCATTACGCTTAGAGAATAAACTGCAGCAGTATAAGAGTTGGTGTTTGACTATATCATCACACTCGGTGTCACAGAGTAGGCACATCCACCTACAACGGGTAATACACCAAGTTTAACTAGACTGTACATAGGTCTGGTTGAGATTGGGTACAGTTCACACATTCCCCACAGTCTATGTGGGGCTAGAGCACTAATGAATGTTGGCATAACGGCTCATTTCTGGTGTCTGAGTGAGTGTAATTTGCCAGTTATAATATTCTGCCTCGGCTACTTTTCTATTTATAGTTCTACTCCATTCCAGTTTGCACGGAAAGTTACCAGTCTTCATAAATTCACTCACATGCGACCAGAGATCGTACTTTAGAACAATTTCAGAAGATCATGGGTTAACCAGACATCATCACGTGTTATCAGTAATAAACTGTCCTATTCTATACAGAAGTACTCTTTTGTAGGTGCTTCCAGTATCTGCGCGACATAGCCTGCCGAACAGCATGAGTTTTAGTCTGTCGATGGTTCCATGCATTGACCAGAGACCCAAGCTTTGAACAGTTGCTGAAGTTGATGACCGTTTATGGAAGTTTTGAGCAATACGAGGCAAATAACCGTTGAACTCGCTCCATGATGCTATATTCTGTTTCCGTGATGTTTGTCCATAATTCACAGGCATAGAATGCACAAGGAAGTATAACTCTACGCCAGATCTTGACACATCCTATGGGACTTATAAAACCAGCCTTTAAGCCGACGTCCTTGAGGGAATATAGCAGTTTTCTGGCTTTTGCACAGGAACGTTCTGTTCGTTCGGCTTGTTGTTTATTACTTATAAGGGATCCAGCATATATGGTGTTTACTCACTGTCGGAAGAACACTTTCACCAAGTCTAAAACACAAGGTTTTGTCAACCGAATGACCGCCTTTTGAATATAATCCACACAGCTTTTATCTGCATTGTACGTAAGGCGCCATTTAATAGCGTATGATTGCACAGTGGTCAGCATGGCCTGTAGTCCGTTTGGCTGAGGACTGAGTAATGTTGTGTCGTCTGCTAGTAGAATGCTTGGGATATGTTCATCTCCAATGACGAGGCCTTTTGAAAGCATATCTAGCTGCGTGATGAGGTCATTGATGTGACAAGGAACATGAAGGCAGAAAGTACTCTCCCTTGACCTACACCTTGCTTTATGTTGAACGTTCGGCTCGTACATCCGTTATGGAGTACATATGCACATGAATGTTCATAGCTGTGGTTCACAAGGTTGCCAGGCACGGCCTTGTATTCCAAGATCAAACAGTTTCACTAGTAGACCATTATGCCAAATTCAGTCAAATGCTTTCTCGTTGTCGAGAAATGCGAGTATATACATTTGATCCTCTCTGTGCATACTGGGAGATTATGTCTCTCACGACGAATGTCGACACTGCAGCGCCGTATCCTTTTCGAAACCGCATTTGAAGTCTATGTGGAAAATCCAAATGGACACTCTTCAGATAGTTTTCAATGCGATCCAAAAGTACCTTCTCGAATATTTTTGATAATGCTGATGTCAAAGTTATTCCTCTGTAATTCGAGGGGTCGGACTTCACTTTATTGTTGCCTTTATGTAGGGGTATGATTGTACCAGTCCTGGAAGCAGTTTGGAGTATAGCAAATCAGTCTTATCATGTTGAATAGATTCGTGAGATGTTTGAGGGAAGAGTATTCCCCATTTGTAATGTATTCATTTGTTATGCAGTCTGGGCCTGGTGCTTTCTTAATTTCAACTGTCTAACTACATCATTTATCTCTTATGTAAAGTCTTCTTAGCTTAGTATAGGGTCCACTCTCCTGTTTATTCATTGCTGTTATCTGTTCTTTTCGATTATCTATTTCATCTTGGAAGTTTTGTCAAATTCAAGGTCTCTCAAAGGGAGATAATAGGTTAGCATAGTAGTCATCCCATAGTCCACATATTGATGAGGGTGTATTTGCTGTTTTGTCCGTCGTACTCTAACTTTGTGATTGACACCTTCTGTCTACGTTGTCGCCTTATAGTTCTATAGAACTCGCCTATATCCACCTCGCTAGCATTTGTAATGTCAATATATTTTCTTTCTTCCATTGTTTTTCTGCTCGTCTGTGAACTCTGCGAAAGTCACTTTTCTCTTTTATATTCAGAATACGATGGATCACTTTTTGTCCCTTGGTTTTCCATTTTACATTCCATTTTTTCGTTTCGCTTCTCGCATATGGAAATGATAGAAGTCTAGGTTCGAACCTTTCCAGTAGGGTTTGAGGGGTATGGTCGGAATAGGCCTCGTGGTATACACTGTGCTACAGCGTTGTGCAGAGAGCTGGTTATTAGGTCACAGTAGCTTTATAGTGTCTATGTCTATATCATCAGCCTTAGGTAAATTGCTACCTAGTAACAGATCTACTTCTGTCCTGTACATATCAAGTTCCATTTGATTAGCCTTTCCCCATTTGAGTGTTTGTGTGTACCATTTTTTCTGTCTCGTGATGAAAGAATCTCCCTGAAAGGACACACATATGGGGTAGTGGTCAGATACTTCGTAGGGGATACTGTCACATATTTCTGATTTAAGAATTGAGGATTTGAGGATCCTCAGGGACAAACACGTAATCGATAACTGATGATTGTGTATTCAGTTTGTTTCTCCACGTCATAGCAGGTCCGGTTGTGGTACTACTGTCATATGATGATACCATGTTTCTATCCTGAAGGTATTTGAGTAACAGGGTTGACCCTAGCACAATTACGTTTGTTGACCAAGTCAGTGTTAAAGTCACCGCACAGAATAACCAAGCTTGAGTTGGACATCTCGTCTACAGCATTGAATACATCCAGTAGGTGGTCTTTATAGGATGTAATATTCTGATTAGTTGAGGGTAATAGTGCACATATTACCACTACGTCTGAACAGTTGGGACGGGAGATTCGGACACCACAATAAAGTCACTTTCGTATGATATAGTTTGAGTTTTACTCCACTGAAGTTTTCTCACCATGATGGCTACTCCACCTTCACCTCTATATCCATTCTGGACTGTTTTAGGTTGCTGAGGTGCTGTGAGGTGCAGTGAGGTGCAGTGAGGTGCAGTGAGGTGCTGTGAGGTGCTGTGAGGTGCTGTGGAGGTGCAGTGGGGGTGCAGTGGGGTGCAGTGAGGTGCAGTGAGGTGCTGTGAGGTGCTGTGAAGTGCTGTGAGGTGCAGTGAGGTGCTGTGAGGTGCAGTGAGGTGCTGTGAGGTGCAGGTGCTGTGAGGTGCAGTGATGTGCTGTGAGGTGCAGTGAGGTGCTGTGAGGTGCAGTGAAGTGCAGTGAGGTGCTGTGAGGTGCAGTGAGGTGCAGTGAGGTGCTGTGAGGTGCAGTGAGGTGCAGTGAGGTGCTGTGAGGTGCAGTGAGGTGCAGTGAGGTGCTGTGAGGTGCAGTGAGGTGCAGTGAGGTGCTGTGAGGTGCAGTGAGGTGCTGTGAGGTGCTGTGAGGTGCAGTGAGGTGCTGTGAAATGAGCTTTAACCGTCACGTTATTTGCACTTGTTTACCAACACGTATGCCACCTGTGCATTCACGTGTATGTGCGTGAGTGCGAATGTGTATTTTCGAATGTGCGTGAGTGCCTGTGTGCGTGTGTGTGTGTATGTGCGTACACCTGCCCAAGACAACTGCCGTTGTTATGTCGCTCGACGCTGCAGCCAGGGTAACAATAAGTTCCATCCTTTAAAGTTTCATGTATGACACGGTTCAGAATGCAACTACCGGCCTGCACTTTTCGGACAGATGCTCTAAACAAGGGAAGATTTGTTCATATTTGTTATTTCTGAACTATGCCGTGGATGTGTATGTACGAGAACGATGGCGCGTATGCACGAGAACAAGAGGAAAACGTGCAACGTGATACTGTATGCGCTCTCAACCATGTCATGTTGACACAACTCATGCTAACAAATTAGGACAAAGAATATGGCCTTGTAGTAGGATAAGGTTCGCGACAGTTGTGCTAGTATGTCTACGCTATGCCTATATTTAATGACTGGACGTTGATTCGCATTATTGAGAATGTTATACACATGAGGATAAATTAATTACATTTCACTTCGACGACACATGTGGACAAACAAATCGCCCTTAATAATATTGGCCATGACAACCAGGTGAGATAGCACACGTGACGATAGCATATCTCTAGAACGAAAAACGAAGGAAGTTTTTACTGTACATGAATGCTTCTCTTAGCCGCATAGATCGTTCCTGTGTTTATATTATTTCAATCCCTCTTGTGGATATTTTCTGTTAACTACCATTGTAGGGAACAAGCACGGTATCTAATTGAGATTTTGTTGTTGTTGGGGTCAGTGATGAGCAAACGCGCTGTCTATTCAGTCCGAGGTACAGTAAGTATCACCATGTTAGAAGGGCTTGTGATAGTACATGGAAGAACTCGATTTGATGTTGCTGGACATACAACTGACCAACCCATGCTCACTTAACTGAGACAGTGTAATCCCAAATATGACATATTGGGCAGGTTATGCTGACCTTTTCGCGGACATCTGGCATCATCACTATTTGATAGTGATTTATAAACAGATGCTGAGCCACCATATCGCGTAGTTTCATTCACTGGATTGTCTGGTCCAGACTCGGTTGTTTCGTCGTACAGCTATCAAACAAACGCATACAAGTGGTATTGTGAAAACTGTACAATCGACACTGCTTTTAGCAGAGATTTGTTACAAAGGTAAAAAGGTTTTTGTTGTTTCTATTGACATACTTACTCAGTTTAAATCTCACTTCTATAAAACCATAACTCAACTTCCCAATAGACCTGAGCCTCTATCACTGTAAAGTGGTATCGAGGCTGCCAAATAACGTGATCTGTGTGAAACAGAATATAAGTTGCGAACGTATAATCGTAAATTTAAAACGTCAGTACTATGCAGTGACAACTGTGATCGAACAAAACATTAGCACACTTTAATCATGATAACACTTATTATCTAGTTCTGTCCTTGAGGTAGAACGCGTAACCGGCCGTAAACAACACCAAGCACTCAAAGCTCAACTTGTCATTAAATATATCAGGGTAAGCTGATTAGGTATCGGCCTTGCCAAGTGTAGGAATAGCCATGTGATCAGATGTTTTGAAGACCAACAAAAAACTCTTCAAAAAATGAAACGCACTGGCTTTTTCAGCAGTTCAGTTTGATATCAGCAATCGCAAATAAGACAATTCCTATGTTTGAATACAGTTAATTACAGATTGCGTATCTCAACAAAAGGTGACTTGGTGGTCGATTAGTGTATTCTGCCTTTCAGGTGGTGAGTTAATTCTTGTCAATTTGCAGTCTGACATCGGGTATTGAAGGGCAAACCAGTGGGACATCAGAGGTTTAAAGTCTGACAGGGTCACTTTAATGCATGTTGTTCTCAGAGTTTCAGTTTTGGAATATACACTCTTTAAAACAAGAAACGAATAGGCGTTTTCAGCAGTTCAGTTTGATATATTTTGACAGCAATCGTCATTAAGACAATTCCTATGTTTGAATACCGTTAATTATGTCGTGTTGTTGTGTACTGCGCGCAAACGCATCCCAAAATGTGTTTGTAAACGTTTGTAAAAAAAAATGAAAACGATATATGAAAAGTGCATGCAGAAAAAGGTTTTCCACATAATGCACTTGCAATATGTTGGGAACATGAGCAGAGACATTGACTGTAAAAGGCCAAAACCAAATTCATCATTTCATTACGAAATGTACGACATAAACGGGGATACAAAAATTTCAAAACTGATTGCTATTGACCGAAATATCGCCATTGGACGTTTGGAAGCAGGGAAGTCCTAGTCTGCCGTTGCAAGACACTTCAACGTCGCCCAAAGCACCATATCTCGGTTATGGCATCGATATACTCGCTTCAGTTCGACCCAAGATCGTTCCTAGAATGGGAAGACCAAAGATGACCACTCCTGCTCAGGACCGATTCATTCGGGTGTTTCACCTACATCAACGATTTGCTGCAACAACGGACAATGCAAGATAGGTGCCTGGACTTCGTAGAATTTCCAACCAAACCATCAAAAATCGTCTGAGAGAAGTGGGAAGACGAGCATATCGACCAAAAGTTGGACCTATCCTGACACGACTACACAGACAACGACGTGTCCAAAAGTGCAACGGTACAGGCATGGACCCAGGGGAACTGGCGACGCGATGAATCGCGTTTCCCCCTTGGTGACGATCGGGGACAACTTGTCTATCGACGTCGACACCAACGTTTTGCGCCAAACTGCGTTCGACAGGTGGACAGATCTGGTCGACGTAGCGCCATGGTGTGGGAGCCATGTCCTACACGGGTAGATCAGAGCTAGTGGTGGATCAATGTAATCTTACATCAAATCGCTGCATGGACCAAATCCTGCGACCTCACCTCCTCCCACCTTTCAACCGCCAGAGGGAGCTGTTTCAATACGACAACGCTCGATCCACACAGATCGTGCAACAGGTGCCTGTCTCCCCAATGCAAGCGTAAGTGTCTATCCCTGGCCTTCAAAAATCGCCTGATCTGAACCCAATCGAGCATCTATGGGGCGAACTTGATCGACGCGTCCGTAAACATCACCATCGTCCTCAGACACTTTCAGAACTTGCCAACGCGTTGCAGGAGGAATGGCGAAGAAATCTCTAAGCACAATTCCGTCGACTTTCCTTCATCTATGTTCAAGATTAATCGACTTATGTACACTTAAATACGTTTAATACATTTCCTTAATTTTGGCCTGTGCGTTTCTTTTTTTAGAGTATACATTCGATCATGTAAATGCACACAGAGAGACAGACATTCTCTTAAAACAGAAATCAAGTGGTAAAGCATTAATTTCGTGGTAGTTCACAAAGTTCAAAACATTGTGAACACACCAACAGCCGAAGGTTAGCGCTATGTAGTACTCTTCCTAATTGCCCTTATTCGCATTCTTTGAAACCTATTCATCACCGTAAAAGTCAAATTGTATTGCGTTACAAGTTCCACAGCCCAATAACTGACATGTTACACAACCGAGAAGACAATTAACCTGGCATGTGTGTGTCTGTGTGCTTCGGGCAATGTGTACACCCTAAAACCTTTGGCATCAAGTTGGATTCTTGAACAAGGTCTACGCAAAAGGTTTCGCTTAAGACCGTTTTCCATGTGTACCTTACAGCCGTGTTATGATACTAGAAATACAGCTTATTCACATTTTGTACGATGCCATAAAAACAAATTGGAGTATATAAACCTTGATTTATCGTAGTGACACTTTCAGTCCTTTTTATTCTTAAATCATTGTACTTGTCTTAAACGAATATGAATACATGAGATCTTCTATAATACTAAACGACATTGTTCCGATTCGAATCACCTTGTCACGTCAAGTGTCCCAATCGCTGTGCAGTTGTATCGTTTGTCGCAGGCGTTGCAGAATCAGTTGATCGTGGGTTCGAACCACAGACATGTCCTGATAATGATTTTAGTTTTGTTAGACTTCCACCAAAGAGGGAAACCTGCCACAGAAGCAGGAAGACCTGCAATACCCCTGATACATTTCCAGTGTAATAACAGAGGTCAAGTACCCTCACCCAGTACCTACTCACTCACCGACCCACTCAACCCAAGACTCACCCACTCACTCGCTCACCCACCCGCCAAACCACCCACTCACTCACTCACTCAACTCAAGACTCACCCACTCACTCAGCCCAAGACTCACCCACTCACTCACTCACCCACCCAAAACGCACTCACTCACTCACTCACTCACTCCACCCACCCACCCCACCCACCCACCCACTCACTCACTCACCCACGCACCTATCCACTGCCCTACCCACCCATCCACTCACTCAACCACCCACCTACCCACCAACTCACTCACCCACTCACTCACTCACTCACTCACTCACTCCATAATGTGAAATATGTTCCAAACATACCTGGCATTGTGTAACCGACATATACATGATCAACGTGTCAGAGGTGTCTCCACCCTCAAAAACGTGTCACTCAAACACATCAGGGTTAATCCGGCCTTGTTTCAAATATACCTACGGACCCTCTGTGACCTTTGCACACGAACTGTTGGCTGCAACATCTTGAATAACATAATAGCAACAAAGCTATTTCCATAATCACATAAGAAATCACTGCTAAAAGTATGGTCAAATGACTTTATCGTAAGCATATATTTATTAATCAATATCACATACTGGAGATACCGGGTGTTCGGGAAACTGCTCCTCTGGCGGCACTGGTCACAAACGCATTGACAAAAGCCAAAGACACCTGGACATAGGACACCACCTTGCACCGATGGGCCACTTTTGGAAATATCCTGCACAGGTCTACCATAAAACGTATTGGAGGCTTTATTGAGGTGTGTGGTTTCTTTCTTGCACACACGAAGCTGTCAAAGATGATAGTGGTGAAAAGTATTACTGCAATATTTTGTATTGAGTTTAATGATGGTTACAACACAGTTATCAGTGCTTATGGATTTGTAATCTCCGAAATATTGGTTTGATGCTGTTTTAACTTAAGTGCAAGTGTGAAGATTGCAGCTTCAGACATGTACATATTCATTCATGTCGCGACGCTGAGAAATGTGCCCATTGTAATAACATATGGAGGAATGGAAGGACAGGTGACCGTAGGTTCACATAAACTAACAATCATTCATCTTGTTTCACGGTCGTAGGTTCGTTGGGGTAATCCAACATCGACTGTAAACAAAACTTGCATCAACGGCTTATCGAAGCTGATTGCAGACAAATAGTTTCATCTGTTGTGGGTAACGATATGGTTGAACTACTGCCAATGTGACGATGGAGTTCACTCACTTTAATGGTAAGACTATCAAACATCAACCGTAAATCATGGTCAGTTATTTTCACGACGCCAGAAGATAAGCCATCAGTCAATATTATTAAGCATGTTTGTTCTAAGGGTAGGAATCGGTCAATGCATGTTACTGTTATACTAAACTTGTTTTGTTCCTTGCAGTAGGTATTCGACAATCGACACTTCAAGCATGTATGTGTAAATTTGTGAAAATAATTCAGTAAATAAGGGATTAAGGGTTTAATGCAGTTTAATTGTTTACTTCTTACAGCTTGATATATCCAATGTTAACACAGGTATGTTAACACACTCAGAAGCACGGGGAGACGTGCATCTGATTAATGACATGTGCTCCAGTTAATGGTAATTCAAGGTAGGCGTCTTCAGACGTTTTTTCTCATTAAAGGATAAATCGCGTCTTGGCAGAGGAATCCTAAACAATCCACAGCATATATTTACATTTCTCATAAATTGAATACACTTCTCTAGAACTGCCATAAGACACGCTAGATTCGTTTCAATATTTCAATCATCCGATCCTGAAATATGTAAGGTGGGTCTCATCTACCAGATCATAAATAACACAAGCAAAGTCATAAAGACGTCATTTTGACACACGTTGTCAGATTAATGAAATACCTCATTCAACGAATGATTGAAGATGTGGTTTCTCGAACTGAAATCTTCATTATGACAACACACATTTGTTCCACATTACTGGAGCGACTATTGTTAACATGACGACGCCCTCTGTATTGAATAAAAACGTATATGTATGATTCGCTGTGTGCATAGCCTACGGCTCATGTTGCTGCATACGTTTATGTTGATATGTGATACACGTTGGCACGCTTCGAATTATACGGATCTTAATTATCATTAGATATGAATATACACATCAGCATGAACAAGTGTCTGGATCGATAAAGAACCTGCACCTATAGCTAAAATAGTGTCTTATACATTGAAGATCTAATGGCAGTGTGATTAATATTTGAGTATAGATTGATTGTTTGTTGTTTACTGTAGGAATATTACACACATCAATATTCAAGCTGTATGGCGGCGGTCTGTCAATAACCAAGACCAGAAAATCAAGTGATCAACAGCATGAGCATCAATCAATCAATTGGGATACGATGACATGTGTCAACAAAGTCAGCGAGCCTGACCTCCCGATCCTGTTAGTCGTCTCTTACGACAAGCATGGGTTGCTGACGACCAATTGTAACCCAGATCTTGAAGGGTCCATTCGAGAATAAAAGTAACGGATATTTTCACATGGATTATCACACATTATGTTTTTTGACAAATATACTGTAAATACATTAAATGTTCCTTTGAGAGAACAACAGGAATACACAAAACGGGTATGAAGTATATTTGCTCTTCTTTCCCTTGTGTCTAGTACAAAATATTGCTGGTAACTAACACCTCGCTATTCGAATGATAATTAACGACTGTTATCAGAATTAGAGGCTACTCTTGGTAGTTAAAGGCCATTCAGGTTAGAAAGAAATCGGCTGTAAATTTGATACACAGTACAAAGTTTCATTCGTTTTACATCTGCTTGACAGTGTCGTAGAAAAGTTGTCGAAATGTGAACTGGTTTGAGATCTGGTCCAGGTGTTCCCATTTGACAAACATGAGTTACGGTTTTAAAACCCCCAAGCACCAGTATAGAGTTGAATTGTCACGATTTTCAACAAATTACACACGCACGCACGCACGCGCAAGGGATAAGTAGGGACCTAGAACTGAACCTTGGGGTGCATATGTTGACGATGATAGACGGACTACATCAATGATGTACATTCACATGCTCTGTCCATAGAAATGTAATCTTTTGCCCGTAAACACACATATAGCAGTAGCAGACACCATTTCAAAGTCACATTCATTCAAAGAGAAACAGGAGTCACTTATCGCTCAATATCGTGTTTGTCCAGAAATGGTTTCACTGACCTCAAAGTGACCCTGTCAGGTGAGAAAGCAAGAGCTGCTATCAAGAGGGCAACCAAAGACTTATGATGACGTTGGATTTATCTAAACAGTACGACACGTATTTAGTCATCTGGAACAGGGAGATGTTTATGGATGTGGACTGGTCGAC
This sequence comes from Haliotis rubra, assembly GCF_003918875.1. Lineage (NCBI taxonomy): Eukaryota > Metazoa > Mollusca > Gastropoda > Lepetellida > Haliotidae > Haliotis > Haliotis rubra. The sequence continues at coordinate 1,486,248 of NW_025767057.1, forward strand.
CTGTCTGCAGGAATCATTTCTATAATGCTAAATGGTTCGATTTCACTCCATCAAGGAATGCGAATCCTTACATGAGCTTTCTAAAACGCTGGAAGGCTGTTAAGAGGTATGGCCATCACTTGTTCTTAAATACCGCTTTTACAAACATATTCTCACAAATACCAGTTTTAAGGCCTGGTAGATTTAATAAATATGCACTAACAAACATGATTATTCTCACGCAGTAAAAGCGTTTCCGTAACATCAAAAATAAAAAGACGTTTAAAAGTTATCAGTGTCGTGTACTATACATCATTTGGAACCAGTTCAATTTATATCTCAATGTACTAGTATATAGGTAATTATACAGATATATGAATATGTATACGTAGTCATATAGATACACAGATGCATAATTTAACCAATGTTATGCGGCACCAGATGTGCTTATTGGTTTGACAAATCATTAAGATAACGATTGCATATTGTTTCATCCATCTTTGGCAAACTAGAGACGAACAGAAACAATTCACCGTACAATCGTTTGTAATTCGTTTTGCGTTTCCGTGGTGATTCATTGTAGAATTCTGTTTCAACAATTTGATGTGAAGCGGAGGCTCGGCACGTGGAGCTGAGCTGTAGACAACCAGCAGTCGACAACGCTACCGGGACACACACGTCGTTGATGTTTCTCGTCACTCGTAGAAGGTGCGTCTGTTTGTCCCTTACGTCTTGCGGTTGGTTCCGTCTGACCTACAGGTCAAGAGGTCACTGCATTACTCTTGCACGTCGCTGCCAGGCCACACGTGTAGATGCCAGCTCTCCAGCTTTAGAACCTTCTGGAAGGAAATAGAAACAGGACGTACGACCGACGAATCCCAAATAGGGCCTTGAATTTTTTTTCTCGCTTTCGGAGGATGGAAGATGTCTCATTACTCTTTTTATTGTGTTTGCATTTGCACCAGTGGTACAATTTGCACGTGAAAAAAGCCCTTGCACGTGTTTGATCACGTGGATTTAATCAGGAGTTTGATCACGTTGAGTTAATTTGTTTTGACATGCAGGCACTCGTGAGGTATATCAGAGTGTGTTCAGCGCCTGTATGTTAGATGCTACCTCAGGCAAACCCGGCATTTCAGTTTAATGTAGTAATATAGACCAGTGACGCAGGTCAAAGCAATAAAGTCCTTGGTCTGGGGAGGACATTTCGCAAAAATGATGGGTCTGTATTTTGCTCCAGAGGTCAATGACACGCTCAGCCTGATAAAGCCTGACTGCATTGTAATGCGAAATTTGTATCTATTATGAATGTTTATACCTGGAAATGTATGTCACTTGTATCTATATTGACTTTATTCTGACTATTCCAATATTTGTCCATTTTGTAATGTTAACCTCAATGATATGCATATATGGACAGGTCACCACTGTCCTCTATTGTCTCACCTTGAACATCAACAAACTCGTGCAATAAGGAGTATCCTGTTTCTAGGAACTCTATTGTATTATGACCTTGCATCACCTATGTAGCTGAGAATGCAGCTGATACTTATTGAACAGGCTATGCTCATCGGTGCGCAAACACCTGTCCTTATTTGGTCAATGTAACTTTACGAGAAATCACGAGTGTATGTTTTGTTACATTCTTGCTTGTAAACAATATTTCACGAGTGAAGGTTAGGTTTGTACCGTTCATGGGAAGGGTATACGTATGTACGCATTTATACGTACAGCCTGATTGGGGTTTTCCATGTGTCCTTCAAAGCTACAATCATAATTTTCGTAAATAATAACAACAGAGTAACGTTCGTTTTCGTCTTCTCTTAGACATTACAAAGCACAAGCCTTTTTATGTAATGACAGTTCCAATCCTTATAGATCTAGATTCATTAGAGAAACATTTGAAAACAAATATCCCTTTTCCCTGTCATTTCCCATATATTTTCTTCTCATTTCCCGTATATTTTCTTCTCAGTAAATATTACTTTAATATCGACTTGATAATGGAAGCCGCGGTGGCTGAGCGGTCTAGGCGTCTGACTTTGTGTGCTGGCGATTAGGTTCCTGACTCTGAGGGTGTGGGTTCGAATCCCAGATGGGACTCAACCCCAAAAATGTACTAGAATCTGTACTTTACAAAGAACGTGTAATCCCAAATACTAGTATAACATATGTTACATATTTCAGATAGTTTTCGCTTTGTAGTGGTAACATCGTCAGTTGGTATTTACAAAGAAGTATCTAGAAATAAGGATGGTAGACAGGTCGCGGTACGTAATATGTTTAATATATATTGACGTAGCAGCTGGCGCTTGGTGCCACATCGTCTAGCCGTATACCAGCCAGTACATTGGCAACTATCAAATAAACAAAATATTATAAATATTTCATAAATACTGTCAACACTTCACACAAGTATGTAGTTGACACATGTGTTGTTTAACATAGCATTTCTCCTGTGGACGGAATTGAAGTGCATTGTAAATTATGTCGAATTGCATTTATGAATTATATGAAAGGTAGGAATGAGATTCCATTCACGTCAAAGTTTGTTGAAGCCAACCAGAATGGGTATCTTGTTGAAGCATCTAGAAACATTGTCAGATCGAACCGGGATTCGAACCAGCAATTATAGGTTTCTGGCAATGGAAGGGGACACAACTCCGCACATAGAATCACGCCTCACATGCCTGTGACCCCCATATCCATTTTACTTCTAGCACACAAAAAATATTTTAGGGTTATGACGACATTTTGTTTGCATCTTCATGCCAAGGATACAGCTACAATGTATCAACTATTAAACCGACTAACCCCTGATGTGAGCTGAAACAGATGTTATCATATGTCACCATCTTGTGTCAATTGTCACATTGCATCAACACCTTGTCAAGGATATCATCAACATCAGCTGTCAAACTCATGCATTTCACCAAGAGCTTACGTCTTCCATCAACCAATGGTATGAGAACACATATATCTTTAACGCCAGTGTCGTGTCAGCTCACCCATGTTTTTAACACAGGGTGTCCGTTGAAACATTTAAACGACTCCAGGCCAGTATTCGAGCATTATTGTCATCCAAACATGGATCTCCAGAATGAATGATGATTGGTTGGATTGTTGTTTAACGCTTCACTTAGCAATAGTCCAGCTATATGGCGGACCAGACAATCCAGTGATCAACAGCATACTGTACGAGAATATGTGTCAACCAAGTGACTACCCGATCTGGCTACCCGATCCCGATAGTCGCCTTTTACTACAAGCATGGACACGGGTACAATAATGAATGAGTGAGTGAGTGAGTTTAGTTTTACGCCGCACTCAGCAATATTCCAGCCATATGGCGGCGGTCTGTAAATAATCGAGTCTGGACCAGACAACAATAATGAATGAATTGAAAATGAATGAATGAATGAATGAATGAATGAATAAAAAAACTGGAATATACTGCCCTGGCAAAGATCTGGTAAAATGAGAAGAACCTAAATTCTGATTTATTTGAAATTACCGATCTGACAAAGAAAAACCCGGAGATAAACTAGAAACGACCTTGTCTTCTTCTATTCACTTATCAGTCGCCCTGAATAATAATGATTTCAGTGATCTCAGTTCTTGTGAAGTTCAAGGTCATGATACGCGCGTACGGGCACCCAACAAAGACGAGTTCTATTCCTCGATATTTGAAATGGAAAATGTATGAATAAAGTAAATATGAATGTGCTGACGTACAACGCCTTTACGAAGAGATTGTCAGTGATATTAGCAGGCTTAGCGGAAACTGGCAGAGGTTGGCATGTTGGTAATCGTGAAACGCTCAACTGGACAAACAGTGGCTCAATCGCTAGAGGCAACATAGAAATCGCAAAATGGATGAACAGGTCACTAAAAATCAGTGATGACACCAGGTGTTCAACTGAAAGCGTAAGCATGTCCTACTCACCATGGTAGTAAAACATTACTAAATTACATAATGATTACATAGACCGGAATCAATCGAAAGGAAACATCAGATTGCAGCTGTATACCCCCCGATCAGTACCACCTGATGGTATTCCTCTATTCCCCTTGTTAGACATCTAAGTTCCATTGCCCCCAACTGTACAAAGGGTGCAAATGATTCATAGATAAATATTTCACGAGGCAGACCTATCACATTTGTTGATTTTTTTGTCTTGCTTTTTATATAAGCACAGTTTTGTTGACAGACACAACGTCCAGACTGTCAGCCGAGCCATCAATGGCGCCAGATTTCTACTCACTGTCTGTCGCTCCGCGACCACCTGGTCCAGCCCTAGAACTGTATTCTTCAACATTTGATCATATACATGCATTCAGGAATATAATGCCAGGAATGTACTCAGAAGTTCTAAATCAAATAGTCATAGCTCTGACTTCACAAACAGTAACACCGACGAAGCTGGCCTAAGTAATACGAATCATAACGTCATAACACACAAATTATGTCTGCCATAAGAGCTAATTGTTTGATGGGCATTCTAGAAGTTGGTGACTCAAAAATGAAACATACAACTTTATGGATGACAACTTCTTATTTATAGCATAGAGCGGCGTTTTGATGTAGATTCTTACACAGTTATCAAGCTTATCACTTTTAGCTTGATAACGATGTAAGGATCTACATCGAAACGTCACTCTATGCAATGAATAATAAGTTGTTCTCCATAAAGTTGTAGGTGCCATAAGAGCTGGCTCAAATCTATCGCAACAGTTTCTCACTTATGACACAAAAATCTTAGCAAAGACAGTGAAGTCTTTATGACGGAGGTGCAAAGCTGATAGTTTTCTAATGACGTCATTGATCCTTATTGATCCATAGATTGAAATTCATGTCTGAATATTATAGTTAAATATATGTCTTAATTGCAAAGATAACAGTTAAATGACAATTTGGAATGAATGTTGTTGATTGTTTAATGTCGGTGTTGATAATTTCCAAGTTTTCCTCCTATTATTGTCCAGGACAACTGAATCCGTATTGCTCGTTATTGCAAATATCTACGGTCGGTAAAAGAAAGTATGAAAAAATACATATGTGACTCACCTTTCAGGCGCACCAATTTACCACCGCACCGATGGCACTGTTTAGGTCATTCGGTATGGGTCGTTCTAGTATAGACATATCTCCACACACACAACTGACTTATTGTAAAAATATATATGTATTTTATGTATGTACATGTAGTGCAGATAGCCAAAATATTGGTGGTGAATTATTATTGTCCCTGCCATAAAATAAGTAAACATTGTGCTACAACATTGTACCTCGGTCAGTGTTTGTATAGTCAATACATGGTCCCCCATAATGGCGACACCGAGATGCAGTAGTGATAAGCTATGTCTACTGATTATGGTTGCTTACGGACAACTGCTGTCGGTTGACAAATGCACATGAAGTATTATTAAAGCACATTAGATGGCCGGAAGCAAGACTTTTACACCAGTGAACGTGATCAGGTGTTTTGACTCAACGAGGATACTGGACATGTGTAAGCGTGGCGTAGAGGAGCGACATCTGAACGATGTGTGTTTGATGGTTAACGCCACAATCAGTAATAATCTAATATATGACCACGGGAAAACGATACTGATTTCAAATGACATTATTTTCAATATTGGTAACACAGGCAATTGGATATTAATGCAGATAAAACACATAGACAAATATCCTAAGAATATCGATGGTGTTTTCACATAAATAGCAATATTAATAATGTATTATATCTGTAATAATATTTGACAACAAACAGATTTAGCACGAAATGCACCACCATTACTGTCATCACTACCATCATCAGAACTCTACCATTTCACAAAATTTACAAAGGTAATAAATAATTGGCTGGACTCCCCGCCGCAGGAACATGCTATAAGCGCATACAACATGATGGGCTTTATTACCCCTGATAACCCACGCTGCCTGTGAGGTGCTAGACTTATACCACCGGGTACCCATTTTCTGCTGGGTGAACAGAAGCAATTTTGAACAAACTTACTTGCCTAAGGTGAGACCACATAGTCAAGCTTCCAAAGAAGGTCCCCCATCCAAAGGACTCTCTGTGACCAGCGTTGCTTAACTTCACCTGATTTGTCACCTGAGCTCTCAAAATATATGTACTCGTACGTGCAGGTACCATACCACAGATCTCTACCTATTTAAAAATTCGCACTTTGCACTCTACAATGTGGTGTTTAATTGTGTTTGATGTCTAAAGTTTTACCAATACTCCTCTATGGAGCAGAAGTGTGCAAGTATTCAGCTTCAATTGAAAAAGTTCAGTTAAACTACTTTAAACACCTTCTCAAAGTTGGAAAATATGCTTCAAACAAGGCAATTCTTGGCGACACTGGAAGACATTTGATTTATATATCAACACAAGTAAAGGCCATCAAGTACTGGATAAAAGTTCTACGAATGACAACCGATCGCCACGCACACCAGTGTTACCGAATGCTTAAATCACTCGATGATGTAGGAAAAAGAAACTGGACTTCTAATATTAGAGAAACATTGTTCAAGATTGGATTCTCACATGTATGGATCGCACAGGATGTCGGAGATGTAAATAATTTCTTATCATGTTTAAAACAGCGCCTCAAAGATATATCACACCAAAGCTGGCATCATGAGATAAACAGTTCAAGTTTCCTTACCCACTACGCTTCATTCAAGTTTTCACTGGAAAGAGAATCATATATCACGAACATCAGGAACAAACGACTAATAAGAGTCTACTTCAAATTTAGAGCTTCGCTAACAAACTTCAAGATAAACAAGCTAAGAACCAATAAAGACACAACGGCAATCAACCCCATCTGTGAACTTTGTAATCATAACCTTAATGAAGATGAAAACCATGTATTTTTTGTTTGTGACAAGTATAATCAAGCCAGAACTATATATCTACAGAAGCTACAATCAGTCTACAGAGGCCCACTTACCATTCAGGCAATTTTCATGTCACAAAATAGTAATGTACAGCATCTAACAGCTATCTATCTCAATGAGATATTCAAAATAAGATCAATATGAAACTCAAATGTTTATGATCACGTGTAATATAAATTGTATATCTCAACTGTACCATAGGCCTTATGGCCCAAATACTACTGAATAAACTTCTCAGTTCTCAGTTCAGTTCTCAGATGTCTTTACACTGTTGACACATTTCTAATCTAGACACGTCATAATTATTAAATGACAGATCGATAAGTTACCACTTAATACAAAGCTGTGAGCTGAACATTGCTCCATATTTGTCAGCTACATTAACATAACACCTTGCATTTGAAAGCAATTATCATAAGCGGATCCAGAAGGGAGGGAAGGGGGGATGCAGGGGTGCACCCCCTCCTGTCCTGACGTTTATTAATTGACCACTGAAACGCTCGTGAAAACGAACTGTGTACCTCTCCTTATATTGATGTCGCATTCTCTAAGATAAATCTTTTAGCATTTATGACGACGAATAAGCATCGTTCTCTTCAACATATTGTGTGATGTCCATTGCACCTGTCCTGACCTCAGATCGTGTTGGCAAAGACACATTTACAACAATTTAGTGCTAAGAAAACTTCGAGAATTGGCTTAGCTAGGATACTTTTCACAACACCTTTAAGACAATGTTAGCGTTAAGACAGCATCAGGAGTAGTCTCCCATAAGACCCGTTTTCGGTACGACAATCTTACGACAATCAAATATCAATCTGCGTGAATAAGCCGCCAAATTGTTACGCCTTAACGATCGGGTGGGATAAGTCAGTTTGAAATGACTTCTTTGAGAGGCATTTGAGAGGTAAGATGGAGCTGTAAAGAAGTGTGAAATGGTCAAGAGTGAGTGAGTGAGTATGGTTTTACGGCGTTTTAGCATTGCTCTAGCAATATTTCTGCGGGGGACATCAGAAATTGGCTTCACACATTGTACCCATGTGGGGAATTGAACCATAAGGCTAACCCTATCGCTCCGAAATGGTCAAGAAGCCCCGTTAGATATAAAGTTTTCATCCCGCTTTACATATACTGAACATCATTGAAAACGCACCAGTCTAAAATTGTCCATATTTTCATCAAGATGGATTTCAGCATGACAATGATCAATGAATATAACTAACATGAAGTCGAAGGGCATGTCCAGTCGAACAAATGCTTTAGAAACAAATTCCTGTCCACAGTATGACTCTGAATTCCAAAATGCATCAACATGCAGCCACGCCATGACAAAAGCGCGAATTTCATTCTGAAATCATACTGACTGTGACATTAAAAGCAGGTGTATGAGAACCGATTCTCATTGCTTCACTAACGATTGTGAAACGAGGACAGAGATGCCGAGGTTAACACCTTACGAAAAAGAACGTGCACTAGGCATGATTCAGGTTGGCACCAGCAGCAGGGATATTGCTCGACAACTTGGACTTGGCCACTCCACCATCGTTAGGTTTCATAGACGACATCAGTAGACAGTCAGCACCAGTGACCTTCAATGACCTTGGCAACAACGTGTTACGACGCTCCATCAGGATCGCCATATTGACCTTGTCCATATCAGTGATTGAATACTGCCGACTGCCAGAACTGCTGCACTAGTTCAAGGTTGACGTGGGGGTCATCAGCGCTGACTCCATGAGACGCCGTCTACACGCTACAGGGCTCCATGCTCGACGTCATTACGTTGGACCAATTCTGACTGACAGGCACCGTAATGAGCCTATACAATGGGCTAGCAGGTATTTTCAGTAAAGGTTACAACAATGGCATGGTGTGGTAGTCACTGACGAGTCACGTCTTCATCTACGTAATGCTGACGGCCGATTACGTGTTTGGCGTAGACGTGGGGAACGTTATGCTGATCAGTGTGTGGTTCAGACAGAGCTTTGGGTGGTGGGAGTGTCATGGTCTGGGGTGGAATCAATTACAATCACAGGACTACCTTCATGTCTGTCAAGGGAGAGTTAATGCCCTTTATTACCGTGAGCAGATTCTTCAGAATCACATCGTATCTGTCTTCAATCACCATCAAGATGTCCATACTTTTCAACAGGACAACGCACGGGCACACACAACAAGACTTTCCATGCAGTATCTGGCCCAGCAACACACCCAGGTTATTCATTGGCCAGCACAGTCGCCAGATGTATCCCCCATGGAGCACTTGTGGGTCGAAATTGGTCAAAGTCTTTCGCGGCGACAACAGATGCGAAACATCCGGGAACTCAAGGCCGCACTACTGCTGAAGTGGAATGCCATCCTCAAGAACTCTATTCGGACGCTTACTGATTCAATGAGGAGACGTTGAACTGCATGTGTCAATGCAAATGGCGGTCACACGCGATATTGACTTTTCGATTTGACCCCACGTCTGTTTGATCCTTTCTGACTGTGGAACATTTCAATGAATGAGCGTCTTTTCTGTGTTGTTGTTTTTTTGTCAGTCGTCCATCTGTTATTATCCACTCAAAAAATATCAATTCCTTACACGTGCTTTTAATAATCTGAACTTTTATAAGTGGTGCGATTTCAATGATGTTCAGTATATTTACGGAACATTACAAGGTAAAAGGCACCCACCCTCCCTGTATCCTTGTAAAGCACATAAGAATAAGTTCTTCGTGACAGTGGAATATGTCTCCTGATGGTGACCATACAGTACACTGACCAACATTAGATAGTGCGCGTTCTGTTCGTGCAATAGATATCTGGCAGCTAGTCGATGTTGGCGCATATGGTAAATTAAATATTTTAAGTATTCACTCCTGTTGCACACTCGGCGCATCACATTCGGACGTTCTGATCTAACTAAGGTAGGCGTACTGGTCCAAAAAGCCACAGAAACGCAGAAAAATACAATTGGACTTAACTTCAACTTGAACTTTGAACTTAATGGGTCGTGATCATGGAGCAGGTCGAACTGTTTGTTCATTTAGACAAGTGCGACTGACACTTTGCAATCTTGCACTGATGGAAGCCAGCTATTGTTGACCTTTGGCTCGCTGGCTATAGAACCTCAGAACCCTTAAGAGACCACATTTTGTTTTGACGATATTGTCTTCAGAGCCTCATCTACAAGCAGAATAGTGTCGTGTCACTCCATGTGTATCACACACATTCATTATATGACATAGAGTACATCGCAGAACAACGATGTCGGAATAAAACACAACGATGTCGACACGCAGTACATGAACCTCAAAGGGAATTTTACCTTTAAATATACTGTTTACAATCTGTGATAATGTGTAAAAATGATTGATGGCCCAAACACGAAGTTATTCCAAACACGGCACTATTTACAGTTTCAAACCAAAATGAACCAGTTCATCAGTAGTACGTAATACTACAGTCACCAAACCATGAGAACCTGACAAGTAAGGCATGATAACATATTCCTGGTTATGACAGGCTGGTCTGGTTGACTCCTATTTTCAGTAAATCAACTCTATAAATGACCGATTATTGACTTTTGCTGCAACTCGGTTACAACAACATGCAGAATGGGTAGACCAAGAGAACTAAACTCTGCATTAATTAGTATTAGTCATTAGTATTATTATTTGTCACGTTTCATCATTATTAACAGATTTAAATAAATGAATGCACAAAAGAGGGTTCAGGTGATCCTGCAACAGTCATCATCATCCCAGGGTCATTGTCCCATGTACACACAACCTAGACGAATGGGACGTCTCACAGGGTCATTGTCCCATGTACACACAACCCAGACGTATGGGACTTCTCCCAGGGTCATTGTCCCATTTACACACAACCCAGACAGAGAATGGGACTTCTCCCAGGGTCATTGTCCCATTTGGGACTTCTCCCAGGGTCATTGTCCCATTTATACACAACCCAGACGAATGGGACTTCTCCCAGGGTCATTGTCCCATGTACACACAACCCAGACAGCGAATGGGACTTCTCCATGGGTCATTGTCCCATTTACAAACAACCCAGACAGCGAATGGGACTTCTCCCAGGGTCATTGTCCCATTTACACACAACCCAGACAGCGAATGGGACTTCTCCCAGGGTCATTGTCCCATTTACACACAACCCAGACAGCGAATGGGACTTCTCCCAGGGTCATTGTCCCATTTACACACAACCCAGACAGCGAATGGGACTTCTCCCAGGGTCATTGTCCCATTTACACACAACCCAGACAGCGAATGGGACTTCTCCCAGGGTCATTGTCTCATGTACACACAACCCAGACAGCGAATGGGACTTCTCCCAGGGTCATTGTCCCATTTACACACAACCCAGACAGCGAATGGGACTTCTCCCAGGGTCAGTGTCCCATTTACACACAACCCAGACGAATGGGACTTCTCCCAGGGTCATTGTGACAGCGAATGGGACCCAGGGTCATTGTCCCATTTACACACAACCTAGACAGGGACTTCTCCCAGGGTCAATGTCCCATTTACACACATCCCAGACAGCGAATGGGACTTCTCCCAGGGTCAGTGTCCCATTTACACACAACCCAGACGAATGGGACTTCTCCCAGGGTCATTGTCCCATTTACACACAACCTAGACAGCGAATGGGACTTCTCCCAGGGTCAATGTCCCATGTACACACAACCCAGACAGCGAATGGGACTTCTCCCAGGGTCATTGTCCCATTTACACACAACCCAGACGAATGGGACTTCTCCCAGGGTCAATGTCCCATGTACACACAACCCAGACATCGAATGGGACTTCTCCCAGGGTCAGTGTCCCATTTACACACAACCCAGACGAATGGGACTTCTCCCAGGGTCATTGTCCCATTTACACACAACCCAGACAGCGAATGGGACTTCTCCCAGGGTCAATGTCCCATGTACACACAGCCTAGACAGCGAATGGGACTTCTTCCAGGGGCATTGTCCCATGTACACACAACCCAGACAGCGAATGGGACTTCTCCATGGGTCAATGTCCCATTTACACACAACCTAGACAGCGAATGGGACTTCTCCCAGGGTCATTGTCCCATGTACACACAACCCAGACCCAGACAGCCCAGACAGCGAATGGGACTTCTCCCAGGGTCATTGTCCCATTTACACACAGCCCAGACAGCGAATGGGACTTCTCCCAGGGGCATTGTCCCATGTACACCCAACCCAGACAGCGAATGGGACTTCTCCCAGGAAGTGCTGCCCAGACCCATCCATCAAAAGAACTTATCGAAGAATGTGTAGACTTCCCAACACTGAAGCCCTCCACACTATTCAGAGTGTCAGAAAGGCTGTGATTCCTGGCAGTAAACTCAGCTACTCTCCAAGTGACAGTCAAGAGATTGGGAAGTACCAAAGGTATCGAGAACATTGGGGAGCGGGACAACTTGGTACTTGGTACAAGGTCCTTATGTGTGCCATGTTTCGGGAGACCTCAGGAGTCTTGCCAATCACATTTATGTCAAAGATACAGAAAATCCAAATTAATTGTATAAACAAGTTTTATTAAAAAAAGGCAAGGTCAGGTTTCTATGCTTGCAAACGTCTGAGGCTGGCGTATTGCTTTAGTTTTATAGTTGTTATTGACGCCCACCACACGTTCTGAGTAGTACTATCATGGACCTCGGGGTAAAAAACACAAGCATGACGAAAGCGGTAATTAAAGGAATGACCAACGCGATCATCTCGCTTAAGATAACGTGTTTGTGCCAGCGTTGAGCATCCACTAACAAGGTGACAAGGCGTCAATCACACATTGTAAGTTACGAGTGGCAAGTGCTGGTCCTGAGCTGAGGACTCATCCAAGCAAAGGACTTAGCAGGGTTGCTGCACACACTTAAACCCGACCAGACGGTTGTTGAGACAGCCTTCCATCGAGAAACGGAGCCTGAACCGACCTGGTATGGCACTGCACAGGGTTGCTGCTTATTTCTGTACAGCTCACCAGAACCATCAAGAAAATAACACTGACAGACATTCAGATGACTCCCTTGATTCTTTAACAGTTAACTGTGGCTTGTTTTGCTTTCATCAAGACGCTTGCCTTTCTAAAGAGTCAGACGTGCACGACAAAAATTCATAATTTTATCAGAGATAGTAGTAGTAGTAGTAGTAGTAGTAGTAGTAGTAGTAGTAGTAGTAGTAGTAGTAGTAGTAGTAGTAGTAGTAGTAGTAGTAGTAGTAGTAGTAGTAGTAGTTGTTGTTGTTGTTACTAACTGTAGTAGTAGTAGCAGCTGTTGTTGTTGATGATGATGTCGTCGTGTCAAGTGGTCACATACAAAAAGCCAGGGCTCCGGTGATGTTTGTTGATGATCAATCGTCAGATCCCTATGCCATTTAGTGAAAACAAACATGTTTGTTTGTGTCGCTCGTCGCCTATGCCGGTAATATACAGAAGTTACGACGACATGGCAACAAGTTTGTTTGTAATTATAATGTACATTAAAAACGGGCTCTTTTGGAACATTATTTTTGTTTATTACTTCACCGGAACACTGTCGTTTTGAATCCAATATGGTGTGTACCAAACCAAACACATATAACACTGTATGCATCACAAGAACACCGTCAACATCTTGATGTACCTTTCAAAATATTAACACAAAATTGGCACTGGACAAGACAATTTGTTAGATCAGGCGATGCATCGTTCAAAACATCAACCAAACTATTTGCAAGGGTGACGATAGATTATAAGGTCTTGTAATTAATCCTTCAAGATACCATCTAATATTTGGCAAGAGTTGATATAACTGTAAGGTTTGGAGTTCTAGGATAAAGGGAATTTATGCTCAGCTTTGCTTCCCAAATATTGCAATATATTCCATTTACAATGGATATATTGATCTAATACAACTGAACCCTTCTGTTTTCCGTGCGTCGTGTACCGTTCCATCACCCTCTCACCATCAGCAGCATGTACCAGTGTATAGATGCAAAGATGAGGATTCATTATAGGGCAGAGGGATCCATTTGTTGATCAGTCGTTTTAACCTCTGTAATTTTGAATGAGAGTGGTTTAACAGCATTTTGAACAATATTTCAGATATATCAAGGCTTGGCAGCATTCTGAGTGGCAAAACCGAAATCATGACGACCTTGACCACTTTGGTAAAATCCACTCGCACTGATATGAGGCTAAAAAATTAATCATAATCCAGGCGAGGGTGGGATTCGAACCTATGGCCAATTCTACAGTGTAGATTTCGGCGTCTGGAACGCTGAACTATCTGTGTCTCCAACTATCATTTGTAGTGTGGCCTTAAATACAAAGTTTGATACTAGATGGTCCCTAACGATTCAGTCAGCATTGTCCTTTTTCGTAGCGACTTTTAAATAATGGAGTCTGACACAGACGAACCAGTAATAAATACATTAGTTAAGTAACTTCACGGGGCATTCAGTCACGCAAGTCACCAAGTACGTTCTGAAACCCCACCAGTATCGGTTACTGGCTATCCTTCCCGACAGAATCCAAGAATAAAGTCAATAGAACAAATATTGCCCTACGCGGAACGTAAAATACTTTACAGCACTCCTGCCAATGCATCCAATGCAGCAGATAAAAGTGCATTTGATGAATCTACCATACATTGGAGACATAGGAGTGCGTAGTTGTTCAGGAATCCCAATAAAACCATGGACATCAGAAGGGTGGATACACAGACAAGATTGATATCGTGTGATGTACAACCTCATGACATGTGGAATCCTGTTTACTGGGAAATGACCGAGTTCACGCCAGGGAACTGAGTTGAGGACCTCGAGGGTTGGTTACAATATAGTCAACATGTCCAGATTCACACAAAACGGGCTAGTTTACGCAAATTGTCCGCGTAATGATAATTGATTGACTTGACACGAACATGTTTCCACGTTAACCGGAGGCTGAATAGCCCTTTGCGATCACGAGCTCCATAATTGTCGACAACTAGGCTTGTTGACGACGGCAGTTGGGTAACCTCGTGGGTATAGGGTTGATACGTCAACTCGAGTACATGGGTTCGATTCGCTGCAGCAACTGTTTACAATTTAGCGTCACCTTAATATGCTGGTTCAACACATCTGAGGAGTTCCAAACGTGTATGCGTGAAAGTTAATCTTACTGTCTTTGAAGGGCATTTAGAAGTGCTACACATAAAGACAAGAGGTTTTATGGATGACAACTTCTTTATTGTGAAGGAGTAAGAACATACTTCGAAACGTCGTGACCCTTCACATTAAAGAAAGTGCCATCTATAAAAACTCTTGTCATTAATCTTACTGGATTATATTTTAGTTTTCCTTGGAAAGAAATCGACACGCATGCATTTGTTTACCAAACGCAACAACGCTCAATTGATTTGTTCCAATAACTGTAAACTTGAATGAAATATCCTCTCCCTCCTACCAAATGACAAGGAAGAGTAGACTTTAAGTCGCCGTAATAAATAGACATTCACATTCACAGTTTGTGTCGAGAAATAGGACTAGAATTGTTATGTAACATGAAAAGCATGCGTGTTTATACCATACAGCACACAATTCTACGACAGTAGAGGTTATTTCACGTATCTGGAGTGAGGCATCAAACCAGGGCACATGTACTGAGAATCAGTGCACAGTTGTACGGTGGCACTTGAACTTGTGTTTGTGATATCCTCGTGGTCCCTCTGAACACATCCATCAACCACACAATAAACCGACTTAATTTATTGGATATAGAAACACTATCAAATAAAGCCTTCCATACTCGCACGTGTCCGTTCCGATACCTTATGACCTAGAACACTGAACACCAGGTTTGGTTCATTAACATTGATCTTTAATATATATGGCGTATGTACTGGTAACCCTTTACTAATATACCTGTTTCTGTTTCAGATTACCTGGTGGCACGTGTCGTGTGCACGTGCTGACAACACTGGTGATGAATCAAATGAGAGTAAATGACACCAGCGGCAGGTAGTAGATTAATGGACCATCACGCAAGGCCCTCTCGACTACTGACAACGAGAGGGCCTTGAAACTCGAGAAACCGGGGACTGACAGAACCAATGTTTACAGGGCATGCACATCTGTTCGAGAAATACCGCTGCTTACCCATCACCTAAGGGGTACCCTGTAAATAGAGCTGATAATACATACATAACCATTTGGCGTCTAACAAGCACGATGGCCCGCAAACATTTACCAGGAAACTGCATCCAAATGCAGACCCATATTTTTCCCAGAAGTACATATTGAACCTTTCAGAACAAAATAGGTTTCAGCAGAACACGATTCGACATCGTTCCCACGGGTCTGGAGAGCAACAGGATATGGTGAGGTCATTACGGTGAACCTAAGTATTTTGTAAATATATGTATTTTTATCATAATGCGTTATCTCAACGTATTTACAATGCTCACAATTGAATCATCCGATCAGAAATACACTCCGCTGGAAACAATCATCCAATCGAATTACACTCATGAGCTTGGCAAACCATGTTGCAGAGAGATACGGTCACTTCCATATATATTGTGGGAGCGAGTGGATACAGGGAATTGTCCAAATAATTAACATAAAACGACGAGGATACGGACAATGAACACGAGACCAGTGTGTTTTGTTTGGATAAAAACACGTCAATAGTGTAAATGTAAATTCAAATTCACACATTAACATTCCCGCCATATTGCTGGAATATTGCTGTGCGGCGTAAAACTAAACTCACTCACTAAACTCATGAACATCCGGCATTAATAACACAAAACATTATGGTGTGTTCCATCAAGAATAAGAAAAGAATCATTACCGTTCTGGGACAAAGCGACAAACTTACAAAAGGTGACCTCCACAATGTCTATACGTTCGCAACTGGGAGTGTTTACTACAAGATATAGGAGAAAAATGTGGTTGTTAATGTCACTTGCCAGAGTGGAGAGGGGACAGTAAATATTATCTACAAGGACGTCCCAGTGTATAAACATAAAGGCACCTTCAGGTTTTACAAATTTATGATGTTTTGGCCTCCGTTTCACGCTATGCCGTATATCATATACAGTTGAGACAAGTAGATCTAGGATGTTTACTCTATTCAAACCCACAACTAGCCACTGGCTTTAACTCATCTTTCTGTTTGATCTTCATGTGTTTGACGGTCCAGAAGATAACTACTGATTGACAGTTTTCAGTACCTGAAGTGAGAAAGGGGTCGGCGGCCTTTGACCTGTCGCATCCATGGTCACGTGTTTGGCCGTGTAGTCGAAAGCTGGTTAAAGATGAATTTATGGGTAGTGCAACCATTTGTACAAGACAGTTTAATGTGTGATGAACTTGCAAATCAACAAAAGATAACTGTGTTTGGACATCTCCAAAACTGAATGAGATGGAAAACAATCATTACAATATGAACTACACATGCAAATGCACACGCCAACGCACACTGAAACTCACACGCCAACGCACACTCACACGCACATCACAGGCACACGTACATGGTCGCACATACATAGATTGTAAATAAATGGACAAAAGAGCCATTGTGAAACAGTATAAAATCAACTACACAGAAAGGCACGTATATGCACTCAAGTATGCACGCAGATACAATTATTGTAACAAAACAAGAACTAAAACAGCCATTATGGAAATATACAAAATCGACTACACACCAATGCACATGCACAAGCATACGAATACATACAATCGCATGCACACACATGGATTGCAACCAGCCAGGTCATACAGCTCGTCACGCCATGAAAGTTACATGGGATCCCAGCCCTTGAATCTCCGCGGTCTTCCAGACAAACCAATCGAGATTGACACATTCTCCCCTGATGAGGAAGTGAAGCTTTGGGAGAAGTGGATTTTAGTTACACAACAGGAGACAGACGCTCTCTTGAATGGCATCTTACAAAATTCTTACAAGTAATTCCTTGTCATATCTTCACGCTATCCGCCAGCGTTTCCGCGTGCCGATACCATGTATCGGTCCTGTCGCCGCGTTCCGTTACCTGACGGACATGGCAGGACGTTTGGCAGGGCGAGATGATTCGGCGTTGTTAGCGTCATGACTGCCTTTGAGAACATTCATTGTCAGTCAGTTTATTACTAGATGAAACAATATGTTGACAGAGAACACTGAATTATTCAAAATAACATGAAACAATCGACAAATAAATGCCGTATACGGTTGACAAATCTCATGACGAATCTTATGGGTATATAGAACCCTAGTGACCATGCTTTTTCTGAGAAACGACTTAATGAATCGGGTTGATCATCCGACTTGGTGACTTGGTTGGTTAAATATCCGAATTGTGTGGATCGATCAGTTTGCATCATGTCAATCATCTGAGTGTGCGGTCTCTCGATTATTCAAAGACCGATGTATTACAGCTGGAGTGAGTGAGTCACGTTTTACGCCGTTTTTAGCAATATTTCAGCAATATCACGGCGGGGGACATCCAAAATGGGCTTCACACATTGTACCCAGTAGGGCTGGATATTGCCCTGATTCTCATATTGTGATATATTGCAATAATTCAAGAGATATTGCAATACAGAATATTGACTGGAAGGTTTCTGTCCAAGTGCTTACATCATATATCATAATAGCTCTCTGTGTGTGACATCATCTTCTTAGTTGCTGTTACACCATACTTTCAGGCTCCCTTTCCCCATTGTGTATGGGTGTATGCCAGCGGTGTACAGATAAATGATATTGAGCCTTAATGTGGAATGTTTCATTGAAGTAACTATATTGCAACAAAGTTTTGTGAAAATAATGATAAAGGTAATAGTATAACATTATTTTCATGGTCAGTGTTGTTTGCTTCAACAGAATGCACTTCAATGCAGTATGTAATTATTGTTACTGTTTGTCAGTGATTCATTCAGATTCAACTCCAACATAAACATGTGTTAACATAAACTGTTGTACAATGAAACAAAAACATGATTTAGGTGAACTACTTGAGCATAAAATCATATGTGACATCCAATAGCTAAGATCCTTGACTAGAATGTCATTATACAGTCCTACAAGATTTATAAGACTTTGACCTTTATCATAAAGTGATAACATATGTCCCATTATGAAACAAAACAAAAATAACAAAATAATGTGAATTGTGAAATGGTCACTCAGAGCCACTAGCTCTACTTATTTGTCCAATTAAAAGATTGGTCAAATCTTGGAAGGGCATTGAGAAGTGGAATGCAAAAGAAAAGCAAGATTTATGGATGTCAACTTTTGTATTGTGAATATTCATGACCTGATGAAGGAGCAAGCATACACTTCGAAACGTTGTGTTATTCACAACAAGAAGTTGACGTCCATAAATCTTGCTTTCCTAAAAGATTGGTCCATTTGAGGCCACTTAATTCCTCCAAAACGTCACATATGACACCATTCAAAACTCAAAACCTAAAGCATTTGGTAGAATATTTGGCACTTTTGGAGCCACTTATAAAGACACTTCCACTTTTAACATGTTACATGAAACAGAAAAGAGACAAAGGTATATTTGGCACATTTAGAGCACATTTTGTTACTATGGGAATCAAGGGCAGATAATTCAAAGTGTAGCTAACTTTGGATGATCCAAAACATTCAGAATCTGAACCATATCGCGATAATCGTATCGCGAGATACTGTACCGGTATATACCGGTTTACCGGTAATAATGCACAGCCCTAGTGCCCATGTAGGGAATCGAACCCGGGTCTTCATCAGGAAGCTTTACCACACCTGGAACATTGCTGAATATATGCAACCAGCATATACATAATGGCAGTGAGTGAGTGAGTTTAGTTTTACGCCGCACGCAGCAATATTCCAGCTATTTGGCGGCGGTCTGTAAATAATCGAGTCTGAACCAGACAATCCAGTGATCAACAACATGAGCATCGATCTACGCAACTGGGATATGATGGCATGTGTCAACCAAGTCCGCAAGTCTGACCACTCGATCCCGATAGTCGCCTCTTACGAGAAGCATGGGTTACTGAAGATCAATTCTAACCCGGATCTTCACGGTTTACACAACGACAGACCCACAATACGAAACACATCTTTTCCAAACATTTAAATACGTTTAGCCCATTCGGTACACATATCGTTTCATCGGAGATGCAGAATATTAAAAAATACTTATTATACTTTAAATTTTAACTTTACCAGAATGCAAAGCTTGCGAAATGCGACAAGTCAGTGTACATTACACCTCAGGAAAAGAATCGTAAATAGACGGACGAACGAGTTTGGTTTAACGCTGAGTTTTTAATAACGTCGCGTTGTCTTCATTTTTAAACGATTTGGTAAAATGCATTCGTGTCATGCCATGTTACTTGTCGACATTAAAGGCAAGGTTTAGTGGTCAAAGTTAACCTCAGTGTTAATTGACAGGTGAGTTTGGTTTAACGCTGTGTTTTAATAACGTCGCGTTGTCTTCATTTTTAAACGATTTGATAAAATGCAGTCGTGTCATGCCATGTCACATTTCGGCATTAAAGGCAAGGTATAGTGGTCAAAGTTAACCCCAGTGTGCCCAATGTACTCTTAACTCACAACTCATGAACTTTAAGACACTAGCGTGACAAATCTTAACGTCGTGTTTACTTAGCGGGGCCACGGCCTAACGTTGTATGACGTCAGCTTAGCCTAGCAATCCACAGATTAGCCGCGACCCCGAGGAATCCCAGCACTCCACGCCCTGGCTTCGGTAAGCATTCCTCCATTGACTACTGGTGCTGTTTGGAGCTCAATAATCACTATGTTTGCGCATGTACGCAAAGTCATCATTAACAAGACAAACAACAGCGCACGAACGGAAGTATTTATCTTCCGTTACAACTATTACTACATAACTGAACCATTCATGATGAAAATATCTTACCGAGCATGTAGATGACACATACAAGTTGAAGATAATCATTGTGATTATACAAACAGGATAACTAGGATGGACGTCTTCAAATGCGTAAGAAGAAAGGTTGACAACTTTAATAAGCAGAAAACAATTTTGACAAAGATGTTTCTAGTGCGTCGGAGGCTCTCATAGGAGTTATACACACATATCACCTCCAGGCGACACTGATCTAAAGGTTGGAATACAGCCATGACACTCTCCTAAGCCAAAATACAATATGTTCTTAATTTGCCCATGCATCTCAAATACGAAATTCTAGGCAGCTTACAACAATTATATAGACGAAAAAGTCATTAAGTTCAGGCTCATATTTCATATCTTCACATAGATCACATTCGTTCATCAACCACGTACAGCTACTCGTTGTAGTTTGGGCTTGGTTGATCTTGGATTTAAGCGGTCTTTAAAACATACATAGTGAACATTTACCTAATGCTGACACACCCACCGGGGAACTGTCTGCGCGCCAGTGAGCTAATCTAACGTTCACATGCTCTCACACATATGTAGAAAACACCCACCTCCTATTCATGTTATTATATGTCTGTGTTCATAAAAAAGAATTGTAAACGATAACTGAAAAATAACTAAAAATAAAGTAACCGTACAAACATTTCATGTGATAACCTTTGAAAGGAACAATACATTTGGAAATAAACAAAATATTGTTAAAACTTGTTGAGAACTGTTTAGGCCCATATTTGATGCAGTTGTATACGCCATTTATAACCTACGCTTTCTGTCCTGTCTACAAGGATTTATCTCACTTCAATCCTTGTAAACATTCTGAAGGGGAGTGGTTCAAACGAAACAACTCCGGGTTCGTTTAGTACTACTGCACGCGCAACAATTGCATCCATTTATATCCTTGCTGTTTCAATACTGCCAACAAACGGATTTCCTCTAATTCTTGGTTTTCCAGCACCAAACTCGAACTCGTGGGTTTGACGGCTTCAGTACTTAAATCCTGAAATGACATGCCCCGGTACATGAAATATTGTTCAGGCAGCCTTTAAGGCAACTCATTCAGCACTCGCTACCATTCTCACAGATCATGTTATATGTTGAATCAATATAGAAATAATGTCACAAGATATGTTCATCCATCAATATGACGTTATCAAGTAACAGCGGTTGATGAGATTACCACTGACTGACTGACTGAGTTTGGTTTTACGCCGCTTTTAGCAATATTCCAGCAACATCACGGCGGGGGACACCAGAAATGGGCTTCACACATTGTGCCCATGTGAGGATTCGAACCCGGGTCTTCGGCGTGACGAGCAAACGCTTTAACCATTAGGCTAGCCCACCGCCCCGTTGATGAGATTACCAAGAAATGATGATGGCAATGAGGACACGCAGGGATACACTAGAGAGAAATATTAACATCCTCTTGCTTTAATGCCTTCATGAAGGACAAAGGGATGTAGAAATGTATATGCCTCCAGGTACAGTAGATACAATTGATCACCCTTGCTGGCTATGTCCATTTTCACACATTCAGCTCTTGACAACAAAACAGATGCCTAGTAAAATCATCCAAAAGTTATAATCAAGTAAAAGATCGAGTTGTCAGGCTCGCTGACATGTTCTCGTATCCCAGTTTCGTAGATCGATGCTCATGCTGTTGATCACTGGAATGCATGGATTAGACTCAGGTTTTTTTACTGACCGCCGAGAAATACCTTGAACATTGCTGAGTGCGGCGTTAAACAAATAAACAAACACAGAAACAACGAAGAGAGGACAGGAGAACCGAATGATGAGAAATACATTCTGCATTAAGGATGTGTTCATGCTAATGTTCTCTACAGATGTTACAGATAAGGAATTTCCCTCATTTCAGCCAAATTGATTCATTTGCTGTTGTCAAAAGTTAACATATGAACATAGAAGAAGACATTGTAACACTTATTTTTTAATTTTTTGTATTTTCAGTTTTTGTCTTTCAATTGGACCTAAATGGATCTAATCGCACGTGAAAAATAGAAAAATTACCGTTGCATGTTGAATGCAGTGGTTATGTAAAGAAAGGTATGATGTTACAGGCAATAACAAGACATGAAGCTTCGTCGGGAGCAAGCAGTTGGAAGAACAGGGAGGGGCGGCATGCCTCGCCCCGCAGCGTGGGCTCAGTCACGTGATGAGTAATTGACTGGATCGGTGGAAGTGGAGGTGGCAAAACAAGAGTAGATAAGTCTCTTGGTGAATGTCTGTAATCTTAATTCGCTAACGCTAAAAATTCGGAAAGGGGCTGTTTTAGGAAACGCTAGTTGTGTAAACATTCTTGAATGATACTGCACAAGCACACCCCAAGGTGACGACACACTCTTGACTGATGTGACTTGGCACTACTCCTGAAGGTCAGGGAAAGGTCACGGCGCTCTCAGGCTTCATTAAGACAAGAAGAATGTGTCCGTCTTGAAGAATGACAAAAGTGTCTTGTTTTGTATGAAAAGACAAACATCTTGTTCCGTTTTAGTCCCGAATAGATCCATCGGTAAATAAATTAGCACTTTCAAACCACCTAGTCATGTTCAAAACGGCAATAACAGTATTAGCGGTATGAAACATAGTGGTGTTAATTGCTTTCTCATGACATTGCCCAATGACACAACACGGTGACGGTGACATCCAGATGCTCCGTGGAATTCCCGATAGGAGTGCTGTGTGTATTTGGCGGGAGGTAGATCCTGGTACCCTCTGTTGGTTTTACCATTTCTTTTAGCACCTGACTTAAATTAAGTTAATTATCGTCAGGAATAGCTTTGTCATCCTTATGTTCACGTGTCTCTGCTCACATGACTTGTCGAAGACGTTGACTTTGACATTCAGTCAGAAGCTGCTGAAGACTAGACTGTCCCACGGTCCCTGAACCGCATCATTTTCCCTACTGCCCAGTCCTCCCAACAATGCTAAAGGACTAAATAAAGCAAGTCTAGATTTCTTCAGGTTGAGGATCTCCCTTCTCAATGGGGTTTATGTTCAGTTTAAAAGGAATTGTTCGTTTCTATCAAAATTATATATATATATTCAGGGACTGAGCGTTAGTCTAGCTGAAGACCTACTGTTTGAATTATCAATAAGGTATCCATTTCATCTATTCATGTAACAAATCTTGCACATATACTCGTTTCTGTGCCACTTAGGTTACGGGCCTCGAAATGGGTCTGTGACGATACTTAGATTTTGCTTCAATAACCGAACTATGTTAAGTGTTTTTGTTTCGTTTGGTTGTTAACAGATAGGTAGAAATTTGTTCAGACATGTATTTTTCTCCTGACAATGATATGTTTAAGTAGTGAAAAACGGAGAACTAAGGATGCTAATTAGCCCTTGTTAGGCTTGAGGTTAAAGACAGTCAGCTTAGTGGTTTTTTTCATCGTACACGACCGATAATTGTTTTTAAGGAATAACACACAAAACATTTGGGATTATTGTTTAGAAAATATGATATGATTTGTTTCGATCAGAAACGATTTACAAGCTAACGTCGAAGTGACAACACAGTGTGTCATATATGCCTTGGAAATACTACAGAATAATTGAGCAACCCATGTGGTGACTAAAGGCATGTGTTGATGCATGTCATCGTTTCCAACTTGCGTAAATCGATTGTATTCTTACCACGATCGTGAATTAATAGAAACTGTTTGTATACCATTGACGTAGAGAGATAAATTAACAGCTCTATAGATAACAGGTGACAAGCGGAAAATAACGCCGGGAGATACTGAGTCATTACCGGCAATTCAGTATCGATAAACACCGGAGATAAATATACCTATGTAGACCTGACACACACTGGTATCTGTGCATGAATAGACTATTGAAGTTTAGTGTCAGATACCTGCTGCAGTCACGGCCCAGTATGGATGATTATCTCCAGCTAAGCATGCAAAGTATAGGTTAACGAATATCATAAGAAAGCATCTAAGGGATCCCTATGCAACGTAACACATAGTGCATCAGTATAGGGCTTATGGGTGATCCATTGGTTAAAAACGTAGTATCTCCCTATAAAGAGTTACCTCCCTTAACGTGATCAGGATCCGTTCAAAGGTCACGATTCACTAGTGTAATTATCCTTTCTTCTCTTGGTATTCACCAACACGACTGACGGCATGTTACGTTAGTTGTAACTTTCCTATCAAGATACATTAAGGCTGCGTATTAACCCAACCTGGTGCTCATCATACCAGTGGGAACCACAATCTGACCACACTCTGATAATGAGATTAACTGGGGAACAATGTTCTGCGTACATATATCATAGTGTAGACTACAAGAGGACGCTTCGTGTATGGTATCCTCAAAGGGAAGAGAACCCAGAACTGCGATGTACTTGGCTACATCACAACCCTCCTGAGACTGACTGAGTGAGTATTGTTTTACGCCGCTTTCAGCAATATTCCAGCAATATCACGGCGGGGGACACCAGAAATGTGTTTCACACATTGTACCCATGTGGGGAATCGAACCTGGGTCTTCAGCGTGACGAGCGAACGCTTTAACGACTAGGCTACTCCACCGCCCCTCCTGAGACTGAGAGTCTGACAAGGTGCACATTGTCCACTTGGTCACCTGAAGAGTCAGCTTGAATGAACTACATCAAGCGCTGCTTTTAACAATTTAGCATCAGTACGACAAGGCAGTCTGTTGTGAAAAACCGAGGTGATGCAGGTCTCTGATAAACCTCGTAAAAAGTCACGGCGAAATCGGATTCAACCAAGCTATTACATATTTCTGGTGCGCGCAAGGGAGGCAACTCCGCACAGTGAATGTCTGACACGAGTGACTCTAGGAGAGTTAATCTGTAGATAATTGCAAGTAGTGTACATTGAACACTGTAGCCTACTTCATCAGCCATTGCTGCGACCTCAATCCATACATCCGTCGGCTTGACCCACAATCTCAAGTATCATGCAGAGGTGAAGTGAAATGTGTTAGCGTAACCTTTTAGGAAGCTATACTGCGATGTGTGTGTGTGCGTGCGTGCGTGCGTGCGTGCGTGTGTGTGTGTGTGTGTGTGTGTATGTATTTGTGTTTGTGTTTGCTGGAACTTGTTCGGGCTGATGTCTGTTTTTTTGTGCTAACCTACTGGGATACTAGGCTGCAGTCTTCTTGCGAAAAATGCTTGGAAGAACCGTGCCATCGAATCCCCTAAATCTCTCAATTCACTCTCTGTCTCTTGGTTTGATACGGCCGGGGATCGAACCACAGACCTTCCGCTGTCCAATGGAAACACTTTATCCTCAAGACCACGAAGAAGGCCAATCAGAAAGAGGGTCAGTAAATGAGTCCCATAACACAAAAACAAATATTTTGATAGGTTGTTTTAATATGGGCCTTGGTTCACTAAAAACGACAAAACTGAACAGAACAGAACCTTTATTACGCTCAAGCCGGGATACTTGGTTTACATGGAAGATTTTACAGTTCGCAGAATGAAATAAAACTTGTTTGTTTATATTATTTTAACACGTTGGGTTTTTAACACCAGCGTTTGTTTTCTGATAAAATTTTATGAAGAATGAGCACAGAAAAATGTAACAAAATTCACAGCCAACATCGCACATGTCGGAGAGTTTACACAGTCTTTCGTTTGGGGGAATGTCCTGCCATCTACCTAATTCAGTAGGTAAACGATGACAAGAGGTTTTAATCAAGATTAATTAAACAGCCAAAGGGAAAGAGATACAAAGTTAAATCCAAACCAGTGAAGTCCACTTCAAAGTCAGAATGCGTGGATGTCAACATCTTTATTATGAGGATTATGAAGTTTCGGAGTATGTTCCTACTGCTTCTCCAGGTGAGTGAAAACCTGGGAAGCAGATATAGAATAACAGCGCTGATTGGAGCTAGTGAAGTTTCGGAGTATGTTCTTACTGCTTCTCCAGGTGAGTGAAAACCTGGGAAACAGATATAGAATAACAACGCTGATTGGAGCTAGTGAAGTTTCGCAATATGTTCCTACTGCTTCTCCAGGTGAGTGAAAACCTATATAGAATAACAGCGCTGATTGGAGCTAGTGAAGTTTCGCAATATGTTCCTACTGCTTCTCAAGGTGAGTGAAAACCTATATAGAATAATAGCGCTGATTGGAGCTAGTGAAGTGTCGGAGTATGTTCTTACTGCTTCTCCAGGTGAGTGAAAAACTGGGAAGCAGATATAGAATAACAGCGCTGATTGGAGCTAGTGAAGTTTCGGAGTATGTTCTTACTGCTTCTCCAGGTGAGTGAAAGAAAACAGCTGGGAAGTGAAGTTTCAGATATAGGTGAAAAAACTAACAGATATAGAATAACAGCGCTGATTGGAGCTAGTGAAGTTTCGCAATATGTTCCTACTGCTTCTCCAGGTGAGTGAAAACCTATATAGAATAACAGCGCTGATTGGAGCTAGTGAAGTTTCGCAATATGTTCCTACTGCTTCTCAAGGTGAGTGAAAACCTATATAGAATAATAGCGCTGATTGGAGCTAGTGAAGTTTCGGAGTATGTTCTTACTGCTTCTCCAGGTGAGTGAAAAACTGGGAAGCAGATATAGAATAACAGCGCTGATTGGAGCTAGTGAAGTTTCGGAAGTTTCGGAGTATGTTCTTACTGCTTCTCAGGTATGTTCTTACTGCTTCTCAAGGTGAGTGAAAACCTATATAGAATAACTGATTGGAGCTAGTGAAGTTTCGCCAGGCTTCTCAAGGTGAGAAAACCTATATAGAATAACAGCGCTGATTGGAGCTAGTGAAGTTTCGCAATATGTTCTTACTGCTTCTCCAGGTGAGTGAAGCAGATATGTTCTTACTGAAGTGAAAAACTGCAGATGAATTGATTGGAGCTAGTGAAGACAAGGAAACCAACACAGATAATTAAATAGATTAAAGTCCCAAGCGCTTGGCAGGTATGTTCCCTGGTCGCGGATGGATGCTGGTTGGGGTCTCCTGATATCTATGGCTCCTAGTGGACAGGACTTTACATAGGCGGATGTTGGCGTCCCCCACCCCTCCACCCCACACCTTTTGTGATGAAAGTTTGTTAAATGACCATTGAAACTCGGGTGAAAATGAAGTGTGCACCCCTTCTTTTCTCAATAGTGTGCATCCCCCCTTTCTCAAAAAGCTGTGTCCGTGGTTATGGCCTTGGTTCTTGTTGTGTTTAGAAATGGCGGATTTCAGGTCGATTTTGTTGACAGATGTCTGGTGTTGTTTGAGTCTGGTGATGAGGGGTCTGATGGTCTCGTCGATGTATGTGTCGCCACAGGTGCAGGGGATCTGGTATACACATCCTCTGGATGGGGCCTTAAGCTGATTGTGCCTCTGCCATGGGTGTGCAGGATGGTCTTGCTGCTGGAAAAGGTGACTTTGTTCTTCAATGTTGGCTCTGTTTATTCACGAGGAAGGAATCTTGTGTCTGACAAGGCCTTGGTAGGGAATATTGATTCTTATGCGAGATGGTGCAGGTTTGGATCTTGGTTTGGAAGGCGGGATGATCTTGTTGGTGGCTTTTAGGACTAGGTGGGGAGGGCAACCGTTGAGTGTAGTGTCCTTCAGATGGTTCAGTTCGCTGCTGAGGACATCAAATCGTCTTGGCACGTCGGGTGTGGCGATGATGGATTCTTTTATCTATGGATGTGGCAAGAGTTGTTGCAGATTACTGGTCTCTGTGTGTAGGCTTGGGGTAAACAGATGTTCTTAGACTATTTTCTGTGGATTGGAGGGGCATGTTATGTGTAGCACTTCTAAATGTCATTTAAATAAGTTCAGTTTTGAATAAGCGATAGGTGATACCTCAGAAGAATTTCAATATCTGCAATATCTTATGATATTAAGGAAATAATACATGCAAAAACAAGTCTTTCTTCATGTTACAGACCCGTCAATTCGGCAAGGCTTTAATTCCTCAGGCCAGAGGATCCACATTCCAGACATGACTGCAATGTATTTGCATGAGATGAACCTATTCTCGTTCCCAACCCAAATTAAGAATCACACTGAGTAGTTTATAAACGTGGTGAGACACGTGACTTGCATATGCATGACTTGCACGCTCACGTCTGACATTTCCTACCTTTGTCCAGTCATTGGAATAAGGTGACTGCTCAATGTGATTTTGTTTTAGAATATTGGGTCGGTGGGGTAGCCTAGTGGTTAAAGCGTTCGCTCGTCACGCCGAAGACCCGGGTTCGATTCCCCACTTGGTCACAATGTGTGAAGCCCATTTCTGGTTTGCCCCGCCGTGATATTGCTGGAATATTGCTAAAAGCGGCGTAAAACTAAACTCAGTCAGTCAGTCAGTTTTAGAATATTATTCTGAAGCTAGCAAACGATGCATAACCAGCGTCAGTATACTGCAATGGCTTACGTCTCACAAATACTGATGGATGTGGAAGAACATCCTTAGGTGGGTGATTGTTTTCTCGAAGCGAACACATGTGCGGGAAACCAGGCATTTTGTTGACAGTCTGTCCAGCCAATCAAACCGCTTGTTTCGATCTCGTGTTATATTTCTCAGGAGTATATGTTGTTTTTTAAAGCCACGTCTTCATAAAATACTACATTTACGAACCTCCATCAATACTTGCATATTCAAACGTGGGTAATTAAACATGGGTCTAAATATTATATGCATCCACGCTAAAACTGTTATTACACTGCAAGCCACTACCTGCACAAGAAGAAAACGACTGCTCCCCGGCAAGCTATAAATAGACTTGACTTCCTGTATTACGGCTGCGATGGCGAGCCTACCAGGAGGTATATACAAATCTTGCATGCACACACCAATCGTTTATGTTATTCTTGAAGATACTATACAGTGTTATCGATTGGAATTTCTTTAAATCGATAATAGAAATTTGATTGTCAAACGATCGATAAAGCAATTATTCGATCGATCGGTGCACCACTAGTAACAACCTACTTAAAATGTTTCTAAATGTTTCACTATTAATGTAACGGGGGTTACGTATGGTTTTATGTTCCTATCAGCAATATTCCAGCAATAGCGCTTACACATTGTACCCATGCAGGATTTGAACCCAGGGCTTCAGCATGATGAGCAAATGCTTTAACCACAAGGCTACCCCCATCACCAGAAGGTTTCTATTGTTGAGTACAAGTCTATCTTCACCAGGAAGACTGGTTTGTTCCTAACACAGCTAGCAAACTAAACATTAACAATGGTTTCAGTTTCTTCCATTGGAAGATGAATTTCTACTAAAAGCTGCGTAACTACAATTTGAATTCTTTCAGTAACTGAAACTGTTAACAGCAGAATAAACCATTCTTGAAGTTTTGGTACATCTAACCCATCTCAGATATAAGCGAGTGAGTGACTTTAGTTTCATGCCGCTTTTAGCAATATTCCAGCAATATCACTGCGGGGGGACACCAGAAATGGGCTTCACACATTGTACAAATGTGGGGAATCGAACCCGGGTTTCGGCGTGACAAGCGAACGCTTTAATCACTAGGCTACCCGAACATCCTAGGGGCGAAATAAGAAAGCAAGACTTGTGCTTCTAAAACACAAATAGTGAGAGAAACTGCTGTTTAGACAATAGCTACAACAATATGTTTTGTCAATCGGGGGCGGTGGGGTAGCCTAATGGTTAAAGCGTTGGCTCGTCACGCCGAAAACCCGGGTTCGAATCCCCGCATGGGTACAATGTGTGAAGCCCATTTCCGGTGTCCCCTGCCGTGATGTTGCTTGAATATAGCTAAAAGCGGCGTAAAACCAAACTCAGTCAGTCAGTCAGTTTTGTCAATCGAATCTTGACCAGAAAACAATGGTTGATATAAAGAGAAACACAAATAATCGAAACCTCCCTACAATATGAGAACACGATGTATGGATGAATGTATTCAGTTGCTTGGCAAATCGTCACCTCCCACGGATCACTATCACGTTAATCGGTTGTTTACAAACACGGGAACGCTATTTTCGGAAAGAAACGTGATGACAATTTGTCGTACGAGAAGGTATATGTATCAGGATTACGACGTTTGTTCTAAGTTTTGTAATTAAGGTGTGGTACCCTGAATATCCGCCTTCTCGTCTTACCTGGATCAGACGTAAATAGACATACTATCTCCCACCTTTTCTTAAAACCACACTCGTGATGGGCGGCATGAACAGTTAAGTTCGCCCTCAATAACCTGATATTATGTTTGACGTTACAACTTAAACAACAAAAGTATTTTGATAGCTATATTTTGATATAGTATAACGTTTATCACGACTATAGACCACCCCCATGATGTCCATCACACGTTATCAGGTTACTACTTATCCTCAGTCAGGTCCACGAAACCACATGAATACATACAGGCGAAGTAAACAAATTATGGCGTTTTTAAAGCTTTAAGCGAATTACTTTGGTTCAGCGACAAAGTGAAGACCATTTCGTGGAAAATTGGATTGACACAGGAGAACAGTGACGCAAGTCTTTGACCTCGTGGAATCACGATGGCGATAAACCTGGGGCCATAATCTGGAAGCGCCGGGACTCGAATGTACAATCAACGGTTTTGGGTAGTGGGGACGCATAGGCACCCTCACCTACCACCCCATCCATGGTGCTTGATTGATAATCCGGTCAATCATTGACAGTATAATAGGGTTTCACTCTATCTGGTACCGTGATCCACACCTAAATCATCGAGGATTGAGTGGGTAAATTCAACGTCACGCTTGTGACTGCATAATGATTAACTTGACACATCAAGGTTTTTCTTTGTCAGTGGAAATTTATACCGAGCAAGTGTCATCTTGCTGTGGCTATTAATGAGCGACGGGTTGTTTTCTTGACCTGTTTAAGCTGGCACTTAACCCATATAGATTTAGCCTTGGTAAATTGTCCCAACAACTTTGCATCAACCTGACTGATGTGAAGGCCAATCTCCAAATCATCTCAAGTTCACGGTCAGTTTTAGGCCAGGAACAATTATTATGTTTCAGGTATTTTCGATCCTCATGGAATAATACGTAGTATGTCGTAGTGATTCATTCAGGCTCACTCGCAATTAACTTCGAACCCAATAATGTTCTCATACAAATCAGCAGTACTTCAAGCATCGTACTTTCTACGTTGTACGTTTTGAGGGAAAGTAGGTCAGAGTTATCCGCCCCTAGACATCAGTGAAATGAAAAACCCCGACACGGGAACCAGCAAAATTGAATATTTATCTTACCTTCATGTAAATTACTTTGATTTCATTGGTCAATGACACTTTCACAGGTTTTCGTGCCACCCCCTCCCAGGATGGTGAAAACTGGAAAAAATATTACCCGCTACCACGGTAACCGCCAAACACTCTGCCGAGAAGCTATATCGCTAACTATCTGACGCAAGCAGTGCAAGCCTTTCGATTAGCTGTTTTTTAGTTCACTATGTACACATTTATGTTACCGACTTTCACTGCTTTATTTAAACTATTTTATACATTGCGTCGTTTGCACACTCAACTTCAACATAATTAACTATTTTCATAGCAGTTTTAAGCTTTTCAGAATGTGTTTCATTGATTTTAAAATCCAGTCTAGAGGCAGACGCCATTTCGTTTACATGTCATATAGTCGGTAGCGACCTTAACCATCTTCAAAATAAAATAAGATGATATTTTGTACATTTAACATTCGGGTAAAACACTGCTACAAAGATGCGTACATCAGACCGTATTACCCTCAAGAGAAGCATACAACTTATAATGTTTTAGCCTCAGCTGAAGTTGAAGATGTCATTTATGCATGGATCAGATATTTCTTTTGGAATTTGGTTTTGTCGGTTCGATTCTGTATACAGCATGCTGATACATGATACAGGATGTGTATTATGGATTCAGTACCACACTCATGTATCCCCTTTACTGCGTCCGCGTGGGGGATGGAACCTGGGACTTCCGTGTGTCGAGCAAGCACTTTAACAACGATGCTACTTCTAAGCCCCTCACTTCACAAAATATAAAATTTCGAAGACTGAATACTGCAAATGTCCTCAATAACTAATGACTTTGGGAGGCGGAAGAATTTAATTTTCAAGTTACCTTCATTTCCTCCGTGCACGACAAGCGTAGCCGTGGCCTACTCGTTTTGCAACACCTGTTGAACGTGATTGTATTTTTTCTTTCAACTTTTGACTGAACTCCTTTGTGATGAGACGAGTACCCTGGGGGCAGTCACATGTTAATTTGCATGTTTGTATGTTTTCACTCGGGCCGACTTAAACAAAGGAGACTCGTGACGTCCATGTGAAGTGTTGTCAACCTCTAGTCATGTATGTCAGTGTTTTTAATGATCGTTAAAATGACATACCGATCGTTGACTTTGATGAGTGTCCTTGGGTAGAAAGTGTGTGTGTGTTTGTGCGTGCGTCTGCGTCTATGCGTGTCTGTGTGTGCACACTTTGTGTGTGCGTGTGTGCGTGCGTGCGTGCGTGCGTGCGTGTGTGTGTGTGTGTGTGTGTGTGTGTGTGTCATGTTCATTGTTAACGAACCAAAACTTACCTATTCTTCGTGAAACAGTGTTCAGTCGTTCTAAGTCATAATGTCAGGAACAAACACGTGCGAGTATGGAAGGCTTTATTTGATTGCGTTTCTATATCCAATAAATTAAGTCGGTTTATTGTGTGGTTGATGCATGTGTTGAGAGGGACCACGAGGACATCACAAACACAAGTTCAAGTGCCACCGTACAACTGTACACTGATTCTCAGTACATATTCCCTGGTTTTATGACTCACTCCAGATATGTATAATAATCACAACTGCCGTAGACTTGTGTGCCGTATTGTGTAAACACGCATGCTTTTCATGTTAAATACAATATTAATTCCATTTCTCGACACAAACTGTGAGTGAATGTGTATTTATTGCGGCGACTAAAAGTCCATGTGATTTAGTTGGGGGGAATGGATGTTTCATTTCAAGTGTACAGGTACTGGAACAAATCAATAAAGTGTATGGTATGTTTGGTAAACAAATGCGTGCGCGTCGATTTCTTTCCAAGGTTAACTAAATATAAGCAAGTATAAGATAAACTTTCACTTCACATCTAGTTTCTGTTCACTTCACTAATTGATGTGGATTTCTTACCAAGAGTAACGGTAAAAAAGAACTGAGTGTGCGCGCGTAGGTACGTGCGTGTCTCATGGGGTCTTATTGTTGGCACTACCGTATCTCTGCATAGGATACCCCTCATATAGAAAATACTGTAAAACATAGCCCATACTTGTAAGTAGTATCTGCTATAAGCAGAGTCTGATATACGGTTCCATCATAGGAATCACAGTGGTATTGCTATCAGGTGTTCGCGATATGGTGACCTCCGTCTGTCACAAACATTTCCATCTTTCAACCAAATTCCTTGTCACTTCAAAATAGGTCGATTCACTCAATGAGTCGATTGAAGGTTTGCAGTTGAAAAATATTAAACACAGGTATGAAATAATTTGGGACAGGTATGAAATTACTTGCGATAGGTAAGACATTATTTGAGACAGATCACGGTTACACCTTTTCCAGGCTATGATTTTCACAAAGAACCACGACAATGGGTTTGTTCCACATTCAGTATATTAAAACGTTAATTAGGGCTCCTTGCCTCTAGGCAGGAGACCTATTGTAATCGTTCGGATTATTATTATTATTATGTTTTACAGATTAAAGATAATATGCAGCAGAGAGGGTTCGGGTGATCCTGGCACAGTCAGGCTGGTAAGGTTCATCATCAGCTTATTATTATTATTATTTATTATTCCGCCGATTCTTGTACCAAACATAACTCCTAAACCAATGCTCCGAATCGCTTACAAACATCACACAGATGCGCACCGGGGTGTAGATATTCCCCTTATACATCTTTAGGCTCTAGGCCCAATAGCAAAGGGGAGATAATTCAAAAATATTTCCAAAATGTCAAAGTTTGACAGCAAATATCTCAAGAACAAATTGTTCCAACACTTCTAAATCTCTTGTACAGATGTACAATCGAATTCCCAACAATTTTGCCTGGACGGGTCAAGTCGCTAAAACGTACCGTTTGGCAGTTATTTTTGTTTTCAGGTTTTGGCCATGTTTTCAGCAGTTTTCCAGTATGGTAGATGAAGGCTTGGTGATTCCAGAACACTAATTGTTTTGACCGTAGACCCAAGAACAACTGAGATACAGCCTTTTAAAGAGAGAACTATTTCTTCTCCGGAACTTCTTAAAAAGGTACATGACCCCCCGCGACCCCGGGGGCTGTATTTGGAAGATCTGCTCGCCTGTCAATAACGTGTTCTGGTTCTGTTTTGGACGATGATTTCTAGCCCTCAGATACAATAGATAGAACTTAAGCCAAGGAGCCTCATCGTTGCCTGCAACTATATTTTGCATTGATATGTTTGTATAGATATTATGTTTGCCCATCACCTTGTTGGATTTTACAGCGAATAAAAAGACAGATTAATGACAGATCTGCGCCAAAGTGTTTAAAAATTGGCAATCATGTGATCAAATTTAGCATAAACAGGATGTCACGTGCTTGAATCACCCGAAGGACACATCAGTGACATCGTTGTGACGTCACTGCACATCTATTTTCTGTTCACAACAGCTAATTGCTATGTTGTTGTCAAGACGACCTGAGCTTCTGTCATGAGATATGCATTGTTTCAATATATGACTAACGCGTTGAAAAGAAAACTGTTTTAAAATGCAGTTGAACTTTGTCAGCTTAAAATACTTAAGAAAGAGTTAAGTTTATTAGAAATTCCAGATACGAGTCATTGTGATATTGAACCAACATGTCGGTGAAACCTCATATTCAGATCATTAAAACCGATGTAACGTATCAGATATCGATGGAGCTTGGGTAAACGAAGTTCTTTTTACACGTCTCAATTAACTCAGATAGGGCGTGTCCAATTGGCACTTGTCCTAGAGTAGGACCGATTGTGGATAAAAGTAATGCAAGAGGCATTTTTAGTAGCATTTGGTATCCAGGCTATTGTACCTATATAAAGGGTGCTGATTACGAAAAAATAGGATACCAAGCTGAAAAAAGTGTTTTTGACCCTCAAAAGTGAAAAACAAAATGGCCGCAAAAGTAGCTGATTTTGTGCTGATTGCATCATTGTTACCTTGACGGTATTGAGACTGTGAGGAAACAAATAGTATTCAAAGTTATACCAAAACACAACTTCATATTTTTCATGAACAGTTTTAATCATTTCGGATGAAAACAATACAGATAATCAATGAAACTTTAACAAACAATTCTCATCACAATATATCAGCTGAACCATACCAACGTCATAACAATAATGTTATTCACACTTGATTCTCATATACATAAGAATTCCAATTTCTCATGTTATGTTGAATAACACAACCATAAACAAGTTTCAATTCAACATTTCATAATATTCTAAAGTTCATTGAATAAGCATCTTTGTGACCAACCAATCTCTGTGAATTCGGGAAGTGATGGAATAGCTTCCCAGACTTTCCTCCAGATCATGATTTGGTTATGGACACGTTGGATGTGGTGGCATAGGGCATCACTTGTTGGTGGCATCAACTCAGGTTTAATAATAATAATAATCCACTTGTAACGGGCTGAATCCATGCACAGTACATGCTCTAAGCGCACATGTCAGAGAGGAGATGAGAGAAGTTATACAGAGGACACAAGTCTGAACAGGAAGGTTTTGGGTTGGGTCTTAAACGATGACAATGATTCAGTCTTTCATGTACTGGGGCAGAGAGTTCCAGGCTTTAGTGGCTGAATATGCTCTCTCTCCATTGTGGGATGTTTTTTACCATGGCAACATGGAGCAGGGTTATGGTTTGGGAATGTAGAGTTCTTGCTGGTGATCGGATATGTAGGGAGCAGCCTCAACCGACCGGAGACCGGAAGACAAGACAAAGGAGCTTGTAGGTGATACGCTGTTCCATAGGGAGCCAGTGAAGGCTGTGGAGAACAGGAGTGATGTGCTCTGATTTCCTAGTCAGTGTAACAATCCTTGCTGCAGTATTGTGAACTCGTTGTAGTTTGTTAAGCTGCTGTTTAGGTGCTCCAGACACACGGGGAATTGCAATATTCGAGCAGTGACACAATTAGCGACAGGACAAATGTGGCAATAGAGTTCTTTGTCAGGCACTTGCGAACATCACCAATATTCCTGAGGACAAGAAAGTGGGTTTTGGTAAGAGTATAGACATGAGAGTCAAGTGAAAGATCCGAGTTGAGAGTGACCCCAAGATTCTTGACCCCAGACGACAGAGGCACACGACTGTCTCCAAAGTGGAATTCGCCGATTCCTGCCTCAGCCCTTCAATGCTGAGAACCTACGAGAAGACATTCACTCTTTGACTCATTCAGCTTCAGCTTGTTCTGAAAGATCCAAGCTTTTATATCATCACAGTAGCCATCTACCTGTGAAACTGTGTGAGCATCTGTAGCATTAGGAGAGAAAACTTGTTCACTGTGTTCACACTTTGAACATTATGAACACCGTATACCTGGCAAACAAATTCTTCAGCGGATCTGGTCTTGTCTTGGTTCAGGTTTTCAGCGCCCAAATCCTTTAGGAGATGATGATGGTTGAGAAAAACTCCCAGGCTGATCTCTTAGTATGACCACAGAGGTAGGATGTGGAATCACAGCCCGTTAGTGCATGAAATGGCAACAGCAATGCAACAAAATATGCTGGAAGTTTCTCGTAGACTTTACCAACTGGAATGTACTTTCTTTTCTGAGCAGTTCCTGTCAACATCCAGATGTTGTCAGCTTTAACACTAAGAAATGGAAAGTGTGCCAGGAGAAGCAGGCATGTTAGCTGAACTGACTTTTGACATGACATCTGGAATATCTAAAGTTTTCATAGTTTCAATGTGTAAAAAATCACATCCGGGGCTGGTCCACGCTGCCTTCCTGCTACTTGTGTTGCATGGAAGGTGTTTTTTTCATCCAAGGTTTCATCTAGGATATCATTATTGTCTGCTGTGAAGAAAACAAATCTGTTTGGTAAGAGGTTTAGTGGTATCACAGAACCAGCGTGTGATTCATGGATGTGTCAAGCCGCATGACCTGCCTGCAACTTAAAGTATGTCCTGCTTTGTGAAACAACTGACTGGATGAAGTGTACGTACAAATGTTTAAGGAACATGTAGACACTGTCCGGTATGCAATTGACAGAACTTTGTTCATCAACCTCAACACCAGTATGAGATGGCGTATTTATCATAACGCAACTCAGAGGTCAACCATGCCATTGGTGGGTCTGTGTTACAATCATGAGCATTTTTGGAACTAAATGGTATTTAGTCTCGGCAGCAATTGGTCACATACACTAGCAAGTTTACAATTCAAGCCCTGATCAAATCGAGAAGCTTCCAGAATATCAGAGCTGGTGTTAAATGTCATCACGAAATAGAGAATGCTGGTGTTGTTTCAAGTTAACCTCTTGACAAAACATACATTTCTTCCAGTCAAAAGGATTTGCACATGAGGGTTTCACTTACATTTTGTAACTGAAAATGCAGTATATTATACATTCTATTGTTTTTATTTGCCCTTATCGAAAGTAGACACACTATTAAAAGAAAATATCAATGTAAAAGGAGGAATGCTTACAATAATTGCACCAGCAACTTGACATGTCTTAGAAAGGCTGTCACCAAAAGTAAAGGGGCCGTTCATTATTTTAAAATGCCAAATAACCACCTATTTAAAAAAACATTCAAAACAATTACAACTGTGCTCAGTAATGGTTCATAATGTGTTGCTAACTATCCGAACTATGTAACAACTAAAACGTTTTGTTAACAACTTTTTCCCAATAATTTATGACAATTTTGATAAAATAATAGTTGAACAAATTTTGGGATGAAATAATATTTTTAACAAAATTCAATTCATTTATTATTTTTAATGAAAGGCAGTTCTATATCTTGTGGTGACAACAATAATAACATTTTAATTGTACAGTGGTTATATATGTTTCATCATACGGTGACTATGGCGGCCATTTTGGTTTTCCAAATTTGAGGTCGTAAACAATCATGTTTCAGCTTGGAATCTTATTTATTCATGATCAGCATTCTTGAAATGTCATAAAAGGTCAAGTTTCCTACATTTACAAAATAGAGATACAGTCACAGGCGAACATACTGTGCACACCCACCACTAATTTTAGGCGATTTTGGCGGCCATTTTGGTTTTCAATTTTGACGGTCAAAAACACTTTTTTTCAGCTTGGTATCCAATATTTCGTGATCAACACCCTTTCAATAGGTAAAGTAGCCCGTATACCAAATCCTACTAAAAAATGCCTCAACATCTTTTATTTGAGCCTTTTTCCAGAATCGGCCCTAGTCTATCCCTGCTTTTACCTGCATGAACCGAACTTGGTGTCAAATGTTCGCCTGTCTCGAACTTTCTAGTTATAATTCATAGCCCATTTATAGAGTTATAAAATTAACTTTAGGATAAAAACTTTCCCCGATACGAGAAACCGTTGGAAAACATCAACCTGGCTTTAATTTGTATCAGGTTTATCAAGCCAACACACGATAGCAAGTAAAACATCAATGACCTGAAACCGTTGATTGACTGATTGGCTGATACCGGCTAATTCTATCCGATTCAACTGTATGTACGGAAATTGGTGTTCTGTCAGTAGCGTGACATGTACAGTGCACAATTTATCATTATATTCTTCATATTTGTATATTTTTCTGTATGTATGTATTTTGTATATATTTGCCAAAAATTTCACTTTCATTTTGCAGAGTTGTAATATTGAAACGTCACTTCATGTCATGGCTCCAGCTGATGTAACACAATTTGCAAAGGTAATTAACATAAGCCATATACCATACCAAGTGTCAACTTAAAACTCAATCCATTGTAATCAAATCCAGTAAGTTTCGTAATGACCACCGTGCAGACGTCCAAGCCACAACTGTATAAACAAACTGCAATAAATCTGACCTTATTGACGCCAAATACCATTGTGTCACGGTCATGTGACATCAGCTTTAAAAACTAATCTGACATCCAGACATCGGCTGTAAAACAAACCGTAATTAAGCTGATGAAATCATCCTGTCACGGTCACGTGACTACCCCTCCAGAAAAAACTCGTTTCGGCTTGTCCAATCAGTAACTATACTATCCACATAAAGAAACTGTGCATTGTCAAAATATTATCCCAATTGATAAGTACGATAACAATGTCAAAGGTACATATAAACTTTAATGG
Source organism: Haliotis rubra (assembly GCF_003918875.1). NCBI lineage: Eukaryota > Metazoa > Mollusca > Gastropoda > Lepetellida > Haliotidae > Haliotis > Haliotis rubra. The sequence goes on from NW_025767057.1 coordinate 1,526,346, forward strand.
AGGTGTCATGAGACCATAACAAGTCGGGAGAATTTCAGTTGAAAAGTCAATAACAATGACGTCACGAGTCCACAAGCGGGACAGGGGTCAAACGACCATGTCACAAGCTCAATAACGGGTATGTCCACCATTGGCATTGAGAACAGCAGTGCATCGACGAAGCATAGAGCCTATCAAACGTGCAAGGAAGGCTTGTGGGATGTCACGCCAGATTCTCTCAAGTTCTGTTGCAAGGTCAAGGACGTTATCTGGCGGATGAGGAAGACGGCATAGACGTCGATCCATCTCGTCCCAAACATGCTCTATCGGGGAGAGATCCGGTGAATTTGCAGTAAGTCAACGTTGTGGTGTTGCAAGAAATCCATAGCAACCCTTGCCGTATGAGGGCGGGCATTGTCCTGTTGGAATGTTAACCCAGGGCCATGACGTTGCAGAAAAGGAATTGCCATAGGTCGAAGAATCGGATCCCTGTAGCCCACACCAGTTAAGTTGCCCTGAACAATCACCAAAGGAGTTCTTTGGCGTGCTGTTATTCCACCCCAAATCATCATGGAACCACCACCAAGACACAAGACACAGGCCTGTGCATAACGTTCTCCCACGCGTCTATAGGCACGTTGACGTCCATCACTATGGGAAATGTTAAACCTGGACTCATCTGTAAAAACAACATTTCTCCACCAAAACAAGGGTCTGTGGACATGATTTCGTCACCACATTCGGCGAGCTTGTCGATGACTTTGTGTCAGGATCCTGTGGTCTGATCCCTTGATGACGTAAACGTTGTCGAACTGTGTTGGGGTTGATACGGCGAAGTCCTGGGATGGTTCGGGCAGTCATCACTGCAGTCTGAAACCTGTGGCGAAGATGGGTCACCCTTATCCATATGTCCTGTCTTGGCGTTGTTACGTTGTTGGCGTCCAGAACGTGGCCGATCGATGACGTTTTTTGTGTTCTGGTAGCGTCTCACCAGTGCAGAAATGGTGTTCCGGTGGCAGTGGAAATGTGCAGCCACTTGTCGTTGAGACATTCCCCCACGGACCATCCCAATGGCCTCATGACGTTGTGCAGACGTGAGCCTTGGCATGCTATGCGTTTCAATAGCCGTTTAATTTTTTGAACGATCGCAAGGGCAGGGGTTGAGCTTTCCAAAGTGACAGTATTGTGTGGCATTCATTTGCTCTGTTTCTCTTTCACGGAATGCACGTGCAACAACGTATTGCACGTCTCAAGGACGAACCCACTGACGTCACGGAACGTGACACGTGCATGCATGTTGGATACATGTCACTAATCTCTGAGTTTAAATCCGTATGTGTCTACACAGGTTTGATAAATTTAGATTTTAAATTTTTGTATCCACAGTTTCTTTATGTGCCTAGTATATTAGTAAAAATATCTCATCTATGTCAACCAACCAGAAATCTTAATTTAAAGACCTATCTTATATGTTTCGGCCAATCGGAAAGAATTCCAACATTGATCAGTGATGTTTCGACTATAAAAAGAGGTCAGTGATGTCCTATCAACACACTTGACCTCACAATAAATGTTGAAACATCTCCTTGACTGATCATTGACTTAGGAATTCTACATTCTATTTTAAGGTAAGTTCTTTGGTACAACTCTACGAATTATGTCAGATAATGTCATTACTGAAATATGTTATTTATAAATAGGAAGTGGCAATATTATGTGTATATTTTTATTTGCATGAACATTGACATGCATAATATCTCAGTCGTTATTTGAATATGTAATTGAACCAGATGTGCTGGTCACGCCAATGAGGCTTGCATACGAGGTCAAAAATAAGATAAGGCACCTGTGTCTTCTCGTAAGGCCAGGTACCAAGGTAAAGCAAAGGAGTTTAAAGCTAACTCCAAAACTGAAAGACATGTCAGTGCTAGTTACCACTCAAACAGAACAAAATTATGTTACTATTCCCACTTCCCAATATCAAAATTCCCCAGACAGTTGATTCATTAGTCCCTGAAATCATTACTCTACAGGTCCCTTTAATCAAAAACACCATAAATGTTGATATCGTCAAAACAAAAAAAGTGCTTTAGTTGATACAGGTGCAGCTATATCATGTGTCACCAAGAAAGTTCTCCAAAAAGCAGGCATTTCCTTCGCCAAACTTAAAAATCTGCACATAGCCAAATGATAGGTGTAGGTGGTGATCATGTCCCTGTTTTAGGATGTATTAAATTACCAATCTCTTGTAGGGCACCTCATTATTGAGCATACATTTCATGTTTTCATGTTTACTATTCACTAATCCTTGGCATCGACTTCAACACAAACCACAAGGTCATCATTGATGGTAGTCGTCGTTTAGTTCAATTTTATGACAGTTAAATTCATGTGAGCTTGGTAGAAACAAACTCGGGTGTTGCCAGAAGCACCAGGTATCAGGTAATCCCTCCCAACACTGAAGGTAATATCCCTGTAACACTCTCACGTGTCATGGACAATCAAGTGCTATTATTGGAACTAGTATCCCAACTTTCCAAGATCAACCTCCTTGGTGCCAACTGCCTAATAGAAACCAAAGGTAACAAGTCAACCATGAGAATCTTCATCTGTACAGATAAACCAATTTCTATTCTTCCAAGAAAAGTGCTAGCTTTTGCATCCCACCTGAACACAGATCAGGTACATACATTGGATGACATCTCACATTCAAGTTCTGATACCACGGCATCTTCAGACGCAAGTCAAAGTCCTGATCTGTCATTTGATCTCACTGAATCGGATTAAAATTCAGAACAAAAGGTTAAACTTCAGTATTTCCTCAAGAGACATCGTTCAGTATTTGCTAAAGACTGGACCGAGCTTGGCAAGACAAATTTGCATCACCATAAAATTGATACTGGTGATGCACCTCCTGTTCGCGTCTGTTCACGTCCGCAACGAGACAGCCAAACAAGTTCAGGAAATGCTGGATGCTGGATTCATTGAACCAAGCCAATCTGACTGGAGGTCACTTGTTGTCATGGTAAGAAAGAAGGACGGTACTTTCAGATTTGCCATAGATTATAGGAAGCTCAATGCAATCACATGGTCAGAATTTTTCCGATCCCACAGTTTGATGATGTTGTCGATACAGTAGCTCATGCCAAAGGAAAATTCTTTTCAGTGCTAGATTGTGCCAGTGGCTTTTGGCAAATACCACTGGATCCTGCAACAAAACATAAGTCTGCATTCATTTGTCAAGAAGGTATTTTTGAGTGGAACAGGCTCCCTTTTTGATTAAAGAACGACCCAATGGCATTTCAAGCCACCATTGCGAAAGCCTTAGCAAAATTAAATTGGAAAATAGTGCTAATCTATGTTGATGAAATCATTGTCTTCAGCAAAACATTTGAGGAACATTTAGACCATCTCCAATCAGTCTTTCAAAAACTTCAGGAGGCAGGTCTCACTCTCATGCCAAGTAAATGTAGATTTACAGCAAAGGAAGTTGTTTATTTAGGCCACATTTTTACCAGGGAAGGTATAAAAGCAGACCCTCTCAAAATTGATGCAATTGTGTCATTTCCTCATCCCAAATCACAATAAAACGTTCGACAATTCTTGTGTCTTGCAGGTTATTATCGGAAATTTATCAAAAACCTTTCAAAAATTGCTGCACCATTAAATGAACTCTTGCAAAAAGAATCAAACTTTGAATGGACTCCTCAATGTGAACATTCATTCAATTCTCTCAAAACTGCCTTAACTACACCACCAGTTCTAGTGTATCCTTGATGATGGCCAACTTGATGATGCTTGGCATGAACATGTCATATCTTAACAGGACGATATCCACATCCATTTGAAAAGAAATGGTCAATCATTGACCAGGAAGGTCTTGCAGTCTTAGAAGGCATACAAACTTTCACGTTTATCTGGCACATCGCAAATTCAAAATCTACACAGATCATAAGGCATTAACTGACATCCAAACTTGTAAGCACAATGCTTCTGGTAGACTTTCTCGTTGGGCGTACAAACTCCAAGGATACACCTTTGATATTGCACATCGAGCAGGTAAGAAGAATGAAAATGCAGATGCCCTGTCTAGACGACCTTATCCAACATCTGCACAACTGCCAACTCATGCAGGTTGTTAGGCCTTCAACGCCAGACATCATGGAACCAAGTGAGCCATTGCAGGTGACATTCACCTATTCCAAAGACACTCCTGTCCTTGCTTCCATTGATGTATCTCAAATCACAGAAGTAAGCGATCGTCAAAGGCAATTCACAGATTTTGTAGACATCTTCAACTACAAGGAAAAGCAAGAAATTCCAGCAACCTATACAGAACCACAGATCAGAGGACTCATGGGCAGAGCGATGGAATATGAGATCAGAGATGGAACTCTCTACCACTTCTACAAGAGGATCCAATTCCAATCATCATCCGGTCATCACACAGCTCGCAGTCCCAAAGTTGACAGACCCACTCTTTTAGAAGTCAATCATGACTCAAAGGCAGGAGGATGCCATTTTGGTCGAGATGCCACGCTACAAGCAATTCAGCGCAAATACTACTGGCCAGGTATGTATGAAGATATCAACAAATACCTCCAGACATGTGAAGTATGTCAAAGATCAAAGCCTCATAAGCATCTAAGACCAGCCCCAATGGTACCAATGCCAATTGAGGATACCTTTGAAAGACTTCACGTCGGCATCCTTGGACCTCTTCCAAAGTCAGAAAAGGGAAATAAGTATGTGTTATTGGCAATATATTTAAAGTTTGTTAATGTACTCTGTGAGATGCTAAAAGTCAAGCATGTTACCACATCCTCCTACCATCCACAAACGAATGGAATTTGTCAGCAGTGTCATCGAGCAAGAACTCAGAGCCTATACCAACCAGAAGCAAGATTACTGGAATGTTCTCATACCATACATCATGATGTCACTCTGGAGCATGCCAGGCCAAAGTACTGGATTTTCACCTCACTATCTTCTCTTTGGTCGTGACATGCTCCTTCCTATTGATACCAGCCTGTTGCCAAAAGACAACCTTCCAAAGGACACTGCTCATCACCTTCAACAAATCATGGATAAGCTGAAAGCTGTCAAGGAACTCTCTCAAGACAGTACAGAGGCTACACAGCAGCAATACAAAGAAAGACATGACCAGCAAGCAGCACAACCCTCATTTCAGGTTGGAGACACAGTTCTACTGTACAACCCTAAGGTGCAGAAAGGTCACAGTCCAAAGCTGACACAAAAGTGGGTTGGTCCATGGCACATCACTAAACTAGAACCAAATCATACTTATAAACTCATGGACAGACCCTTAAGGATCACAAATCATTGGTCCATGCAAATCGACTCAAACATTTGCATCACCGTCACACCCACCCAAGACCCAGACCCAGACCCAGATCCAATCGTACAGCAACCAACTGCACCACTACCAAGGATCAACAATCCTCCACAGGTTCCAACCCAAAACCACACAGCTTTACCCTCTTCTCAACAAACAGGATCACAGCCATCCTCAAACCCTGATCCAAACAAGGATGACACCCTTTATCCTGTAGAGAAAATCATGCGGTACCGCTGGCGAAATGGCATAAAAATGTACAGAGTCAAATGGACAGACTCATCCCCAAATACATGGGAACATTGACGTCAGCTATAAAAACTAATCTGACATCCAGACAACGGCTGTAAAACAAACAGTAATTAAGCTGATGTAATCATCCTGTCACGGTCACGTGACTACCCCTCCAAAACCTCGTTTCGGCTTGTTCAATCAGTAACTATTAGTAAAAATATCTCATCTATGTCAACCAACCAGAAATCGAAATTAAAAGACCTATGATATGTTTCGGCCAATCGGAAAGAATTCCAACATTGATCAGTGATGTTTTCGACTATTAAAAGAGGTCAGTGATGTCCTATCAACACACTTGACCTCACAATAAATGTTGAAACATCTCCTTGACTGATCACTGACTTAAGGAATTCTACATTCTATTTTAAGGTAAGTTCTTTGGTGCAATTCTACGAATTATGTCAGATAATGTCATGACTGAAATATATTGTTTATGAATAGGAAGTGGCAATATATATTTGTATTTGCATAAACATTGACATGCATAATATCTCAGTCGTTATTTGAATATGTAAGTGAACCAGATGAGCTGTCATGGATTAGTTGTGCCTATATTGCACTCATGTATGGACACATTAGATGTACTTTACATCATTATTATGCTGATAGTGAACCAATGTAAATATTGGTTCAATGGAAATTATCATTTATATATGTTTTATATAACGACAGCTGAGGTGATATGTGTTAAAATGATTTGTATGACTGATTCCCGATTATGATTATTATTTGATGTTAGGTTGAAAGAAGAAATATTATAACTGTTATTCATACAAGCTCTACCGTTTGAGATGCTAATTCCCCATCAAAATGTGTATATTAGATTATTGTTTGAATATCTGTTATGTAATAACACACTTGACCTCACAATGAATGTTGAAACATCTCCCTGACTGATCATTGACTTTAAGAAATTCTACATTCTATTTTAAGGATTCAAACTTGTTATCCCATAACGAGCCGGGTAACAGTAGTCCAAGTTCAAAATACATTTGACTTTGTCAGTAGGAGAGTGAAGACACACCACTTCCGCGGAAGAACATTTCACTATACAACGAGTAAGTGCTCAGTTATCTAACCCAAAAGAAACTTGATTCCATCGGTAAGTGAAATGTACGAAACGATCTTGGAGCTGTCGTATTGCGATTCCAGGTTACAGACTAATTACGGTTGCAGTCGTGCTAGTTTTGTATTTTAGTATAAACACACAGAAATGAAAACTATAAAAACTCAATAATAATAAAAGTAACAATATCATAAATTAATCTGTTCAAGGTGGAGGCTGTTCACTCATAAAGCATGTCAAGGCTAATGATGTAAACAAGGCTTTCCACAGCTTTCGTAAACAAGTCTAGAATGTTGGACATAATCTCAGTGTCAATGTTGACCTGGTTTGTTCGGTACTGCTGGACGGTACAAAAATGAGTGTCAGCCAAACGGAGTGCCACACCAAGTCGACACAGTTTTTCATGGGAAGGCTCCCTGTACGACAGCTGCATCGGGTCCATGTGTAGTGTGTGGAGGGGAAGAACACCCCGTCCTTTGCTTGCACTGAAAAGTGAAACGGAAGGCTTATTCTTTGCTGATCCCAATCAGTCATTGTATAGTGGTCACTATATGGTTATGCATCAAAATGTAAATTAAATGTAGGTTATGTAATGAATATAACAACATTGTCGACCTGTCAGTGGATGCCCAGCTTTTGCACAAACGCAGTATCATATGGGACATGATGACGTTTCCTTTCATTACCATCTGTGCCATGCCTGTGGTTTCGGCTTCGTCGTCCATCCATAATACGCCCCAGAATAAGCAGAGGGCCTCATGACATTTTTGAAAATTCTTATACAGCCTCAGACGTACCTCAGTCTGGGTAATTTCTCTGGGCTGCTTGTAAATGGGGCAACTCCCTGAGCTGGTGATGCGAGAAAACTGCCTGACTGTGCGGGATCGTCCAAACCCTCTTTGCTGCATTCATCTATTTTAGGCTCTGATTAATGATAAGCGGCAACATTCACAATAAATATCTAGTACTTAGAGCAGATAGTTTTCCAAGTACACAACCCTCTGATTATGAATTACTTTCAAATAGTGATAATGCCGGGTATTCGCTGAAGCTTGAGCGTTTCATCTAAAATATAGACGAAAACATATGGTGCAAGTAAAACCGTTTACAGAAGCGTAAAATATGGTAATGTCCTTCCTGCATGTCTTACTATCAAGTGAATGATATTCACATTCATTTAGACGTTAACAAACACGATAGCAACATGGTGATAATAATTCATGGTACAGACTAGTGTTGGGAATTGGTAAAAATCTCATAATTGATTATTGGTTTATTACAACCGATCAATCATCGAACAAAATTGGTTAGCGTCATTAATGAAATTTATTAATGCACATATAAATATGGAAAAAACATGTAGTTCTTTTAGGGTTTTGGCAAAATTTCACATCTTTAAAGGATGACTAGTATGTCAGGAACATAAATTTCTTGGAGTCTTTAAGATAAATTCAATCATGACTTGAAACGAGCTTGTAGTGCTTACGAAATGTAACAGACAAAACCAACCTTGTGAAAAATATTGTTAATGAAAACAAGTGTTCCAGAATTGTTTGTGTTCGATTATGAGAAAACATGATCGATTGCTTGGTCGTTTAGTCACTGCGACCAATCTTCGATTATTTCAATTAATCGGACCACCACTAGTACAGACTATTCTCATCAGCTAAAGTTAATGCAACACCTGATAGCTTATCAAATACGCTCACGTGTATGGTACTGAACAATTTCTACAGCACATGCCTTAGTATTGCTGGCATATTGTTCACTTCACAGTCCAGATATTCATAGCAGTACTAGCTATTTCATTGCCACCTGAAGAGTCTACGGCGATGACGAAAATATTTTTTCATGTTGCTTATGGCTCGTGGTTCACTGAATCTGAAACACACATTGCCAACTTGCTCAAAGTAGTTCTGTATATTTAGCATGCTTGGTGACGATGTATGGAATATTTACGACTCATGGACTGTCGGTATTTCTTCAAAGTATGTGTAGAATAATTGGAGGGAGAGCTTGTTCCCCTGCTGCTTGTCAGGAAGACCCTGGAGATATTGTACGTGCGCTTAAAAAAGATGGCCCAAATCAACTTTAGATATGCGCGAAGAACCCTGCATATTCTTTGTCAGTACAAAGTGTATTAAAAATTGACTACCTTTTATACTTTTATATTATTCATATTTTTTATTTTGTTTCGTTTCTTGTTGGGTTGTGAGGTAAAGTGTTGCACGTGCTTGTGAATGGACTTGCTACTAGTTTCTTAAGCAAACATATCGTTCTTTAAACCAAGTGAATGTTGAGAAAAATACATTCGTCATGCGAACACTCGATACCAATACGTGAGGTGAGGCTCTTGGTCGACTATAGGCTAGTGAGCATAAACATCAGTGGCAAGAAAATTCGACTTTTCCCGGAGCACGAGATTCTGACTTTGCCAATGTGGCACCAATATTGAGACTCTACGATCAGGGAGATCTCGCATCACCACAACAGTCTATGGTCGCTACACAAGGGTATTTCACGATCACAGGACACTCGCTGCAATATTCCTTTAAAACGACCAATATAATTATGTTCGTAACTGTTTACGCTGTACTTAAATGGAAGCAAGAAGGACCAACGTTTTGTTCTAATTTATCCTAATTTATAGAATAGACAGGAGGATTCATGTATATCGGCGACGAAACGAGCATTAAACCGGATGTTGGCGTTCAGGTTGACCTAGTCAGAGAAGTATCAGAACGTGGTGACCTATTTGATTAGGGTTATCCTTATTTTTTGTCTCACTCTGCAAACAGGTTGTCCATTTTTCAGCACGACAATGCTAATCCCTAAATAGAATCAATTTGTTCTGATACCCAGAACGTAAATGTAAAGCCGTGGCCACAAAGGTCACGGGATCTCAATCCAGTGAGCATCTGTGACATGTTCGAGGTCCAACCAAGGCCACAGGAATATATTCGGCAGTTCTTGGAGAATAACGGTGTGGCTTTGTCTCGGAATCATTCGCAGACTTCCTGGTTCTGCCATACTTAAAATTTTGACCGGCACATCCTAATATTTCTCCCTTTACTTTCGATGAATGCTCTTTCACACACCTCACACCTCGCCCTGATCAAACCTTGTAAATGCCTTTGCATAGGTGTCATACACCTTTCATATCTGGGGGAGTATACATGATGTATAGAAAATCATGTGAATTTATCACAAAAAGAACCTTAACTAGATATCACTTTACAATGTGTAAATAATGTTATGGGAGTCATCACTCTCACACTGTCCATCACAAGTTGACCTCATCTTGTGCTGCTGATGCCATAGTGACAAAGTTTTGGCGCCGCGATGGGGACTCATATCACGGGTTTCCTGTTTATTTTATTTTATAAACTATTTTTGCATCACACGGGACACAAACCTAACAATGCTTGTAACTGTTTCGTAAAACACCGGTTTATATTTCGAAACAGATGGTGTTTTTAAAAAATTACATGATTCAACTTTCTATACTTCGCTTCAATCTTATCCTGCTATGGACATCTGTTAGAGAAAGAGTACACAATCGGGCAAAGATGAAGTCCTTCCCTCCTCCTGTAAGTCCCCATGGTCCCTAGTATGGTGATCTACCTTCAGCTGATCTATAGCCTGTTTTTATATTGTATTGTCCTCTATAGTATTTTAGATTTAATTACTAGTTTTAATTATATATATCTGTGATAGTCTAGTTGGTTTTACTGTCCTTTGTCGACAGATATTTTAAATTGATTACATTGTTTTCATCGCTATATGGCTGTAATATTGCCGATGGGATGTAAAATTTTAACACACTCACTCACTCCCTCCTCCTTGTCATCTGAGAGGCGTTGCAAGTCACGACATCAAGATCAGTTGCCCCAGTGACGTCAATGTGAATCATAGACCCCTGAAGCCTTCAAATCAACAAGGCTAACCAGTTTTATCAGATCTAGGCTCGGGGTTATCATTAAACATCACGATCAACAATTAAATTCCCGTCCCTATGGTGAGTATGCTAAAGAACAGACCAAAGTAAGTAAGTGAGTGAGTGAATATTTAGCTTCTCGGGGATAGCCTAAAGCAGCCCGGAAGGCGAACACAGTTCGGGTGATCAGGGTCGTTGACTTAATTGACTGCATCTAACTGTTCAGGATCGATGGTCGTGATTGTTTACTAATATTGTGAGGCCCTAACAACAAACAAGAATGCACCCCTCCTTTGAGGAGTGTTATAGTATGGGTGTTTTACTGATTGGTCTTAAATGTAAGTCTCTGGTCTAACACAATGCAAGAGGTATCACCTTCAAGAAAAAACAGGATGGGTATTTTGTCTGTAAGGCGATGCAGATGTGCTTCTGTCGCTGTGTCTGCAGCATAGGATAGCTTATATGTTTCCTCTTCCCGGTGGTAAATAGTCGCAGAGAACTTCGATGCAAGCTTACATATTTATCATACAACAGCTCTACAACCATTAAAAACAGTAGTGAGTCATGATATATGTTGGTAAATTCCAATTGCTAAAAGCGGCGTAAAACCATACTCACTCACTCTCTACAACCTTTAAAAACAGTAGTGAGTCATGATATATGTTGGTAAATTCCAAGTATTAAACCAAAGATGAATGTTGATGATGAACGTCCTATTTATGTCTTGAAACGGTCATGTCAAGACACATCCGACTGTCAAGACACATCCGACACATGCATAGGTTGTCACTCTTGATTGTAACACTTTCAAGGAACGTAACATCATTTTCGGGACACCATTTGTTCTTGTCACTTTTACAAAGCAGTGTTAGCAAACTATGGTGGTATTACGCAATACTAATGGAACATAGTCTACATGGAACTTTCCAATCTCACCGTTAAGATCGTTGGAAACGTCTGCATCAACTTGACTATCGGGATTAATGTGGTCTGGGTTCCGTCATAACTAGTTTCAGTTTCTTAATTATTATTATTCAGCTATTAATCTCATGCTAAAAACTAATATCGCTTACATTTGAGCCAATTGTAAGATATTTCCTAGTTATACCCGACTTGTTTTTTTGTGGCATGAAGTGTATCATTTCATTTTGTGGGCTCATTGCTTCAAAATGAGTGATACAACGAGAGTGTCATCAGTTAGCTCCCCTGGTGTCTTGAGACATCTCCTTTAGATATTTCAGGCGCTTCAGTAATGCTCGCATCATTGAAAACTGACGCACAAAAGAAAGTACACACCTGGTGCTTTTGGATTACTTTCCAAACAGCGACGTAAATGTTTTGAAAAGTTTTTACAGTGATATGTAAGTCACAGACATTCCTAATATGTTGTCAAAACACCACAGATATCGTGCCCAATTGCGAAGTTGCCAGTCAAAATCACAACACTTTTCAAATAATAGCAAAACACCAGGTGTGTACTTTCTTTTGTACGTCAGTTTATTTGTATGTCGATCTGGAAAGCATAAAACATATTTCTAAAAACAAATAGTAAGGGCTACATCCGATCCTACTTCAGGCCTGTTCTGAACGTTCGTTCCCCATTTCCTTCAACATCTATACGATCTTCATTATTTGACACATTGCCACAACTACGATAAGTAAACGTGATTTTGTAGGCTATCATTTTGTCAGATATGGTAAAACATCACTGGCGTATCGTCCTCGGCTCTCAATCCTCTTACTAGGAAAATCTTCCAGGCGGGTTACAATTTGTCTTCAGCAACCCATCGTTTCCGCCAGAGGTGACTAACGGGATCGGCTGATGCACGTCATCGTGTCCAAGTTGCGCAGATAGACGCTCATGACGTCAATCACTGGATTGACTGGTGCAGATTCTACTTTGTACACACCTCCGTCATGTAGACGAGTACAACAACAACAACAAAAGTAAATAACAAACAAAATTTGCCTCGCTCATGAGAGTTATTTGATTGGGTGACTGATTCAGCGTCCTTCAATTCAAACTGGGACGTAAACACACACGTGGTAGCGAATATATCCGGGGTAACAATAATGCAGATAGAGTGAGTGAGTGAGTTTAGTTTTACGCCGCACTCAGCAATATTCCAGCTATATGGCGACGGTCTGTAAATAATCGAGTCTGGACCAGACAATCCAGTGATCAACAGCATGAGCATCGATCTGCGCAATTGGGAACCGATGCCATGTGTCAACCAAGTCAGCGAGCCTGACCACCCGATCCCGTTAGTCGCCTCTTACGACAAGCATAGTCGCCTTTTGTGGCAAGCATGGGTTGCTGAAGACCTATTCTTCACGGGTCAATGCAGATAGAATGATAGGATGTCTTGTAACGTGGGTTCATCCTCGACCCAGTGTTGGTAAACAAGACACAGTTCCCATAACATCTGTATCTGGTAGATGAGGTCAGAAGCACCGGACATAAACATGATCATATACAACTGCTACCGGAAGTAGTATGTTTGTCTGCCACTGTAAACTGTGTATGTAGGGCAGGGTCACAAAAGTCACTGAATTTCCCACATTTCTCATGTATGGAGAGTCCTCCAGGGTTGTTATGACAACCTGACACAGTTACGGAGAAATATAGTGATAGTGGTAGTGAGACATAATTTGCAGTTAATGAGGATGTAGCATTGTGTTGTGTGGGGTATATGGCGATGGGGTGGGGTGGTGTATATGAAGCACATGCATAATCACACATGCACGCACACAGATATATCAAGACAGCAGACCCCATATATAAAGACACAGTCATATTCACACACATGCATGTCACACACATGCACGCACGCACGCACTCAATCGCATGTACATAAAATCACACAAATTGACCTCAGTATATCTAAATGCACGCAAACGAATACATAAAGACGCAGACATATATTAAGACACAGTCATGTTAACACACATGCATGTCACACACACACATGCACGCACGCCTTCACGCACGCACGCACATAAAATCACACAACTTGACAGCTCAGTGAAAATGCACGCACACCATATATAAAGACGCACACATATACAAAGACACAGTCATATTCACACACAGTCATAGTCACACATATGCATGTCACACACACATGCACGCATGCCTGCACAAAAACCCATACAAACTGACATCAGTATATCTAAATGCACGCACACAAATATATAAAGACGCAGACATATATAAAGACACATTTATATTAACACAAGCACGCAAGCACATAAAATCACACACAAATTGACATCAGCATATCTAAATGCACGCACACCAATATACAACACAAATATATATAGACGCAGACATATATAAAGACACAGTGATATTCACACACATGCATGTCACACACACACATGCACGCACGCATGCATGCATGCATGCACGCACGCACGTATGCACGCACGGACACAAAATCGCACAAATTGACATCAGTATATCTAAATGCGACAAGTGTTCCTTGCGGCTGGTGACATGCTATTGTCATGTGGCAGAGTAATAATATACTCGTATTCGAATCCAAGCACAGTGGTAGCCCTGTACATGACACCAACCCACGCGGGAATATAACAAGCTCTGAGTTAATAAAGGAGACCGTAATTGGTCAGTTACAGTTAATGTTTAAAGCCTTGGCTCATCAAGGAGATATACTGACGAACGGAGAGCATACAATCAACACGGCATATACTAACTGCCTATGCTTATCAAAGACTGATTCATGAAAGTTCTATAAGTACTTTAATTAATCATTGTCCACCATTGGTATCAAATAGATTGACGCGATCTATTTTCATACCTGTACAACAAAAGGTATATGTTACTTTCGTGAAGGTATGGTACATGTTTAAAAAACACATAAACATGCAGGTACTGCTAAACGTAAGGGCACATAATGCAAATTGGACAAAACAAATATACAAATAACAATAGTGTCACTGACTGTCGTTCATACTTGCACATGTTTATCTGTTATTCAGGCCGATCTAATATTCAGACTGACTTGGCGAGGCACAGGGATAAAGGTTTCAAGGGTAAAGTTACTATGGACAAAATAGTTCATTCCGTGTAAATGATATATACATGGTGCGTGTTGACAATATCTTCCAACAAGCATGCATGCACACCAAGGTGTTGCCGTGCATCTCAATGGGTATCTTGTGAAAGTGTATTTGTACATGTACAGCGTTATCCCATAAGATACATCTGAATGTTGGTGTGTATCTCAACCGGTACCTAGTAAAGGTGCACATATGCGAGCACAATGTCATCCAATGCGATTAACCCGCATGCTGCTTTGTTTTTCAATGGGTAAATTGTGTATCTTGTAAAGGTAAAATAAGCAAGCACAAAATTATCCAATACGATACACTCTGATGTAGCTTTTGAGCACTGAGACATAGAGAATGTTGTCATCAGTGATACAGATACCTTGTGGCTCCTCGATACCATCGTCTCTGGTGAGGACATCTCTCACAAACTTCCCATCTACAGTCAGCTGAACTACTCTGTGGCCCTCTCTATCAGAAGCATAGATGTAGCCCCCGTGAGCCCTCACTGTCAACAGTCCTATAAACTTCTTGTCGACTCTAGGTTTGAACTTAAACAGCAGATTCCCCATTTCGTTGAAACACGTTATCGCGTGATGCTTTAAATCTCCCACTATACAGTTGCCGTTGTAGGTGCACACGCTGTACGGTTCGTTTAGGTGGCTTCTGTCAAATGTCCTGAGAATATTCCCAGTCATATCAATTACATCCACTCCACAATTTCCCAGGACATGACTTCCAACCAATGTTCCTGGAGACAGGAATGCAATAGAGCTGTATCGTGTTTTTGTGTCAATAGTGCGCTGTAGATCCAGATCTGGGAATACTTTGAAAAATACTATTTTGAAATGGCACCACACACCTGAAAACAAAAATTTACAATTTGAAACGTAGTGTTCCAGTATTGGATCATGTGTAGTAATTTTCATTTTACTGCAGTTTTCATTTTACTGCAGTTTTATATATTTTTTGTATGCGGAAGAAAAGCTCTAAATGACACACGTGAAGCGTGATAGATACCACACACATGTCGCTGACAATTCCATGGATCAGAATCAGTGAGACAGGGCTGAGTTTCCCTAAGCTTTCTTATCGATTGTCGACTGAACAGCGCTTTGCTTGCTTCCTCAACAGTATCTCGTTCGTTCCACAAAGCGATCGCAGCGCTTAGATGATCGTAACCTCCATACATAAACACGGACTTAGCGCTAAGATCGCTATGTGAAACGGATCCCGACTGATCGTGTGGCAGGTATGATACCACGATGCATTTAATCTTACATTCGCAGAAACGGTATATATACCATGGTCTGTTTGCTTAATGATTGTTGTGAAGTATCTGGCCCATTATAAGTGAGGTGAGGTGAAATTGGGTTTAACGTCGTGCTCGAGAATATTTCGCTCATATGACGACTTGCATGCGTGTGTATGTGTAGGTGCGGCTGCTTGTACTAGCCCAGACTTAAGCTGGTTTTATAGTGCTAGCCCACTGAGATGCCATGCCGCAGTGAAGCATGAATACCCAACTCAGACACATTATACTGACTCCGAGCCGACCAGTCCTTGTTGTACCCATTACTGCCGAGCGCCAGGCAGGGACCAACAAGTACCATATTTTAACGTCTTTTGGTATGACGCGGTCGGGGATCGAACCCGCGACTTTTCGCTCTCCGGGCGGACGCTCTAACCACTACACCACGGAGGCGGTCCCCATTATAAGTGACTTAATACACATGGAAAAGAGTATCGCAACATCTGGCATGTTTGATGGTTTCAGTATGTTACCATAAACCGAAACGTCTCCAAACCTCATTATAAGTGAATATATACACAGGGAAAAAAAGTCTTGCAACACCCCATATCTTTCATGATATCTATATGTTAACCATCATGATAGCAATGGAACTTTACCAAACCTCAGATTAACTAATTATCTGGCCTAGATGAACAAATTGACCTTCAAGGAATAATTAGATGGTAAAATCTAAACGCACAAAAGAACGGAAAAGTGTAGCCTATTCACAGAACCAAACATGACAAACATGTGACACATTTTGGAGTGCTTATAAGTATGGTCGTACCACCTTAACATGCGCGATCATTTTCAAACTTCTGTCAAGAAATCACGACAGTATCAATAACAGAGCACAATAAAAAATATGAACATCAGCCTTTCCCCATGATTTCAAATCCACGTGACGTCGCACTTGTCACCAAGCTAGATGTGCTGCCTTGTGCTCTGGGATTAACAAAGGACGTCTACTTACAGAAAGGACGTCTATTGGACATACGACGAAGTGGAAGCCGCAGTATTACTACGCCACTTGACATGCACGGATGAAGTATTCTCCCTCGGGGTTTTCACTCGTGGTCGACCTGAACATCAGCTTGCTGAGGACAACCAACATCACTCCCAATAGCGCTAGCTCTCTTGAGATGACAGCATTCCACATTCAAGTATCTTGCCATTTTTGAGCAGTTGAGGAGACCCCATTTTTGCTAATCAACAACCAAATCAATTGATTTTCCAAACTATAGGAACAGTTTACTGAAACTTAATATTTGTTTAATGGTGGGAAGGGTTTTCGCACGAGATACCCGCCTTTAGTTCATGGTAATGTATGGTGCACCGGAAGAGTCCACTTAATCATACATACAAGCATAAATATGACATGACTGACTGACTGACTGAGTTTGGTTTTACGCCGCTTTTAGCAATATTCCAGCAACATCACGGCAGGGACACCAGAAATGGGCTTCACACATTGTACCCATGTGGGGATTCGAACCCGGGTCTTCGGCGTGACGAGCCCACGCTTTAACCACTAGGCTACCCCACAGCCCCAAATATGACACGAATTTACGACTAAAGTGGTGTTGGGGGTGGGGGTCTGAAAGTGATAGGTGTTGTGATACTTTTTTCCCACGTGTACTGATTGTTGGTACATACCAGCAGCCACCAGGTTGTCCTCGATGATAGTGAAGTTCGTTGCAAATTGTTTCATGGGGAGTGTACTCGTCCTCTCCTCGCCCGCTTCCCTGTACAAAGCGTTCACAGACTTGTTCTCTTGGTCAGACGTCAGTATAACAGTAGCCCCCTCGAGTGTCATCACCAAGACATCCATGGTTATCTTGCTACCGGATCGGCACCCTGGAGTATTTTCAATAATTTCTACTAGTTCCGATCTTCCTGGCGCAATGATTGGTTGATTGGGGGGTTTATCACGTGACTTTTTGCTAGGCGGTTTACGTTCCGTCGAGTTCGAGGTCTTCTGATGCTTTGTGTCAGTAGGTTTCTTATTGGCCTTTCCTTTAGGATCTGTAGGTGAGTAAGTAAATGATCATTCATTCCACTTAGAGTACTATAGTTATATCATGGCGTGGTAACTTACATTTGGGGAAGGCCCGGGGTATTGAAGATACGTGTGCTACAAATCACGCATCGGTCTGTTCCTGCAGCTCTTTGTAGGGTTAAAGTGTTCAATGTTTAACGTAAAAACTCAATAGTAAATAATAGTGACATTTGAAAATAATAGAGTCTGCACCAGACAATCCAGTTATTCACAATGCCAGCAATGATCCTAACAATTCATCGAGTCTGACCACGCGAATCATTAATGCGACGAGCGTAGGTTGCTGCGGACCAACTCTATCCCGTATTTCCGGTATTGTCATCGAGTCAGGACCAGACAATCCCGTTACTGTTACCATGGGCATCGATCTAAGCAAATGGGATACAATGACATGTATCAAGAATTCTGATCACCCGATCCGTTAGTGGCCTTTTATGTAAAGTATGGGTTGCTGAAGACCAGTTCTAATACGGATCTTCGCGGCTTGACGTCCATAAAGTGTCTTTGGATCAAAGACACTTTGTCATGGTTAATTGTTCGAAACTTTGTACCTGAAATCTTCTTAAAGTTTTGAACTGTGGAAATACACTGACTAGAGACTTGACTCTTTCGTCTTTTGAATAAAAAGTACAGACCACTTTCCATAATCGTTCGCAATCTCTGACAAAATCACGGTTCTGTCGGCATCATGAGCTTGTGTGTATATATAACTACGAAAATTATAATGAGGCGTGTCCGCGAAAAGGTGAGCGTATACTACCCATCATGGCGGCGTCAGGGGCAACTATACAAGTCAAATGTTAACCGAATAAGCATTGGCACAGTGTGGCAGCTCAAAATAGGGAATTGCATCGGACATCATTTTTGTCACTGAGGCGTCAAATATATATGTCCTCTACATGTCCACCACAAAATATATCAAAGTGTCATAAGACCTTGAATGTTGTAAACCTGATCAAAATATTTCTTTTTCAACTGCTGCAGGGTTGGGACCAGAGGAATGTTTAATAATCATATAGTTTCTATATTCCAGGCACGGAGACAAAACATATGGGATATGTTATGATATGATATGATATGATATGATATGGCAGGTTTGACCCTTTGTATATCTGATATATGTTATGATATGATATGATATGATATGGCAGGTTTGACCCTTTGTATAACTGATATATGTTATGATATGATATGATATGATATGACAGGTTTGACCTTTTGTAGTCAAATATACCTTTTGATTCGCATTTCCTCCTCGGGCGCGAGTATGGAGTCGGTTTTGCCGGGAACTTTTCCGTGGACTTTTCTGTGGACTTCAACGAGGACCTTGTGAGGGCCTTCAGCCTGCTAGATGTGCGCCGTCCTGACATGCTTGTTTTCTCTGCCTGTATAATGTAGGAGACAAACCAGCTGGTTATACATATGTAGCGTTGTCCCAGGACAAATGGATTCTTTGACTTCAGTGGACATAGTTGCAAACATGCGTATAGAGAGTACGAAATATGCCAGGAATATCAAAACGATCTTTCAATACGTTACTCTGCGCCAAGCAAACCAGTGTTTTATATCATGACACGCAATAACTTTAGTGATCATTTGACAAATTGTGTGTTTCATTGTTGGTGTTTTTTACAACAAAGACCGATAACTAATCGGTTTTACAGAACAAGGTTCTTTACAGATGTCTCTGTATACTGTTTGGGGCGGTGGGGTAGCCTAGTGGATAAGGCGTCCACTCGTCACGCCGAAGACCCGGGTTCGATTCCCCACATTGGCACAATGTGTGAAGCCCATTTCTGGTGTCCCCCGCCGTGATATTGCTAAAGTATTCATAAAAGCGGCGTAAAACTAAACTCACTCACTCACCCACTCACTGTATACTGTTTCTGCATTTAGCTTCTCTTCCCGTTGAACGAAGGTTTGAGAACGAGGCTACTACATGGATGGCACAGTAATGCCTGCGTCCATAATATCAACCACTGGTTTGCCTGTCCCACATTCGAGTTAATTAAACACACATATAATCCGTTGAGGGTTCTACAAATTCCCAGACCGAATTATACTTCTCGGTACCTGATAGTAACTATTTCATGTTTCATCAGTTCCAGATGGGACAAGACCTAAGAGACATTGTAAATCACTCGTTTAGCATATGGACAAATTTAGAAAATTCTTGGGCAGTGGGATAGCCAAGTGGTTCAAGCATTATTATCATGCCAAAGACTCGGGTTCGATTTCCTGGATGGGTATATTGTGTCAAGTCCTTTTGTGGTGCCCTCCGCCGTGACATTGCTAGGATAATTCTAAAACGGCGTGAAAACAATACTCACTCCTCACTTACTAGCTAAGTCGCACCTCATCTTATGATCATTATTGGGAAGGGAGGTAATCCATTAACTCTATTTTCATCTGTTTTATATGGAGAAGAGGTCTTCATAGTTTGAATATTTTTTTCATTAGGCAAATCCTCTTCTGTCTTAGCCATACTGTGTTTTCGTATACAAAGTAATAGAACAGAATTTGCCATAACACATGGGAAAGTGGTTAGGGTCGGATTGTGGTCAAGGCCGGCTGAAATAAGCGATGCGTTCGTTCAAGCATGTCGTTTGAGTTTTTACACTGGGCATTATCGGTTGTCAGAGCAATCTTGAAGCATAAATTCACTCTAACACTGGTCAATTGTGGTATGCAAATGCCAATAACTAAGGTCCTTACCCTTGAAGCCACAACGTTCGTCCACACTGTGGGAGAAACACAGTGTGAAAGTAACACACTTTCTTGTTTCGGGTCAGGGAGCTTGTGTAAGGGAGATAACTGCAGCTGGCTTAGGATATTTTCAATATGATGCACGTTTCAGATAAGTATATAAATTGTGCGAAGGAGATTGAACCACTGTTGATTAATTTTCTTGTTAGAAATGCAATTTTTCACACAACACTATTGAATTGGAAAATGGAGTTGCGAGAAATGAGATTTGTCTGCAATGTGTATTCACAGCCTGCGCTGTTCCTCCTTTCGTTTTGCCTCCTCCGTTAGAGAATATGCCCGAACTTGCCCTCAGGCGTACCTCAGTCTGGGTAATGCAGCAGGCTGCTGACTGTAAAGGATCACCCAAACCCTCCTTGCTGCATTCATCTATTATAGTCTACTTAAAGCAGATAAGTGTGGACAATTCCAACCATTTGTTGATGAATCACTAGTGATAATGCCAGGTTTTCGTGAGCGTTTCACCTGCAAAATAGCAGAGAACATATGACGCTAGTTAAACCAGTCCCAGAAGTGTGAAATTTGGTAATGTCCTACACGTCCTCATTCCAAATGAATGATGTTCACATTCATTTAGATGTTCGTAAACAAGACAGCAACATAATATTAATAATAATTCATGATGCAGAGTATACTCACCCGCTAAAGTTATGCAATCATTGATAACGTTTGTAATGTATATTCATGTATATTAGCGATGACGCTAACTTTTTATCATGTGGCTTGTGGCTTGTAGTTCAGCGAATCTGGTAAGAGGCGACTAACGGGATCGGGTGGTCAGACTCGCTGACTTGCTGGACACATGTCATCGAATCCCAATTGCGTAGATTGATGCTTATGGTGTTGCTCACTGGATTGTCTGGTCCAGACGCAATTATTTACAGACCTGGAAATTGCTGGAATATTGCTGAGTGCGGCGTAGAACTGAACTCACTCACGCAGTCACTCATTGAATCTGAAACACGCCTTGCCAAATTGCTCAAACTGGTTTTGAATATTCATAATTTATATTTATTTATAAAATATGTAAAGTATTTACCAAGGATGGAATGCCTATACATCTATGAAGAATTTGAAGAATAACTTAAGGGAGATCTTGTTACCCTGCTTCCCAGATATTGTACGTGCGCTTGAAAACGATGGGCCAAGTCATCTTTAGATATGCGCGAAGAACTCTGCACATTCCTTGTCAGTACAAAAGTGTAGCAAAACGTTTTCATTGTGAAAGAATCAATATCAAGGACCTTTTCGTATTATGAATTCCTTCAAATTGTATTTGATATGCGTGTATGGGGTAAACTGTTGCCCGTGCTTTTCATAGAATTTGCAACGTCTTTCGTAAGTAAAACCTATTTTACATATTGTTTGCACAAGCCATACAATAAAGCAAATGCATTTTGGAAAAGATACATTCGTCATGCGAACACTCGATAACAATGTATTGGTCGACTTGAGGCTAGTAAGCATCAGTGGCAAGGCAAATCGACTTTGGCCAGAGCACATCCCAACACTATAGCAGGGCTTTTGGAGAAGTGTGTGTGAGCGCGCACACAAACAAATTATCCCCCAAGTCCAAGTCTCCTCGGAGAAAATGTTTCGGGGGAGGTGAGGGGTCTGGATCTGCAGCTTAGGATATTTTCACTCCAATGGACGTTTCAGGTAAGGTTACATTATGGGATGGCGATCGAACCAATGTTGATTCAGGTACAGTTTTTCACACGACACTATTGATTTGGAAAATAGAGTTGCGAGAAACGATATTTATCTGTAATTTGCATCGTTCGTTGTCTTTTCATTGTGTGTGTAATGACACACAGGATCAAGACCGATCAGTTGCTCTCGGAAACGTAAGAGAGTCACATACTGATGGCATATATTATTGAAAAAAAAATACACTTCGCAACAAAAAAAGGTTAACAAAGTAGAGCTAGCTGATCTAATCCTGCTATTGGTATCTGTAATATGTATAATACCTAATCGGGCAAATCTGTAGTCACTCCCTCCTCAATATCATTTGAGAGGCGTCCAATGTCAATCACAGACACCTGAAGCCTCCCAATCATAAAGGTTGAACAGTTTATCAGAAGATCTAGAGTCGGGGTTAATATTAAACATCACGAATAACAAGTAAATTCCCATCCTAATGGTGACTATGCTACACTACAGGCTGAAGCAGCCTGTGCTGGTCGGAAGGCGCTTATATGGATCGGGTGGTCAGAGTCATTGACTTATTTGTATCCCACTTTGAATATTGATTGTAGTTACTAGATTACTCACACACCGCCAGTTCTTAGGTCGAATATTACTTTTTTACTGAATTGCCTTAAATGTAAGTCCCCTGGGCCCCGTTCCTCAAATCGTAGCGCTACGACAGTCGTAACTCCCATACTTTAACATAGACTTACGAAAGTACGATCGCTTTGAGGAACGGGGCCCAGGACTGAAAGTGAGTGAATGAGTGATTTAGTATTTAGCGTCATATCGGGAATGTTTCAGCCATATCGTTAAATTTAATTTATATCAATATTAAAATCAACAAATTTAAAACATAAATACCCGTCATCGAAGGACAGTAAAAGTATCACTGTTCGTAATCTAAAACTAGTACGCTACCATAACGATGTATCACTATAGACAACAGTACAATATAGAAACTGGCAATAGATCACCAGCAGCTGAAGGCTGATTATAATACTATGGACCATGGACTTACAGTATCAACCTTTCAATAGTCCCTGAACTGAAAGAGGTGAGGTGAGGTGAAATTGGGTTTAACGTCGTGCTTGAGAATATTTCGCTCATATGACAACGTGCATGCGTGTGTATGTGTAGGTCCGGCTGCTTGTACTAGCCCAGA
This sequence comes from Haliotis rubra, assembly GCF_003918875.1. Classification (NCBI taxonomy): domain Eukaryota; kingdom Metazoa; phylum Mollusca; class Gastropoda; order Lepetellida; family Haliotidae; genus Haliotis; species Haliotis rubra. Next base: position 1,550,025 of record NW_025767057.1, read on the forward strand.
CTTAAGCTAGTTTTATAGTGCTAGCCCACTGAGATACCTTGCAGCAGTGAAGCATGAATACCCCACTCAGACACATTATACTGACTCCGAGCCGACCAGTCCTTGTTGTACCCATTAATGCCGAGCGCCAGGCAGGGACCAAAAAGTACCATTTTTAACGTCTTTTGGTATGACGCGGTCGGGGATCGAACCCGCGACCTTCCGCTCTCCGGGAGGACGCTCTAACCACTACACCACGGAGGTGGTCACGTCCTATTTGACAGCATTTATGTCTGGAAACAGTCATGCCAAGACACAATCGACAGATGCACGTGCCACACACAATGAGGCCACACAAGTGCGCAGGGTATCATTCTTGATTCTAACACCTTCACGGAACTGGACATCATTTTCGGAACAACATTTGTTATTGTCCCATCTGCAAAGGAATGAAAAACTCATCTACCTACTAACAGACCTACTGGCCATTGGGATACGGTATGAATGTATCGCAAATGATGTCAGTATTACGCGATACTAATTAAGAAACGTCTATTTGAACATTCCCATCTAGCTATAAGATCGTTGGTGCTCATAACATCTGCAACAACCTCACTTCCGCGTCATAACTAGTTTCACTTTATGTTTTATTATCATTCAACTATTATTGCCATGCTAAAATGTAATATTGCTCACGTTTTAGCAAATGTTTAAGTATTTCTAGTTATCCCTTTCATGGCGTGAAGTGCATCTTTTCATTTTGTTGGCTCATGGCGTCAAGATGAGAGATACGAGAGTGTCATCAGTTAGCTCCCCTTGTGTCTTGAGCCGCATCAGTTTTAGATATTCTTGGCGCTTCAGTAATGCTCACAGCATTGTATTTTTCCATTCATGCATAAACTGTTTTTCGCTAATCCACTTTTTTCATTATGGACTTATTGACTGTAAATAAATCACAAATTTTGCGGCCAAATAGAGATACATTTATTATCTAAAAGCGACAACACTGTAGTCCAGTGACATTATGTCTATATGGAAAAATATGTAAAATCATAGTTTTTAGACAAATAGAAAGGACTGTTTCTGAACCTGCTTAAGGCCTCTTCTGAATGTTCCTTCCAACATTCGTTGCGCATCTAACAACGTGTAGTCCTCGAGTCAGTAATATTCTAATACATTGCCTCCCTACATGTAAACCTGATTCATGCAAGCACAATGTTAAGGAACACGGTACAAACCGATCCTACTGTGTATCTCAATGGGCGTCTTGTTCATGTGAACATATGCAAGCACACTGTCATCCAATACGATACACTCTGATGTAACTGTTGTACACTGATACATAGAGGAGGTTTTCATCAGTGATACAGATACCTTGTGGCTTCACGATTCCATCGTCTCTGGTGAGGACATCTCTCACAAACTTCCCATCTACAGTCAGCTGAACTACTCTGTGGCCCTCTCTGTCAGAAGCATAGATGAAGCCCCCGTGAGCCCTCACTGTCAACAGTCCAATAAACTTCTTGTCGACTCTAGGTTTGAACTTAAACAGCATATTCCCCATGTCGTTGAAACACATTATCGCGTGATTCTTTACATCTCCCACTATACAGTTGCCGTTGTAGGTGCACACGCTGTACGGTTCACTTAGGTGGCTTCTGTCAAATGTCCTGAGAATATTCCCAGACATATCAATTACATCCACTCCACAATTTCCCAGGACATGACTTCCAACCAATGTTCCTGGAGACAGGAATGCAATAGAGCTGTATCGCATTTTTGTGTCAATAGTGCGCTGTAGATCCAGATCTGGGAATACTTTGAAAAATACTATTTTGAAATGGCACCATACACCTGAAACAAAAAAGATGCGAAACCATGATGCCCTTTATCCTGGCTTCGCAGCAACGGTATATATATGATGGTTCCTTTGCTTAATGATTGGTGTGTAGAATAAATGAGTAAATACACATTGAAAAAGTATCGAAACACCCCATATTTTTCATAGGATCTACATGGTACCATTCACAATAGCAAGGGAACCTTTCCAAAACCTCACTTTAACGTATTATATGAATTATCTGACCCTCAAAGAACAATTACAAAGCACAGTGAACTCAAATCTAGTTTTGTGCAGCGAAGCAAACATGGCAAAGATATCACATAAGTATCAATAACCGAACACAATCTCACTATCTGGTGTAACTGCAATGTATACCTGACCCTCCGTCTCGTTTATTATCAGACGTTGAGTTTGACGTTGAGGTAATGCGTTCTATTCTTGATGAAGGACCTGTTCCAATACATCTCGAGTTACTACTCAATCCCCCTTGCGTACTCTGCGGCCCACAGCGTCTCCAGTGTCTTGCATATACTCCATGCAATTAAGATCTGGACTCCTGGCGGCCAATTAAGGTAGAGTTGCTGCCACTTCTTCACATAAGAAGCTACCAACGTCACATGGGCGATGAGGCCTAGCTTTGTCGTCCATGAAGACTAGGCTTGTGTGCACCAATGAACCCCGTCAAATGGAACTTGCTGCCAGATATTCCTTTGTACATCTTCAGTGTTTCTGCGGCACCAAACAGAAAGCTTGGTCATCAGTCAGGAATGAATAAAATCGACTTTCGCCCGATCAGTGGACCTTTCGCCTTGACCTCAAATTCCCGTGACATTGTGTTTGACACCAAGCTTGAAATGCTGTCTTGTGCTTTCGGGAGAACAAAGGTGGTCATTTAGGCGATGTCTGATATTTCTGTTGTACAAACGACGATGTTCTGCACTTGACATGAACGGATGAAGTCTTGTGACTGTGGGAAGAGTCATTCTGTCCCATGGAGCTGTCATTTGTGGCCGACTTGAACGCTGACGGTTATCAGTATAATTAGTTTACTGATGTTTTCTGGCCAGTCGGCTGATAGTTGATGGAGGACGACCTAGTTGATGGAGGACGACCTACATCTCTTGCAGTAACCCTCAATGACATGCCAGCATTCCATATACCAGTAACTTTCAATCTTTGAGCAGTTGTCAGTTAAAGATGCCCATAATTGATTAGCAACAACGAAATCGATTGATGTTCCAAGTTATCGCGCTGTAAGACTGGTTTACAGAAACTTGATATTTACTTAATGACTGCTACATGTATTCCGCGTGATGTTCATCGTTGGTCGTAACTGATACATGTCTAAAATCCATGTATGATAAATTGTAAAATAATCACACAAACATACATAATTATTATACAAACATAAATGTTAAAAGGGGGTTAACACTCATAGGTGTTTAGATACCTTTTCCTGTGTGTATAGAATGCTCTCGTTAAGGTTGTTTGTACATACCAGCAGCCACCAGGTTGTCCTCGATGATAGTGAAGTTCGTCAGACATTGACTCGTGGGGAGTATACTCGTCCTCTCCTCACCCCCTTCCCTGTACAAAGCGTTCACAGATTTGTTGTCTCTGTCAGACGTCAGTATAGCAGTAGCCCCCTCGAGTGTCATCACCAAGATATCCAACATTAACTGGCTACCGGATCGGCATCCTGGAGTATTTTCAATAATTTCTACAAGTTCGGGTCTTTCTGGCACAGTGATTGGTTGAATAGGTGGTACATCACAAGATTTTTTGATGGACTGTTTACCTTTGCCTTTAGTCGAGTTCGAGGTCTTCTGATGTTTTGTGTCACTTGGTTTCTTTTTGGTCTTTCCTTCAGGATCTGTAAGTGAGTAAGTGAATGAGAATTCATTCTGCTTTTAATAATTCAGTTCAGAAAATCACGGTTCTCATTTCTATCTCATTCCTCCAGCTCTAGGTTGGGTTAAAGTTTTCAGTGTTGCTTAATGTTTAACGTAAAATACAATAGGGAATATTAGTGCCATATGGAAATAATCGAGTCTGCACCTTATTATCCAATGTTACTCGTTGCAATCAAGGGTGACTACTCGACCCATTTTTAGACTATTTTAGGTGCCTGCGCCTCACTCTACCATGAAGCCAAGATACTAAAACCATGGAACAGTACGACTTGACGAATAGAAGCGACAGAACCGTTCAATATTCATAAGAAATCTCTGCTAAAGGCAGAGTCGATTGTACAATTGTGACTATATCATTAGTATATATTTGTTTCAGCAATATTGCAGCTGTACGATGTTGTTTGTAAACAAATCGAGTCTGGACCCCAGACAATCCAGTGATTGTCACGATGACAGTGTTTATGAATCACTATGAAATAGTGATGATACCAGGTGTGATATAAAGGTGAGCGTATCCTGCCCCACCGGTGGCACCCGCCATAAACATATGCAAAGTCACCTGTTCACCTGAAATAATTCGGGAACGTGTGGTACAAGTGAAAAAGGGAATTGCATCGGATATAATTTTTGTCACTGAAGCATCAAATTTAGAAATGTCGTGCACACGTTTACCACAAAACCAATAAACTATAATCTGTTTGTTTATTATTAGTTTTTGTTTGTGTTGTTATTTGTTTAACACCGCACTCAGCAATATTCCAGTTATATGGACCAGACAATCAAATGGCTGACATCATCAGCATCAATCTAGGAAACTGGGATACGATGACATGTGTCATACAGGTCAGCCAGCCTAACAACCATTCCCTTCCGTTGCCTCTTACATTTAGCGTGGGTTGCTGAAGGCCAATTCTAATCCAGGTCTTCAAAGGTGAAAGTGTGAAAATACACTGATGAAACACGGAAGAATGTACTATGCTTTTCTTTCATTTTCATGTGGTAAATAAGAACGACAAACTCTATTGCTTTATCATAAGCGATCTCTGACAATAGCACAGTCTGATGTACGATCCTGTCTGAATCATGAACTTTATGAATTACTATCAAATTATAATGAGACGTGGTGAGCGTATACTGCCTATCCGTGGCGTCCATCCGGGTCACTAGCAATTACAAATCAAATGTTTAACCTCAACAACATTGGCACAGTATGACAGGTCAAATTAGGGAATTGCAGGGGCAGGGCAGGGCAGGGTAGGGCAAATACCTTGAATGTTGCAAACCTGATGAAAATAAAGGAAAACCAAGTTCTATGGATAGTCAACTACTTTATTGCAATGAGTGCGACGTTTCGGCGTCGGTACTAACACCGTTATCAAGCAAGTGATCCTTCATCTTTACAACTTCTAAAATGCCTCTCAAAGAACTGATCAAAATACCTTTTTTTCAAACGCTGTCGAGACCGAGATGAATGACACATATCTTGACACATGACATGACAGGTCAGGACAGGACAGGATAGGACATTACAGGACAGGACAGGACAGGACATTACAGGACAGGACAGGATGCGCTTCGATACGCTACAATACGATACGATGTATGACATGTGACGGGTTTGACCCTGTGTATTCGAATATACCTTTTGATACGCATTTCCTCTCAGGGCGCGAGTATGGAGTCGGTTTTGCCGGGGTCTTTTCTGGGGACTTCGAGGGATCGTCTAAGGGCTTTCAGCCTGCTAGATGTGCGCCGTCCTGACATGTTTGAGTTCGCTGCCTCTAAAATGTAGGAGACAAACCAGCTGGGTGAGTTAGATACATGTAGCTTTCTCCTGGGAAAAACGGATTCTTTGACTTCAGTGGATGTTGTTGCAAACATGCGTGTAGAGAGTACGAAATATGCCAGGAATATCAGGAAGATCTTTCAATACGTGAGACTGCGCTGGTCGGTACAATGACACGAAATGACTTAAGTCATCATTTGACAAAATCTGTGTTTCATTGTTGGTGTTTTTACGACAAAGAACGATTACTGATAGCTAAAAAATGACCAGTTTACAGAACAATAAAACAATGTTCTTTCCAGACGTGTCTGTATACTGTTTCTGTAATTAACTTCTTTTCCAGTGGAACGATGTTTTGTGAACGAGGCGACTAGATGGACCGGACAGTAATGCACGCGTTCATAATCTGTCACTGGGTTGCCTCTTCCACACACATATAATCAGTTCACCTGTTGAGGGATCCACAAATTCCAAGACAAATCCCCCCCTCCTCCCCTTCGGTGACATTGCCAGAGTGATTCTAAAAACGGCGTGATACAATACTCACTTCCCCACTCACTAGCAAAGTGGCATGTCGTCAAAAGTAGATCGATATTGGGGAGGGAGGTATTCCATTAACTACATTTTTATCAGTTTTTTATATAGATTTAAGTCTTAACAGTTTGAATTTATTTTTCATCCGGTTCTATCTCAACCATAATGTGTTTCGTACAGAATAGATTGACATAACACGTGAGAAAGTGGTTAGGGTCGGTTCGTGGTCAAGGTCGACTGAATTTAACGAAGTGTTCGTTCAAGCATGTCGGTTGAGTTTTCACACTGCACATCATTTGGTTGCTAGAGCAGCCCTTGAAGTGCAAATTCTCTCTAACATTAGTCAATATGTGGTATACAAATGCCAATAACTAAGGTCCTTACCCTTGAAGCCACAACGTTCGTCCACACTGTGGGAGAAACACCCTGTGAGAGTAACACACTTCCTTGTTTCAGATCAGGGTGCTTGTGTAAGGGAGATAACTGCGTCTGGCTTAGGATGTTTTAACACGTTTCAGGTAATGTTAAATCGTGCAAAGGAGATCGAACCACTATTGACTCAGGCAGAAACAGTCTTTCACACAACACTACTGAATTAGAGGTGAGGTGAGGTGAAATTGGGTTTAACGTCGTGCTTGAGAATATTTCGCTCATATGACAACGTGCATGCGTGTGTATGTGTAGGTGCGGCTGCTTGTACTAGCCCAGACTAAAGCTGGTTTTATAGTGCTAGCCCACTGAGATACCATGCCGCAGTGAAGCATGAATACCCCACTCAGACACATTATACTGACTCCGAGCCGACCAGTCCTTGTTGTACCCATTAATGCCGAGCGCCAGGCAGGGACCAACAAGTACCATATTTTAACGTTTTTGGTATGACGCGGTCGGGGATCGAACCCGCGACCTTCCGCTCTCCGGGCAGACGCTCTAACCACTACACCACGGAGGCGGTCTCTACTGAATTAGAAAAAAATAGTGTTGGAAAGGAGATTTATTTCATATATGCATTGATTTTGGTCTTTTTATTGGGTTTGTGTGTAAATATACGCAAGAAACAAAGAAAGGGGAGAAACACTAAGTTCATTAGTTACATAATCAATATCTTGTAGATGCCATTACTGTGATAAGGTATATATATATCATTTGCATTTAAAACAAAATTTAAATGAAAATTCAAGCTGAGGTTCAGCATTGGGAAAGTTGTGCTCCTTACACAAGGTACATTGATATTTGCCTTTTTTATGCCTATTTCAGGTTCAAGTTTAAACGAGATGTGGCTTTGTGGACCGGTCCTTCGCCAGATTGTCTGGTTTGTTTTTATACCGCCTTTTCCATAGTTATCAGAAATCTCAGCTTAAATGAGTGTCGATTGTATGTTTCTGACTGTATGATCAACATGTGTTCAGGAATCAGTATCAAATAGTGATGATACCAGGTGTTCGCGGTGTCTGCGCTGTGCCCCAACTCCTTAAAGACGTCAACTTGTACTCGTGATCATTTCTTAAACAACTATATTCCAGTGATGGGAATAAAATAACAAACAACATATACTGTGATATTGTTGGGTACAGGGTATCCATTGTCATGCTCCGTATTGACATTAACTAGACTACCACCATAAAATATGCACCTGGTCCAACCTCTCTGGCTGTGTAACTGCGAGCAGACTTATCTGATCATCACATCAGAACGCCTGCGGCAAGAATAATGTATTACGGTTACAACTTGTTGCTCAGGAGTGTGTTAGCAATATATCCTCCAACACCCAAACTACCAACAGTTCCACCTTCTATCAGCAAAACGCCGCACATCCATGTACCTATACACCATATATCATTCCAACACCCACACTACCAACAGTTGCATCCTTCTATCAGCAAAACGCCCTACATCCATGTACCTATACACCATATATCACTCCAACACAAAACGCCCCACATCCATGTACCTACCAACACTTCTATCAGTTGCATCCTTCTATCAGCAAAACGCCCCACATCCATGTACCTATACACCATATATCACTCCAACACCACTACAACAGTTGCATACCAATCAGTTGCATCCTTCTATTGCACTTTTCTGTCAAAGCACACCCACTACCAACATCAGCAAAACGCCCCACATCCATGTACCTATACACCATATATCACTCCAACACCCACACTACCAACAGTTGCATCCTTCTATCAGCAAAACGCCCCACATCCATGTACCTATACACCATATATCACTCCAACACCCACACTACCAACAGTTGCATCCTTCTATCAGCAAAACGCCCTACATCCATGTACCTATACACCATATATCACTCCAACACCCACACTACCAACAGTTGCATCCTTCTATCAGCAAAACGCCCCACATCCATGTACCTATATATCACCATATATCACTCCAACATACACCACACTACCAACACTACCAACAGTTCCACCAATCAGTTGCATCCTTCTATCAGCAAAACGCCCTACATCCATGTACCTATACACCATATATCACTCCAACACCTAAACTACCAACAGTTGCCATCCTTCTATCAGTAAAACGCCCTACATCCATGTACCTATATCACTATACACCATATATCACTCCAACACCCAAACTACCAACAGTTCCATCCTTCTATCAGCAAAACGCCCTACATCCATGTACCTATACACCATATATCACTCCAACACCCAAACTACCAACAGTTGCATCCTTCTATCAGCAAAACGCCCTACATCCATGTACCTATACACCATATATCACTCCAACACCCAAACTACCAACAGTTGCAACAGCTGCATTCTATCAGCAAAACGCCCCACACACCCACACTATATATCCTATAACAGTTGCATCCTTCTATCAGTTGCAAAGCAAAACGCCCCACATCCATGTACCTATACATATATCACTCCAACACCCACACTACCAACAGTTGCATCCTTCTATCAGCAAAACGCCCCACATCCATGTACCTATACCATATATCACTCCAACACCCAAACTACCAACAACATAAAAGCAAAATAGATATCGTACTAACAGTGTATCAGCAAAACATTCAACCAACAACTCGCCTCTAATAGCTGGCATTAAGCAACATTTACTCACTTACTAACTCCAACCCATATTATGTCATGATGTCAGTGACTAGACTACTGACAGGCCGCCATTTCCTAGGCTGAATATTAGTAGGTGACGCCTTAAAAACAAACAAGCGTGTATCCCTCCTTTGTGGCCTGTTCTAGTATGTTATTTTCAGCATATGGTAGCTGAGCTTATATGTTTCCTCTACCCAGTGGTAGATATGTTTTCCAAGCCTCAGGGAATCTAATTAACAAACAAGCTTAATATATATTTAACACAGAACTGATCTTAGCTGTATGGTTAATTTATACTTATATATAATGTGTATATGTAGTGAATCATGAAATATACAGGTTAGTACCAGGTATTTGACCGTTGAATGTTGATGTTGTACGTCCTATTTGAGAGCATTTATGTCTGGAAACAGTCATGCCAAGACACAATCGACAGATGCACGTGCCACACACATTGAGGCCACAAGTGCGCAGGGTATCATTCTTGATTCTAACACTTTCACGGAACTGCATTTTCGGGACAACATTTGTTATTGTCCCGTTTGCAAAGGAATGGACCACTCGTCCACCTACCAACAGACTTACTGGCCATTTAGGGGCCATCATTGATGTATCGCAAATCAGGGCGGTATTACGCAATAATAATAATTAAACACTTCTACTTAATTTTGAACTTTCCCGTCTCGTTGTGTGATTGTTGGTGCCCATTACATCTACACAGACTCACTTCCGGGTGAAATGTGTTCTGGGTTCTGAAACCAGTTTCAATTTATTTTTTATTATCATTCAGCTATTACTATCATGCCAAAAGGTTGTATCGCTTACATTTCAGCATATGTTTAGTTATTTCTAGTTATCCCTTACTTGGGGTGAAGTGTATCTTTTCATTTTGTGGGCTCAAGACTTCAGCATGAGTGATACGAGAATGTAATGAGTTAGCTCCCCTGGTGTCTTGAGACTCATCTCTTTTAGATATTCCAGGCGCTTCAGTAATGCTCACATCATTGTCTTTTCCCATTCATGCATAAGCGGTTCTTCGCTTATCCACATTCTTCTTTCTGGATTTATTGACTGTGAATAAATCACAAATTTGGCGGTATAAATAGAAATACATTTATTATCTAAAAGCGGCAATACTGTAATCCAGTGACATTATATTTTTGCAGACAAATAGAAAGGACTGCTTCTGAACCTGCTTAGGGCCTGTTCTGAATGTTCGTTCCTAAATTCGTCCGCATCTGACAACGTGTGGTCCTCGAATCAGTAACATTATAATGCATTGCCTTAACTACATGTAAACCTGAGCTATACAAGCCCAATGTTAACGAACACGGAACACACAGATGTCGCTGTGTACATATGCAAGCACAATGTCATCCAATACGATACACTCTGATGTAGCTGTTTATCACTGAGACATAGAGGAGGTTGTCGTCAGTGATACAGATACCTTGTGGCTCTTCGATACCATCCTCTCTTGTGAGGACATCTCTCACAAACTTCCCATCTGCAGTCAGCTGAACTACTCTGTGGCCCTCTCTGTCAGAAGCATAGATGTAGCCTTTGTGAGCCCTCACTGTCAACAGCCCTACGAACTTCTTTTCGGCTCCAGGTTTGAAGTTAAACAGCATATTCCCCATGTCGTTGAAACACATTATCGCGTGATTCGTCATATCTCCAACTATACAGTTGCCGTTGTAGGTGCACACACTGTACGGCCTGCTGAAGTGACTTCTGTCAAATGTCCTGAGAATATTCCCAGACATATCAATTACATCCACTCCACAATTTCCAAGGACATGACTTCCAACCAATGTTCCTGGAGACAGGAATGCAATAGAGCTGTATCGTGTTTTTGTGTCAATGGTACGCTGAAGATCCAGATCTGGGAATACTTTGAAAAATATTATTTGGTATTGATACCACACACCTGAAACCAAAACAAAATGACAGTTTGAAACGTAGTGCTGAAGCATTTGCCCATGTGTAATAATTCTCATTTTGCTGCAGTCTTACATTTTTAATGTGGTAGAAAAGCCCTAAATGACAAACGTTAAGCATTATACCACAAGCATGACAAATCATGGATGTGAGATCACAGCTGAGTTTCACTAAGCTATCTTATCGCATCGATTGTGAACAGCACCCTGCTTGCTTCCTGGGCCCCGTTCCTCAAAGCGATCGTAGCGTTAAGATGATCGTAACTCCCATACTTTAACATAGACTTACGACAGTCGTAGCGCTACGATCGCTTTGAGGAACAGGGCCCAGAACAGTATCTCGTTCGTTCCACAAAGCGATCGCAGCGCTTAGATGATCGTAACTCCCATACATAAACACGGACGAAACGCTAAGATCGCTATGTGAAACGGATCCCGACTGATGGTGTGGCAGGCGTGATACCACGATGTATTTATCTTTATTTCGCAGCGACGGTATACATACGATGGCCCCTTTGCTTTATGATTGGTGTGACGAATTCAGCTAATAAAAAGTGATTACATATTCATGGAATAAGTATCGCAACGCCCCATATTTATCATGACATCAATATGTTACCATTAACCATAGCAACGGAACTTTTCCAAACATTTTTTACTTTACTATCTAACACATTTTGGTGTGCTCATAAACATGGTCGTATGACGTTAACATGCGCGGCCATTTTCAAAATACAATCCTCAGGACAATCCTCAAGAAATCACGTAAGTATCAATAACAGGGAACAATGTCAGTATCTTATGTAACCTCCGACAACGTACTGCACTAGCATCCCTGACCCTCTGGCGCATTCTGTGACCCACACCGTCCCAAATATGCTCTATGGGACTCATATCTGGTCTCATGGTTTGCCAAAGTTGAGATACTTCTGCCTCTTGACGTGAGGAGGCACCTACGTCACGTAAGCGATGTAGCCTAGCATTGACATCCATGAAGAATGGCCTTGTTTTCAGAGGATGGTCATCGGAATGTGGTTCACCAACCCTGTCAAACTTTGTCTGATTGTCACAAGGTCAAGTTTACATTCATGTGAGGCACCTTTAATGAAACCCCGTCAAACGGCATTTGCTCCAAGATAAGCCGTTGTGCATATGAAGTATTTCTAAGGCCATCAGTTATGAATAAAAGAAAGTCGAGTAGCTCTTTCTCCAATTCGTTAAATTCACGTGACGTCGCACCTTCCACCAAGCTAGTTGTGCTGCCTGGTGCTCTAGATCTGGGACTAATAAAGGACGTCTTTATTCAGAAAGGACGAAGTGGAAGCCATTGTTTTTGATACGCAACTTGACATGAACGGACGATGTTTAGGGATTTTAAGAAAATCTGTATCCTCCCTAGGTGTTGTCACTCGTGGTCAACCTGAATGTCATTAATTTGCTCTTGTTTTCTGTCCAGTCGGCTGGTAGTCGATGGAGGACAACCAAAGTACAATAGTCCCCAATGACATGCGAGCATTCCGCATAGCAGTCTTCAGTTGAGGAGGCCCCAAATGTGCCAATCTACTACCAAATAAACAGATTTTCTAAAATTATCGAGCTGTAAACTTAATATTTCCTGAAAGACAGGCATACGTATTTCAGAAGATGTCCGCCTTTGTTCATAGCAATGTATGGTGTTGCCGAAGGGTACAAAATCATACACGCAAACATAATTATGAAATGAATATCTGGCTAAAAGGGGATTTAAGATGATAGATGATGCGATACTTTTTCCATGTGTACTAATTCTTGGTACATACCAGCAGCCACCAGGTTGTCCTCGATGATAGTGAAGTTCGTTAGAAATTGACTCGTAGGGAGTATACTCGTCCTCTCCTCACCCCCTTCCCTGTACAAAGCGTTCACAGACTTGTTCTCCTTGTCAGACGTTAGCATAACAGTAGCCCCCTCGAGTGTCATCACCAAGACATCCAACATTAACTCGCTACCGGATTGGCACCCTGGAGTATTTTCAATAATTTCTACTAGTTCGGATCTTCCTGGCACAATGATTGGCTGAATAGGTGGTACATCAGGCGACGTTTTGATGGACGGTTTACCTTTGCCTTTATTCGAGTTCGAGGTCTTCTGATGTTTTGTGTCAGCAGGCTTCGTATTGGCTTTTTTTTTAGGATCTGGATGGGAATATGTGAATGAGAAATCATTCCGGTTACATTAATTCAGTCAAGTTATGGCCTGTGAACTTTACGGATGGACCAATTTTGGAAGTGTGGGAATACACTGTCGAACTGATCGGGGCAGAATATTTCCTTTTCTTTCGTTATTTCGTGGTGAATAGAAACGACAATCAACGTTCCAGAATCGTTCGCCATGTTTGACACTGGTCGTTGAAGGATTTTGTCTGAATCATAAACGTATGTTCATGAATTACTAGTATCAAATTAAAATAAGACCTGTTCGCGAAAAGGTGAACGTATGGCAAGCCGTTTTCACATTTATTAAGAAATTGAAGATATCTGTAAACAATTGAAGACATATTTAATATGTTTTTATTATCCAAATTAGCATTACTGATACCTTAAACTGTTATTGAGATGTCAAGAACATATTTCGTGATATCTCTAAATATGTTTCAGCTATGAATAAAAAAGTTATAATCATAGTGTACATACATGAAAGTGTATTGGAAATCAACTAAAGATATCTTAAATTCAATTCAAGACATCTTCAAACAATTTACTCATATCCACAAATGCATTGCAGATATCTTACATTTAGAGTGCGTGAGTGAGTTGGGTTTAACGTAGCTTTTAGCAATATTCCTGCAATACCATGGCAAGGGACACCAGAAATGAGCTTCACACATTGTGTACATGTGGGGAATCGAACCTGGGTCTTTGGCGTGACGAGCGAACACTTTAAACATTTGGCTACTCCACGACCCCAACTCATTTAAATATACCAGTTGTAGATATCTTTAACTCACTTATTGATATCTACAATACAAGCAACAGGAAAGAACGTAAAATATCTCCATTCATGATTATCTTTAATTCATTTCCAGATATTTCCAAATCTATTTCAAGATATCTTCAATTAAGATATCGTTAATGTGCTTCATAATATCCTTAATTCATTTCACGATATCATGAATTTTATTGCAGATATCTATAATAATCTCTATTCGAGATATGTGTAATTCAATTCAAGATATCTTCAATTCATATTCAAGACATCTCTATTTGCATTCAAGATATCTTAAAAACAATTTAATACTTCAGTATTTCTTAAAGTTTACATGCAATTCAAAACACAACTTTGCAGATTCTGATTCCTTTCAGCATGGACTTACAGTAACACATGATCAAAAATACAAATTCAACTTATGAAGTTGGAAAATAACGAGATGAAACCGACCCCGCGAAATCGGAGTTCAAACGATTCACTTAATTAACCCCAGCTGGGGTGAAAAGTGGTTTAAAAAGCTGTGCTGCGCTCATAACGCATGCACACTGAATAGGTTCGCGCAGCTGTAAGCGAGATGCCCGGATTATAAGGTCGTGAGCAGGAGTAGTTTAATCTTGGTTGTGTACACAAACAACAAATAGCATATAATCTACTCGTTACATATAAGAACCTTGTTAAGGATCTAGATCTACTCAGCTGTGTGTCGACCAGTGAGGCGTTCGATATTTCAAGACGGAAAACCTTCGCTGACGGTGAGTACATTGATGTGAGCGATTTTTCTAATGTTTTGTTGATATTTCACAGGTGCGAGCTTTTTATATGTTATGACATTAGATTACCGATTTAACTGTTTATATAATTTCATTTGACACTTTCTTCTTACCGAGTCGCTTTCTCAGTTCGATACTTATAACAGCAACGTCATTATTTAGCCCCATTTCTGGTGTCCCCCGCCGTGACGTTGCTGGAATATTGCTAAAAGCGGCGTAAAACCAAACTCAGTCAGTCAGTCAGTCATTATTTAGCACTGTCAGAATTTCTAACTGTGATATAGATATGCCTCTGTCACAGACAAAACTCTGTTTTATTGACACCTATGAGTCTGTCTGCTAATGACAATATGCAATACACAACTTCAATCATTGACCACAAGCAACTGGAAATTAACACCTATCAGGATATACATCATAAACAAAACATTGATGTATAGCTCCTGCACCTGAGTTCTGTCTCTGTCACATTATGTAATTACACAGACAGGCAGGTGTGATGCTTGAACACATGACATGTTATGCTGTCTGTTGATTGCAAAATGTTATACACAAAAAATGAGCATGTATTTACAACACACACACACACACACACACACACACACACACACACACACACACACACACACACACACACACACACACACACACACACACACACACACACACACACACACACACACACACACACACACACACACACACACACAGAGCGCTGAGTGTATCGGCAAATGAACCAGCCAATGAAAGGCTTCGTTACACTTAAGTGCACGCCCACCCGCTCTGACTGGGTTCGGTATCCCGGGTGCTTCGTTTCCAGGGTAGTAAGCCCAAGTACAAAATATTACACTTTTGATTGGCGAATGTACGCTTATAATATGGTTTATTTGTTTTTTCATAATCAGCAATGTATATTATATGCCATGAATAAATGATAATTGTGTTTTAATTATGACGTATATATTTCTGGGTTGCATCTAAGCTTTAATAAATGTGAAAACGGCTTGCCATATGACCGTGCACAGCATATCGGCATCGTCCCTCGGGGGTTACGGCAACGACAAGTCAAAGGTTAAACAGTAGCACAGTATGGCACGTCAGATAGGGAATTGCATCGGACATCATTTTGGTAACTGATGCGTTAAATGTGGATATGTCCTCTATATACTACAAGTCTACCACAAAACTTTCTGATGGTTATCCTAAGACCTTGAATGTTATAAAACTTATTAAAAGTTTCATATACAGGTTTGACCCTGTGTATATACCTTTGGATGCGCATTTCCTCCTCGGGCGCGAGTATGGAGTCGGTTTTGCCGGGAACTTTTTCGTGGACTTTTCTAGGGACTTCAACGAAGACCTTGTAAGGGCCTTGAGTCTGCTAGATGTGCGCCGTCCTGACATGCCTGTTCTCTGCCTCTATAATGTAGGATGCAAACCAGTTGGTTGGGTTATACACATGGAGCGTTTTCTTAGGATAAACATACGTATTGACTGTACTTTATATACCTGGGATATCAGGTCTATTTGTCAGTGCGTGAATTCGAGTCTGCGCCAAGCAAACCAGTTTTTTTATATTATCGACTGACCTATGTACGTAGACGTATGTCCGTTCGGTCTTAGACAGACAACGTAGTATCTTGGCTAAACTTCGCTGCAGTTCTCTCCCCTTAGAGGGTGAGGTTTGGCCGGTACTGCCGCACCAGGACACCGCTCCACTGACCGCTGGTGCGTCGAGGACGAAATACATTTCTTAACAGAATGTGAATATTACTCCGATCTTCAATATGATATTTTTCAGATGTTTTCTGCGGCATTTATTCCCTGTGGAAACTTAACCTCGGAAAAACAATTTATAAACATTATGCATAAAGATAGTTTAGCCAATTCCCGCAGTTGCTAATGTGATGCACAAGAGGAGAAAGTTTCAACTTGGCATTGTAAACAGTGCGTTTCTCATCTGTATTCTCGGCCAAGATGTTAATACATTGACGATTTCTCAGTCCTCAGACACCGCCGAGTGGAATATATTTTTTATTGTCTTGGCTTTGTGATTATTTGTTTGTATGTATACCGTGTGACACGTTAATTAAATATCTTCTTGTTTTGCCTCTGATCGGCAACGACCCACACCGTTGGACACAATGATAAACAATCACTTCAGTCATTTGACAAATTCTGTGCATGATTTGTTGTGTTGTTTACGACAAAGAACGATTACTGGTAGCTTACCTTGACCTGGTATCCCCAAGCATACCAATGATTTCATCTTCCAAACGACATTTTAGCATTTAATATTCTGTTCACATATTAGAAATGCTTCTGTATTCAGAGTGGCTGGTACCCGTGAAGGTTCGGGTTAGAATATTGACCTTCAGTAACCCATGCTTGTCGTAAGAGGCGACTAACGGGATCGGGTGGTCAGGCGCGCTGACTTGGTAGACACATGTCATCGGTTCCCAATTGCGCAGATTGACGGTCATGCTGTTGGTCACTGGATTGTCCGGTCCAGACTCGATTATTTACAGACCGCCGCCATATAGCTGGAATATTGCTGAGTGCGACGTAAAACAAAACTCACTCACTGAGTGGCTGGGTATAGGGCGGAAATGACCGGTTTTACAGAACAATGTTCTTTCTACATGTGCCTGTATACCGTTTCTCTTCCAGTGGAACGAAGGTTTGTGAACGAGGCGACCAGAGATGGATCGGACAGTCATGCTCGTGTGCATAATATCAATTACTGGTTTCCCTGTTCCACATTATACAGATGTCCGTGATTTCCGAATTTTTGCAGAGTTAGTTAACAAACACTCATATAATCCGTCCATATATATCTCCGTCCATCTGTTGAGGGCTCTTTACAAATTCCCAGACCGAATTATACTACAGTCTAGTGAACTTAAAGTAACTATTTCACGTTTCATCAGTTCCAGATGGGACTGGATCTCAGAGATACTGTGAATCGCTCGCTTAGCATATGGACAAATTTAGCACATTCTGGGGAAGTGGGGTAGCCTAGTGGTTAAAGCGTTCGCTCCATATGCCAAATACTCGGGTTCGATTTCCTAAATGGGGGCGGTGAGGTAGCCTAGTGGTTAAAGCGTTGGCTCGTCACGCCGATGACCCGGGTTCGATTCCCCACATGGGTACAATGTGTGAAGCCCATTTCTGGTGTCCCCCGCCGTGATGTTGCTGGAATATTGCTAAAAGCGGCGTAAAACCAAACTCATTCAGTCAGTCAGTCCTAAATGGGTACAGAGTGTGGAGAGATTTTCTGGCGCCGTCTGCCGTGACATTGCCAGAATAGTTCTAAAAGCGGCATAAAACAGTACTCGCATCCTCTCTAACTAGCAAAGTCGAATGTCGTCAAAGCTGATCAATATTGAGAAGGGAGGTAATCCTTTAACTTTATTTTTAACTGTTTTTATGTACAGAACAAGTCTTAACAGTTTGAATTTAGTTTTCATGAGGAACATCCTCTTCCATCCTGACCATAATGCTTCTTGGTGCACAAAGTTATAAAATAAAATGACATAACGGGCGAGAAAGTGGTTGGGTTCCGTTCGCGGTCAACTTCGGCTGAATTTAGCGATGTGTTCGTTCAAGCAGTTTTCACTCTGCATCCCATTCGGTTGTCAGAGCAACCCTGAAGCACGAATTCTCTCTAACGTATGTAGTATACAAATGCCAGTAACTAAGGTCCTTACCCTTGAAGCCACAACGTTCGTCCACACTGTGGGAGTTACACACTTCCTTGTTACAGATCAGGTGCTTGTGTAAGGGAGATAACTGCAACCGGCCCAGGGCTTTTTTCAATACTATGGACGTTTAAGGTAAATGTTAAATCGTGCGAAGGAGATCGAACCACCGTTGATTCTATTACAAATGCAGTTTTGCACACAACACTTGCATTGGAATAGTATTGTTAAGGAGATTTGTCAGAAATATGCTTTTTTTGTCTCTTTTATTGTGTTTGTGTGTAAACAGTAATCGAAATATAGCTTTGGCCAAGTTACCGATTTGTCATTCAGTGTATGCAAACGAATGTCGTTTTCACTGGGCACCGATCATATCCCGACTTAATTTTTTTTCGAAATCGGGGAGAATCCTGAACTAATCTGTAATTGAACGGCAGAAGTCGTTAATTGATCTTTAGATACCGGCAATGGTCTGGAATAGATCTCTATGATCGGGGAGAGCAGGAGCAGTCTTTGAACCGGTTCAAAAACTTGTCACGATCTAAGAAACTCGGCGGTTGATCGAGAATTAATCGGAGACAGCGTGAGTTCATTGGAAGTCAGTAGTATGTTGATCGTATGCAGTGGGAGCGCATCGGGAATGTATCGTGCAAACAGCGGGCATATTCTGAGGGGAAAATCACTAAAGTGTGGTGGCACTGAGTCAGGTCATTACCCACTTGTGATACTGAGTGAGTTCATTAAACATTGGTGACACTGAGTGAGTTCCAGTGGTATCTTTGGTGGCTTTTAGAAGTTTGTGTAAATAACAACAAGCACGTGGTTTTGCAATTCCTACTTATTTATAAGTGCGACGTTTCGGTGCAGGTTCTAGCACAAGGTTCTAGCTTGATAAAGGTGGGAAAACATGCACCGAAACATCGCACTTATTAACAAGTATAAGTTGAAATCCATAAACCTGCTTGTTGCGAGTTCCAACAGTATGGGAGATGGATGCTCATGTGTAATATTTAATAGTGGACATCAGTTCAACATTCCTTTGAAGTGAAAATATAACCAAAAAATGAATGAAAATGACACACACACACACATCTTCTAAATCTTGCTCGAATAATTTTCTCCTGCCATGGGACTGCTCCGGCCTCACTATTTAAATATGTTCTGAGATATTCTCTTTGTCTTTTGGCTTCTGTAGTGTCTCTGTACTGGTCCTTCAGTAGAAGTAACTTTATGCATGTTGGCATGCTGCCTCCATTCCCCTGGGATGATATTGTGATCAACATCCTCCTGATCTAGGTCGGCATCATGCACCCCTGGATATCTTATCCTCATGATGTCATGTAAACACACTGCTGCCTCAGCCATGCCACTCACTACGTCTGGGCCCGGTTAGGAGCGCCTGCTACCTGTTTGCTAGAATTCCGAAGGCATTTTCAGCTACCCTTCTTGCCCTTGACAACCTGTAGTTGGTGATCAGCTCCTGTTCAGAGAGTCCCCTCCTCGAGTAAGGTTTCATTACATACGTTCGAAGAGCAAATGCGTCGTCAGCCAGGATGAAGCAGGGTGTGTCTTGGTCATCGTTAGGAAGTACATCAGCAGGGTGGAAACCAATTGAGTTGTCCTCAAAGCGTTCCTTGATTTCAGAATTGTTGAAGATCTAGGCATCAGACATATGCCCCAGGCCTCCTACGTCAATCCCCACGAATCTGTAATGTGCGTCGAACAGTGCAAGGAGGTCAATCGAGAAGAGTGAGTAAGTGAGTGAGTATAGTTTTACGCCGCTTTTAGCAATATTCCAACAATATCACGGTGGGGGACACCAGAAATGGGCTTCACACATTGTACCCATGTGGGGAATCGGCGTGACGAGCCAACGCTTTGAGCACTAGGCTACCCCACCGCCCCACAATCGAGAAGAATTCCTTGTAGTTATGCTATAGGGATTCTGATCTGGGAGGTTTACGTATGGCAACATGCTTTCCATCAAGGGCCCCAATGGCATGAGGCAATGTTCCAATTGAGTTCAAAGTCTAAGCTCACTCTTCGCCATTCCTCAGATGTAACAGGGCAGTTGATCACCTCATCGACTATAGTACATCAGGCAGGAACTGTGCAATTGTGTGCCTGGAGACTCTGAAATCATAGGAGAGGGCGGGGTACTTATTCCCAGATGCCAGGTGCCTGAGGGTCACTGCCAGCTTCAGTCCTCGTTCAAGGGCTTTTCTGAAGTTCGTATCCGATTTCTCCAGCATTGGACCAGGTGTGTTGAGCAGTTCATCAAATATGAGAGGATGCATCCTCGGGTAATTGAAAAATGATGAAGTATCTTCAAATCTCAACTCACGCATCGGTCTATCTCTCTTGAGCCAACCAAGGGCGCACCCAAAATTCTCTTCCTCTTCTTCTTCTTCTTCTTCTTCTTCTCAAGTTCAACATTCGTAGCATCATTTGTCTCTGGTTCAGTTGAAACTGGTGCTGGAGGATGAGCAATAGTTGGAAAGCTTGGGGGGTCCATGTTTTCAACTGCATTGTAAATGAATAAATGAAGAGCGGCTGCGATCGGGGACTTTTATACCCAAATTTCAGGAAAATTAGCCGAGTTTATCGTGACATCATCGAATATTAATCGGGAGTTGATCGGATAAAGCGGGAATAGAATGGCAACGGAACGCCATGGGCGTATGTCCAACGTCATCGCATCGGCAGTGGTCGGATGTTTATCTTCACTACAGCGGTCTAGAATGTGATGAGAACGTGATTAGAGCGTCACCTGAGCGTGTTGAATCGGGGAAAGTCGGGATATGTTCGCAGTCAGATCGGCCGTTCAGATCGTGCCTAGAGTAGCTGTGCATCGTATCATGGTCGCATAAAGCGTACGTTGATTGTACGTTCAGCGTAGATCAAGCGTAATTGCATACATCTTGGTATATATTTCCACGATTGAGTCCGCTCGAGCGTGGAAACTGAGATCGGCATAGATCTGGATGGTCGCTGATGGGTCGCCGCCCAGTGAAATGGGGGTATAATAAAGTGTTATTTCTGACTTTAAAATAGTTTTATTTGTTATTGTGTATATATTATACACGGCGGCGATTGATGAAGTCATTTGCGTGTGATATAGCTTAATGCCGGATCTTAAAGAACAAACATCATTTCGTTTTCGTTTATTGTGTGCATATTAGGTAAATATGCTAATAATATGTACTGTTTTTGCATTTACAGCTGCTATGACGCAAACATATATTAAATCCAGCTCTTATGAATGAATAATTACCGCACATATGATAACTTCACAGACCTCTTATGTATTCATCCATGCACAAAAACATATCGATATTTCAATCAGTCAAAGCTTTCTTTCCGTACAAAGGCCATCGGGCCCATATACATACAGTTTCATACATACAGTACAATTTACATATATGTATACACGCCCATCCGCATACATATATACAAATAATCGGAACATACAGGTTAATATGGATAAAGTAGATAAAGGTATGATATGATAATACAAAAGTATAATATGGTTTTTTTATATTATCATTCTTGTAATAGCTTACATCTCCGTTCATAAGAATGCATTATATATACATTTTCAAACTGTGTACGCTATTTGTCATAAGTAGTTTCTTAAAGTTATACATATTCGTTTTGAAGTTACTTGGTACATAATTACGACGTAGGTCATCATATCTTGGGCAAATGAAAGTAAAATGGTATCCGTCTTCTACACCTCCGTAACAGACAGGACATGTTCTCAGATTTGTGTTAATTTTATACCATCGTCCTTCAGTA
Organism: Haliotis rubra; assembly: GCF_003918875.1. Taxonomy (NCBI): domain Eukaryota; kingdom Metazoa; phylum Mollusca; class Gastropoda; order Lepetellida; family Haliotidae; genus Haliotis; species Haliotis rubra. The sequence continues at coordinate 1,572,354 of NW_025767057.1, forward strand.
AATTCTTGCCTTAGTAATCCAGCTCTAAATTTAACTAAATATTTACGTAATTGATAATCTGCAATTTCAAAAAGGTATTTTTCAGGGTTTAATAGGCTTTTAAATTCGCTGTACAAAACATAACGTGTGCTATTGTCAAGATCGGGTCTCCAGTTTTGTTTAAAAACATCCAATAAATGCGTTTTAAAAATTCCGATAAAACTTACACGATTTCCAACAGTTGTGACAAGCAAACAAATCCAAATCCATAAGAAAAGAGCAAATATCGAATTCTTGAGTGAGTGAGTTTAGTTTTACGCCGCACTCAGCAATATTCCAGCTATATGGCGGCGGTCTGTAAATAATCAAGTCTGGACCAGACAATCCAGTGATCAACAGCATGAGCATCGATCTGCGCAATTGGGAACCGATGACATGTGTCAACCAAGTCAGCGAGCCTGACCACCCGATCCCGTTAGTCGCCTCTTACGACAAGCATAGTCGCCTTTTGTGGCAAGCACGGGTTGCTGAAGACCTATTCTACCCCGGATCTTCACGGGTAACGAATTCTTGAAGCCCAAGTCTCATAGCCAAAGTTATCAAGATTAAGTAACATGTCACCGGTTTGCGATCTTTATGCATTGTTATTATTTTAATCCAGTAGTTAAGACAACTAACAGCTGCATTTACAAATATAGTGAAACGGCCACATTCACCATACACAATAACGTTAGGTGTCTAGGATCCAACGTTTATGTATAATTTACAAGCCAAAAGATGCATTTTCTCAATACATTCTTATTTCATATATCCCCACATTTCTGAAGTATATCATAGGATAGATTGTATTTGACTATCACATATTTTGAAAAAGATATCCAGTGATAACGAACCGATTTTTCTAAGGTTGCCATTTAATTCCATTAATGTTTTTTTGCCACGTAAGGAGAGATCGGATAATGATTTGCCCAGGCTAACATTACACGTGAATAGAAAACAGAGATACTTATAGCTATTGACTATCTTTAAGTTATTACCTGTAAAGTACCATGCATCAGTACTTTTAAGTCTACCTCCCCTCCTGAATACAACAATATTAGATTTATCAAGGTTAACATTTAAACCCCACTTATCTGAATACAATGCTAAAATATGTAATTGGCCACATTTAGAATCTGAAGCTAAAATAACATCATCAAAATTTCTATCATATCTGGAAATAACAGTTACTGGATTCAATGTTTTCTATTTTGTGCAATTTCTATAGAAAGCTCATTTGTGAATAGAGAAAAGAGTATTGGACTCAGCATACAACCTTGTCTAAGACCAAAAGTACAGTTAAAGTAGTCTGTTAAATGTGAATTACATCGCACACATGATAAGGGAAGAGTTAATATCTTTTAGCGCCAGCACCATTTTCCCACCAAAACCGTAGCTTGATAACAAACTCCATAATTTAAACCTGTCTATTGAATCAAAAGCCTTTTAAAAATCTATAACAGCAACAAACATTTTTTTCTCTTTTTACATAAGCATTTTTCAATAAGTGCGTTTAACGTGAAAATGTACATGTGATCTATAGTAGAATAACCTTCTCTAAAACCCGCTTGAGTTTCTGATATCTTGCCCATTGTGTTAGACGATTGTTTAATATACTGGTATATAAGTTGCTTAAAATACTTAACAAGTGAAATGCCCCTATAGTTATCTGGGTTGTGGATATCACCCTTCTTATGTAATGGAATAAATGTAACGGTTGCTTTATTCCAAGCATCTGGAAAACTGCCTCTCTCAAATAGTTTATTAAATAATACGAGAAGAAATAGCATAATGACCATTTCAGATGATCTCAGACATTTCAGACAGTTGTGGCTGACCTCATCCAGATGAACACTACCAATCTACCGATGAACGGTAGAAAGATTCAACAATATCACACTTAGGGTTACGCCAGAAAACAACTTTACAAATAGTACCCAAATGTGCGGAAACAAACCCAGGCGCCCCGAGCGATCGATTTGACAGATTTACTTCACAACCGATATAATAATGTACAAAGCTTTCCTAATATGCAGAACTGGATGTCATATATTTCAACAAATAACTATTTATTAATTTGACGAATGAGAAGCATACATACAATATAGGCGACATACCCTTTCCCATATTTAAAATAACTCTCAGCTTAAATGAGAGTCGATTGAACAATTCCGACTATATGATAGGAATCAGTATCAAATAGTGATGACACCAGGTGTTCACTGTGTCTGCGCTGCTTCACCTACTGCTGTGCCCCAATCTTTAAAGACGTCAATTTGCAATTTCTAAAAGAACTATATTCCAGTGATGGATATAAAAATAACAAACAACATATACTGTGATAATGTTGGGTACAGGGTATTCATTATCATGCTCCGTATTGACATTAACTGGACTACCACCATAAAATATGCACCTGATCCAACCTTTCTGGCTGAGTAACTGCGAGCAGACTTAAGAATATCATCACATCAATACGCCCTCGGCAACAATAAGGTATTTCGGTTTAACGTGTTTAAGACGTGTTGCTTAGGAATGTGCTAGCAGTTTATCCTACAACCTTTATCAGCAACGTAACCACGCTACTAACACCCAGCCTACCATTTGCTACCTTCTATCAGCAAAACGCCCCACATATATCCTTGAAAGACTTAACCTACCAACAGCATATCAGCCAAACACCCAATGTATATGTGCACAACTCCAAACCTACCAACAAGTTTTAGCAAAACACCCAACATCCCACCACCAATTATCAATTATGAGGAATCTCAAGAAGAGTGATACTTCATATAGGAGTGACATTAAATCCATCCAGAGGAAGCTGTTTCCAAATGTAACCAATCCAAACATATCTACGGAAAATGCAAGCATGATTTTGTCACCGATGCATCGTCATGCAAGTGTAAGATAATGATTAAAAAATGTTGAAGCATAATAGCAGTCACCATGGCTCGGCAAAACGCGAGAGTAAAGCACAAATCGTCGAAATGCAAACAGATGGTGTACAAAACGGTGAAGTACGTCAGATAAGAGCTATAACATACAGATAAGGAACAGATTCAGATCATCGCCAAGTATAACCACTGAGTTCAGAGCCATCAGCCTGCGGCGATGAAGTGATGAAACCAGATGCAGTCGTTTACAGCTGAGTCACACATGACTGCTTATCATAAGTATGCGCGGCACCACAATGTAGACACGGCACCACAATGTAGGCCGTCATTCCATATTCAGCAACGGGTCAAGGTTTCTTCTCGATTTTGGACATGAGTTTGTACCATGGTCATCAACGCCACCAGCATATTGCACCACGGCAGAGCACGGTCACTTTGGTTGTCGAACAGTAGTGACGTGGTCCAGCACATCTTGAAAGCAGACTTAAAGTAATAATAAGAAACTTTATGAACAACTCTAGGTTGTGTTCTCGGTCCCAAAAACCTATTTTCGAGAAAATCGATCTTGGAAGTTTAGAACAACAATATTTTCAAAACAATTCGATCACATTTTTTTAAATTGTACACATTGGAATTGTGTTATATCAAAAAGACTTGGAAAATAAACAAATGTTAAAGCTCTTGAAATAAATAAGAAATTAACGAAAAACGCTTGGAAATAAAACACTCGGCCAAATACATTTGTAATTATGTTCAGAAATGCAGGTGAATCATTATAGTACGATTATTGTTTGATTATGTCTACCGTACCAGGTTGTATTTTTGTTGTATTAACTTGTTTTAGTAATCATAGCTTACGAATAACATTACATAAATCATAATAAGAGCAATGTACCATTTGTATGTCTATCATGATGATAATAACTTCCAGATTGTTCCATCTCCACGTCACGTGATCAAACTGGATTTGCTGACTGGTCCAATAACCACTTCGAATACTCTGGAACTAACAATTTGTGATATTTTATGTAAAACCAATGGCCAATGCCTGAACACAGTAAATGTACTTACGGACATTTTAGATTCGGGTGCTGCTAATCCAAATGCTACTATCAGAACCACCATTACATACCTGGAAAATATAATGCATGTCTTCAGACTTTTCCAACACTTATACGTTGGTCATTATTGTAAGGCTGTGAAACTGAATTAATTAATTTAATCTCGCCTATATTAGAGGCACTGCGCATTCATAGACCTCACCTATGCAAGGCATTCGATCATCTTGTAACCCTTTGAGGTTCCGTTGTCTGGATATTTAAAACTTTCTAAGAATTTCTCTTGATGCTTGATTGATGATGCGGATCTGGAAATTGGGCTATTTCATGGCTGGGTTATCACCAACAACTTCCATTGGTAATTAATGTGAATAAATAAATTTTGACGGCGATTTAGTGTCATTGTTTACTGATCCATATGTGGTCCTCGAACAGTTCTAGTCTCATATAAACAACAATTGTTGGATAACGATAGGCATTTCCTAAATCATGCCAATTCGCTTATAAAAAAACTTAATGGTGAATAAATCGTGGAGTTACACAGAACTACATTACTGATGTCAAATCGACACTGCCTTTAGCAGATATGGATGTGGAAAAGGTTTTGCTTTTGTTAAACTAATGCATGTGACGAGTGTAAACAAGCGAACCTGGTGCGTGTAATGCATGTCAATACACAAACGCCAATACAAGTATTAGCCAGCCTTGTCTATCCCCAACAACAGATTCCATTAATATTGAGGTCGATGTATGTTAAACTAATGCAAGAAGTGAGTGTACACTTGCAGAATTCTATGATGGAGAACAAATGCAGCGCACTGGCATGTCAGATGTGTTCAGATTATTACTGATGCAGAACTTACGTCAACAGAAATATACGCACGAAAATATAATGTTTCAATTTCATTGAGTTTTGAATTTTCATTATGCAGGTTTTGACGAAGATATGAAACATTTGGGTATTCTTAAACTTCAATGAACTGGAAACTGTATGTGAAAGAAATGACAGTGCCTTTCAAGATTAAAAAATGTTTATTTACACGGAACATGTCACTTCAAATACACATCGGATTCACATTTAATTCTTTGTCGGTCGGGGATCAGTGAACATTACATCACTTGCTCATGACAGGCACGTTTCGTATCAGTTCACATCCTTTCTACTAAGAAGGTCATGTTATCTTTAGTTCTACGGTTTATTAGGCTGATTTGATATATTGCCATGGGCAGAGACTGGATAGAAACATATCACAGAAGAAGCAGATAGAGAAGATAGAGAGGATAGATACGTCCTAGGATTGTGTCATATGTGATATCAGAGGACAGTTGTTGAATTAAATGGATCTCATTATCCAAATTCCAAATTAAGCCTATTAAACGAACTGACCATGGCATGTTACTTATAGTATCTCACAAGCCCAAAGTTCAAGGCATTATAGCTGATGTGGACGTACTGTAAATAGAAGTTTTAATGACCATATATATGGTTCATTCATTTATTTTCCCAGATTCAGTACACCAACCGACTCTGTTTCTGGGGATAGTCAATATTGGGTATTCGTTTGTCATGACATTATATTTCAGATAATATATTCCTCATTAATGTTCATTGCACATCGTTCACGAATAATGTGTAAGGTAAAATGTTCCATACGGAAGGTTTGTCCCTAAAATAACAAACACAAAAAGAAATGATAGATAATATATTGAAATTAACTATTCGTACACATTTATACAAATCACTTCAACGGCATAACAATAGCAGTGGAAAATAGAATGGCGATACGAACTTAAAGGCAGTTTATTGCTTCATAGACAGTGATGGTAATCTTCACCTCTTTGCAATAGTGGTCAAGCTTCCAAAACAGGTTTAAGCTGAGTCTCCAGGGTGAAACTCGACCGTCACAGAACTGCTGGTGTTCTTGTAACATGAGATGTGATGTGAGATGATCGAGGCACAAGCTCGTCCCTTATATACAGTGGAAATGTTCTGGAATTTTCCGTAATATTCTGCGATAGACTGTGCAGGAAAGCTCATGCGGCTGCATTACCTTGTAGTACCTTCCATAACTCTCAGTGTAAATATAGCACAGGTCTAAATATAGCTCACCATTGTCCACTGCTGAATGTCTGAATGCTGAAACAGATAAAATGACATGAAACACTGCCAAATAGTGAATAACACGGCCACATACCAATATGATTGTGAGTGAGTGAGTGAGTGCGTTCGTGCGTGCGTGCGTGAGACAATCAGTCAGTCATTCAGTCAGTTAGACTGCCTCACGCACACTCCCACGCACTCACTCGCTCACTTGGCGTAAACAACGGAATTCTTATTCTGCATGTTTCATTAACACTAAACTGCACAGATGATGCAAGTCCGTAGAAACTGGGATGTGTACATTTTGCCCAAATGCCCCATTTGGAAAATGGAATATCTTGGCACAATTGAAACTGTTCTAATTTTTAGACATCATCGTAGAATTTAGGCAAGTCCTTTGAGGTTTGGCAATCCAGATGGTAATGAATTCGTTTCTCTCAAATAGTTCAAGCCAATTTGTGAACGTCATTGATGAGTTGTTATTAAAAATCATAGTTATTCATTGGGACAGGCTAGCTATTGGTGGTACAATTGATATACCCAGTGATATACCTCTTTGATATTTGTGGTAGCTTTGAAATTCAGTACAAAACAGGAATGGACATGTTATCTGTTTTCTAGTCACGCTGAGAGATCATTGTTTAAATTTATGGTCGGTCAATAATAATAAGGAAATTAATGTAATAAAATAATAATTCCCAATATGGAACAGATTGGATGACATGATATTTGCATTTTACAATCGACGCTGTTGGTGCATCCTGAAATTTGGATCATGAAATCCTGACGGAAAATATAATTCTATATAAATGTTCTTACGTTGTGCAGTCCCAGTAGTTCGTGAAGCTCGGACAATACCTATTTTCCAAATCGATGCTATACCTTGGCTTCGTCCTTTGCAGCGACGATGGCTGTGGCCGTAACAAACAATGGTCATTCTTTGGAAAGACCGCAAACGTCTTTACTTGGGTCAAGACGTCAATATGGCATCGCCGCGCGTAGCAACGAAATCACTGTTTCTCAACGCAACCCCATAAGAATATTTGTTCACTCATGTCAAGTCCATTCAAACCAGAGATACTTTCTCGAAGGAGTAAAGATATATCCTACCATTAATGCTAAACAACAAGTGACACTAGCTGTTCTTGCTGGTTTTGGTAGATGTGATGATCAAGTCCACAAACATGTATGTTACCAAACAATGAGTGCCCTATATTACTAATTCAGGAATATACAATCCCACCTTTAACAACAAATACAGAAAATCTCAAAAGAAAATGATCCCTAAAATACCATTTATATACTGTGACCATGCGAGAGGCGTCATTTTCCAACTATTACATCTAAGACTAATATATCAATGAATTTATTCAAAATCAAATGATTCTACTTCAACATATAACACGGATACAGGATGATGTGTTACTAAAAGAAGAATATGACACACAATATCTTCAGTTACTCGGTTGATTGAACATCTGTTGCCAGAGGTTGATACTCAAAAACTCAGCTTATCAGTCGTTTTAAGGCCGTATAAAAGGAAGATATCAAAACGATTTCTCTAGTCACTCCCTCCATACCATCTGTAACGATGTACACTTTAGTGTTTTGCCTGTTTTTGTCGTCAGCTGTTGGCCTGCCTAATTACCATGGAAACATCCAATCTGATACCGGTAAAATTACATTTCTCTGCTCTATTTCCCTAAACGAATACTATCGCTTCAAATCTACCTCTCGTGTTAAACTTTGTTTATCTTAACAAAAAATGTTAAGATAATGTTATAAAATGAGTGTTGCGAACTTTTGTGAGTGTTTGTTTCACGTACAAACATTCATTTTTGTCATTTACATCTGATATTGCTGCTGTGTATATATATATATATTTTGTTGAAACATGAAACATATTTTTCACGAAGTTTGTGGGACCATGTATTTCCTTTCCAGAAAACAGAATAACTAAAGGTTTAAGAAAAGCAAGATTTATGGATGTCAACTTCTTTATTGTGAATAACAGGATGTTTCGGAGTATATCCTTGGTCTTTCATCAGGTGAATGGTAGGAAGTATGATGAAAGAGCAAGCATTCACTCCGAAACGTCCTGTTATTCACAATAAAGAAGTTGACTTCCATAAATCTTGCTTTTTTATCCATTCCACGTCTAAATGCTCTTAAAAGATTTAACTCAAGGTTTGTTTCTATGTATGAGCTATTCATATATGATGTTTACCCGCAAAAACTAATCCTTAACTGTGTCGTTTATTTCTGGACTCGAACTTCCGTATGCCACTTTTCATCTGTACCCATTATGAAATATGCTGAATCCCATCCCTAATTAGATTTATGTGTTTTATACATGCCTGTTTAGAGATTAAATGCAGTTGATTCATATATGGTGCAACGATGAAGTGTTACGACATTTCTCCACTGAACATGACCCTTTATCTTCAGTTTCATCATTTGCAATATGTCGTTCTTGTATTGTTTGACGTTCAATCTTCATGTCTAGACCCTTATTGTACTGGATTCCAAAGCATCATGAAAATGCTTACAAATAGTTATATTGCTGTGCAGTAAACTTACCAAAGATTAACCAAAACCCTTAACCCTATCAAGGGAGGATTTTCTCTTTATTCACAGAAAGTATATGCTACAAGTACAATTAATGCCATTCAGGTTTTAGAAACTCAAAGGACTTGCATTAGTTTTTAAAATTTCAGAAACGGTCCTTCACAACTATATATTACTATACTATACTATCCCACATGCCAAAACAATATGTGAAATGCTGGACATCTACGTTTGGGGAAAAGGTATTTAGACAAAAATAGGTATTATTCAGGGCACCAAGTGTGCTCAAGTCCTTCCGGATCTGTTTCTTTATGCGTCCGAGTCAGACGTTGGCAAAATTCAAACAAGGTTATTTGACCAAGAAGTATAATTTAAGCTTTAGGTATATCGATGCTCAGTAATCAAATAATCAAATCCCCCTTCCACTGATTTACCAACCTGAACTTGAGATAAAGGAACCTATTGAGACCGCTTCATGTGTTTCATATTTTGATCTATGATGAAGATCAAGAGCGACAAATATCTCTCCACAAGAGGGATGACTTCAGCTTTCCATGAGCCATCTGTCCTGTCATCTAGACAAATATTTTAACAGATCCAGCCTTGGTGTTTACAATTCAAAACTTTTGAGGTACAATCGAGCGTGTCCTTTTTATCAAGATTGCAAAGAACGTCCTGAACGTCAATGAAGCTTTTCGATCAACATTCAAGGCCTCAATAAAGGTTGGAAAAAGTTTTAAGCTGAGGCCCATTTCCTAATTTGATGCATCAAAGACAAAAACGCTGTCCGATGTAATTGCCTACAATAAGTCTGTGAAGTTTTGGTGAACAGGCGAACAGGCATCTTTATTTGAAATACATGTAAATTCATAAACACATGCTCATGATATATATACTCGGAATTCTACAATCGAGATTTCTTTTGATGTGGAATAAAGTTATGTTGCTTTACTACATGTATTATTTAATCTATTTGCACACAACTAAGCACGATCCTGTGTGAAACATACATGTATTCTATCGCCATTATGTAAAGCTCACATGTATAATATTTTCCCCATTCCCTTGTCTCGGGCATGTTTACTGAAGAAAAACTGTTTCTATTATTCCACTTCTATCCATCATCGGATTGAATTCATTTCTAATAATCCTTCTGACCCTTTTATGTGAATATATACATTAAAACTAGCAACCACATAGGCCTCCATGACTTGTGTAAAGTGAAACTATCATGTATGGGTTTCAATTCGAGATATGTAACGATGTGACATGATAAACAATGTTCAGCCAATGTGGATATGATCACACCATACGTTGTGTTGTATTTCATATCTCCAGAATCAACTTCAAACATGTTGGTTATGAGTTCAGGTGTGCATGGTATATTAAAGAGCCCCCATACACCTGGCAAGTAACATCATGGAAACATTCTAAACTTATGCTTTCCTTTACAAAAGATGAATATTGGGAATATGTGGATTATGAATGTCCCTGAGACAGTAACAGAAGTAAGACAATGCAAGTGTAGAAGTAAGACAATGCAGGTGTAGAAGTAAGACAATGCAGGTGTAGAAGTAAGACAATGCAGGTGTAGAAGTAAGACAATGCAGGTGTAGAAGTAAGACAATGCAGGTGTAGAAGTAAGACAATGCAAGTGTAGAAGTAAGACAATGCAGGTGTAGAAGTAAGACAATGCAAAGAATGAAACAATGCAAGTGTAGAAGTAAGACAATGCAGGTGCAAAGCCTGTTACTAATTTGGACAGATTAGAACGATTAGCTCCAAGTCTTATAGCCTGGAGTTTCATATGACTAGTCTGCCCCAAAGGGGAAGGAACTCAGTGCGATTACACACATCAGTTAAGGCTAGTCATTCCTTGATCTGTACAGTTCCCCAAGGGTCATAGTTGATCTGAGTGAAGGTAGATATACAATTAAGATGCAGTGCGTTATAGTTTACGGGATCTCCTCATTGTTCCGACACCTTGTATTTGGACTGGCATGACAGGGCAGTCTGCAATAATCGTGCAAATCTATACACATGGAAAACAGTATCGCAACTCCTGTGATATGTTACCCCATAAAGTCATTTATTTTCATGTCACAAAGATGTTGGTATGATTATTTTTATACTTCGGGCGCACCATAACATTGTTTTATACATGCGCGTGCTACGATCAAAGGCAAGCATGCGAGTACCTGTCAGTACGCAAAGATCAAGTTTCAGTAAACTATTCTTACTGCAGCTTGATAACTTGAAAAATCAAAGAACGACAAGTTTTTGGTAAACGGAATGCTGGCACGTCATTGAGGGCCGTTGCAAGAGGTACCAGTGTTGGTTGTCTTACATCGACTGTAGGTGACTGCCAAGAAAACATCAGCAAACCACTGACTCGTGGTGAACACACGAACACTAACAGTCTTCAACGACTGTTAGTGTTCAGGTGTTCACCACGAGTGACAACACGTAAGCAGGATGCAGCCCTTCTCAGAATCACAAGACTTTATCCGCTCATGTCAATGGTGTGTTAAAAGCAGAGTGACTTCCACATAACTTGTCCATCAAAACGGTCCGACATGGGCCAGACGACCTATCATATGTCCATTGTTCTCCGACGAGCAGAAGGCAGCACGACTAACTGGATGTCAAGCACGACGTCACTGGAATTTGAGGTCATAGGGAAGAATCCACTGGTCGTACGAAAGTATATTTCTGTTGTTAATGACTGATGACCGATGGCTCGTGTTTTGCGCCGCAAATAACTGCATATGCACAACGGAATACCTGTGAGCAAGTACCTTTGTGGCCGGGGTTCACCGATGGTGTTATGGCGTCTCTTACGTGACTATAACCTTTACCTCGTCGCCATGGGTAACATTGATAGGCCGCATTGTGCACGTGCCGTTGGTGATTTCTAGAGGCGGAGGCAACCCTACCTTCGCCCATCAGGAATCTAGACCCCAATCCCATAGAACATGTATGGGATATTATTGGTCGCAGAATACGCCAGAGAATCCCCCAGTACAAAATATGGATGTACTGGAACAATATCTACATGAAGAATTACACGCAATACCTCATCGTAACCTATAACGTCAGATACAGTCAATGATGAGGAGGGTCGGGGATGCTGTTGCATCTGGCGGATGTTACACAAAATATTGACATTGTTATTTCTTCAGGATTGTATGCCTGGATCTTGAAAATGATCGCCCTTGTTTACTTACGTTATACGCCCATAGTTATCAGAGTCAAAATTTCGCCATGTTGGTTTCTATTAATATAATATACATACAGGTTTTGGTTTTTTTTGCGTTTTGATTTCACATTTCATCAAACATTGAGGGTCAATGTATCCAGATAGTAAGTTAAATTTGGGTTTGGAGAAGTTCCATTGCAATGGTTAATAGTATCTGTACCAGTAATATGAAAAATATGTGTCGCTGCGATAATGTTTTCCATGTGTATATAAAATTCCTGTCCTGCAGAGACATTATCAGGAAAATATACTTCACCGTGTAATTCATGTTTCTGGCTTTTTAAACAAAGACATTTTTCCTCAGAGTTTGTGACCATTCGACATCTTCACTCTGAACATGGCGAAGCCAGGACAGACAAATCCCGTATGCCTCGTCGTATTGTACTACAGGCCGAACTCAGCCACGGAAGTGTAGTCTTTAATCTGACGAGATCGGAGCGAGACCATCACGAGATTCCAGTTTTTGTTCATCATGGGGAGCAGGTTATTAGTAAGGATGTCCTGGAGAACTATGTACGTATATTATTTTAGGTCCATCACACCGACTTTTCATTATGACGTCAATTATACTAAGTAGAAGTTTGTTTTCTGCCCTTGATGTTTCTAAATGATGTCAAAGAATTATACTCTCGGTTGAATAAGAGTATTATTTATCCTGAACAGTTATAGAAAGAGCTGACATAGAATGTGTTACTTTAGTACCCGGTTGGCCAGGTAACAAGAGAATGTGAATAAAGTAATGTTCCACAAATACATGTTAGTGTAAAATATCTGCAAAATGCTTTTCAGAAACTATATGTGATATTGAAAATATTTCCCCTTCGTCTGTGTAGGATCAAGCCGTTTATAAAGACCAAAGACTAAATGCTGCGCTCATGGTGGAGAAGGTTTCAACGGATAAGTACAAAGTTGTAAGTATGTCAACTCGCATGGCCTCAGACAGTTAACGGAGTTCGGTATTACTACACGTGTAGTCTAAGGTAGCACTTTACTTCAAATTCAGTGAATTCTTAGTTTCTTGACAATTGTCTACAATGAATATACATGCCAAACATGAACAGAGTGATTTATGTATAGGCAATGTGTACATTCAGGCGGGTTTGTTCTACATCGGAGAGACGCCCTACAATATCTGGCCTGAACAACGACACAGGAGAAGCGCAAATACTTCAAATGCCCACGCGGTCAGCATCCTGTTCAACATCGACTTCACAGGTGATGCTCCACTCAACGACGTCTACTGGAAGAGGAAGCCTGAATTCGACAGACAGATGGGTGAGATATTCAAACAATGTGGCACCTGGTAACTGTGCTCTCCGTGAGTATTAGGTAGCATTATTGTTAGAATTGTTATTGTTAAAATTAAATTCTAAACATTTCCATTTATCAGATGTACCATTATACATGGTCAAACTCTCGCTGTGTGTTGAAACTGAATATTGATATCATAACGTGAATAAGGAAACTTAGGATAAGTCAATGTATGCATTGTATGCATATGACTCTGTAATATAAAGTTCTAAGGACCTGACCATGAGCATCTTCAAGAGGGTATGTCACATAAAGAAGGCATGCCAGATGTATATGCGTGTGTGTCAACGTATATGTAACCTTCCAGCAGTCATCATTATTGGCCCGTTAATGCAAAAAAGCATTTGGTGATCATGTTTGTCCTGTTTTATAAATTACAAAAGTAGCAAATATTTAAACAGTAAGTTCGAAGCATTTGTGTCTGCAGTGCTCTTGAAAGGTGTAAAAGAATCCCATGGACGTCAGAAAAGATCCAACGTCCAGCAACACGTAATTGAAGTGTGCCTTTTCTCTGACAATGCTGACTGGATGAGGTGAGATCAGTGTACGACCTAAATGAATAGACGTACTGAACACTGATATGGTCCGTAACCAAGCGTGATTAGGGTCGGTATGTTTATGTTCCAAAAGCAACCTGGGTAATTATTTAATGGGTGATTTCACCTTTCCATAAGTCATCTTTCCATTATGAACAAAATCCCACCCGCTGTCTCAAAGAGTTCTCTGAACGCAATTTCTGTTTGATCACGATTACTTCAGGCAGTAACCTAGTACTGCTTTCAGAACGGTCTATGCTATATGAAGGGCATTGCAAGGTTTGATTAATCATAATACCATATGTGCCACCAACTTTGCCACCATGAGTGGCACTCGGTTTTGAGGGCGTATGGGAAGAATACGCTCATCTTTTCGCAAACTCGAATTGGTGATTATTCTGCTTTAGCAAAGACTAATACCGGCAGTACATCAACATATTATTGTAAATATACTTACATCGAGGAACACTACAGAGGTTAGCAGAGACTGGTCCCCTTAGACATTCCTGGTGAGACCATAATCCAAACACCAAAAGCTGTTTGTAAACAAGGAATCTTGATTTATGGTGCTTTCGTACCTTCTCGTAAAAGACCTCTTGGTCTTGCTATCCTGGTTTGCCTGTTCCAAAGGCGACCCTACAAAGGAATTGTATCTGGAATTGTCGAGTGTGACTTTCAAGATTTTCTGACCCTAATGCTCTTTGATTTATTCTGTAGGTTCCTTTCTGAAGCTGGCGGCAACGCTGCACTAGCTGAGATCAACCTTCGACTGTACTATTTCCATTTAACGGAAGCGGTAAGTTTGTTTTCTAAATAAAGTAATTTGTTCCGCATGCCCGGAATTTATTTACAGCTTTCTTTTTATATCGTATATATTTCGCTCTAAATTTATATAAACGTAGTATACACTCGACAGCTATGATGTCAAAGGGGCGGTTATTAAGTGATCACTGTGTTGATTTGTTATATGAATCAAACATGCAATTAATCCTTGTTCGTATATAGGTTATTAATTAACAATCAGACCATTTGCACGCCACTGGCTCTTACTTTCGGTTGACCCCGATTGTGTTGCTAAGTTTGCCGGTTCTTCTGTTTCACCACTGTAGTAACCGTCTGAAACCTGCATTGCCTGCAGTGGTCCGCCTACATGAAGTTGGCTAGCTGTGGTATAACTCGAATACTGTTCAAAGCGGCGTTAACCCCTATATGCCGAAGTTTGTTTTCTGACGCACATGAATTGCGTTCTCGCGGCACAGGATCCACCTCCGACTAATAAACTTTCACAGATACGTAAATTATTGTATTTTCTATTCGATGGTGTTAATACTTAAGTGGTTTGAAAAGTGGACACTGTTAAATGTTTCCGAAACTGTTTTATGCATTAAAAAAGGGTAAATGTCTCCACATTTTATCGTACACCTATGAAAGCATTGTGCGATTTTGTGTTTTTGGCATTTTTAGGAAAACTATGATCAAACAAAATACTGCCTGATAACTGAACGACATAACAATATATCAAATGGATTCATATGGTTATGTATAACGTTATAAATTCAATATTTATACAATGGCCTGCCATAAATATTTTTCTCTGACGTCAAACGACGACAGATTGGCCAGACATGGGGAATATCTCCGCTGTGCTGCAGACCAGGTGTTTGTTACTCAGATCACTTGGGGAGATTTCGATGGACGCTATATTTAAAGATTTACATTTTGACCGGTTAAGGTTAAATTTTGGTAGGATCACAAATTATAAGAAATGATGAAATCGGTACATGAGAAAGGAAGTGACAGCGAAATGATGGCCCTATCCAGATTCCCACATAACCCAGCTTGTATAGATTGTACTTTGACTAATGCTGCATCATTATTAACTGAGTACCCGTCTTATCTTCAAATGTAATAGAATAACTGGGACAAATGACGCCATTTTCGTTGACAGATCACTTAAAGTTTACTTCGGCGTTCGTGTTCGAGTTTTTTCCAAAACATCCCAACGGCGACGTTTATCGGCGACGTTTCAGAAGTACATGTATCATTGGTGACTTGTTAAAAACAGATAACAGTGATCACTAATACACTATTTTAAGCTAGTTTTACATTTCAAGCCATTCACCAAATATTAACGTGATTCGTAATTTCGTAATGTGTCAAACATGGCGAACCGAATTTTCACTGGTCATGTTTTTAGCACTTTTGATTTGATTAAGATTTCCGCAGATTTCAAAATTGTAAAGTGTCCTTGTGTGGGTGATATAAATATTCGATTTAAAAATGAAGGTTAAAGAGGTTGGATAGAAATGGCCCTCTGGTGTCCCGAGTGTGGCCAGCGCTCACTCAGTTAATAGGTAGAACTTCTGGTTAAACTTTTCATTGTATTACCTTGTTATCGTTATCTGAAAAGATCTCAACCCTTCCACTTCTTTATCACTGTCGTTGTGTCCTCAGATGAACGTACGGTATGCGAACCTACCCCCTAACCAGGTCTGCATTCAGGTGGTTGTGAAGGAGCTGACAATATTCATGGTAGGTGCTTAAATTGTTTATTCACCAACTAACTGTTTGCCATGCGTATACACAGCTATTGTGTGACACCTGGTGCATCAACATATAACTTAAACCACAGTTTAGATCAACGTTCGAACTATGATTTGGTTGGCTTGTTGTTTAATGTCGCACTCAGCAATATTCCAGCTACATGGCAGCTGAATAATCGATATTGGACCAGACAATCCAGTGATCAGCATCATGACCATCGATCTACGCAACTGGGATACGATGACATGTGTCAACAAAGTTTCATCAAGTTTTACCATCTGATCTCGTTATTCGAATCTTACGACAAGCATGGGTTACTGGAAACCAATTCTAACCCTGATGATCACGGATCATCGAACTTTGAAGAATTACGGATTATATGTCCTGAGTGGTTGGGTGTTAATCCCGAGCCCTTACACTGGCAGTAACAGCATAAATTCACAATGACATATCAACAGTAATCTCAGAGTTTCGAGTAGATTATTCTGTACTGACATTTTATAAAAGAAAATTAAATGAATATGAAATTCAGACCTGCAGACAAAAGACACTGACGATAAGCTTTAGACGTCGTAATGTAATCATTTGTGACGTGATGAAAAGGGATGACGCATTAACGTATTTGCCAACATTTATGTACTAGGACGTCTGAGTTCCCATGACCAGTCACCATTCAGAATAGCAAATACGTACGTGTAGAAACGATCATTCTGCCCTTATGAGTTATATTTTCATTTAAATTCATTTGTACAGTATTTAAGAGACCTGGTCATGTCAAGTCACAATATATAATTTATGTAACATATCTGCAATATATGACGCGTAAAACAACTGAATGTCTGATACTGTTTAAACTTCGTTCAAGATGGCAAATACACCATCCTGGATTTTTAACTTCATCGATGCCAATGGTGCCGTAAATGCGTCAGCTGGAATACGTGAGATGTCAGGGGAGACGGCAGGGACAACAGGAGCCGCCGTAGATCGGGGAGGGACGTGTGACCATTTTATGCTTTTTACCGGGTATGTGGAATGTACCAGGAACAACGGCATACTGAAGAGTGAGCAAGTGAGTTTAGTTTTACGCCGCAATATCACGGCGGGAGCATCCCACGTGGGAAAGCGAACCCCGGTCTTCGGCGTGACGAGCGAGCGCTGAAATGACTGTAATTACTTACAACCGTGGTATCTATGTCGTCATCATGCGTATGACGTTACAGTAAGTGAGAACAGAGGGAGACGTAAAACGAGTGAGTGAGTGAGTTTGGTTTTGCGCCGCACTCAGCAATAATCCAGTTTTATGGCGGCGGTCTGTAAGTAATCGATTCTGGACAAGACAATCCAGTGATCAACAGCATGAGCATCGAACTACGCTGCATTGGGAATGTGTGTGTGTGTGTGTGTGTGTGTGTGTGTGTGTGTGTGTGTGTTTGTTTGAAAATCTCAAATTGATAATGTCACGGATTATTGTTCCACTGCATGGTTTAACCTTCTCGTCATGGGGAAACTTCACCTTATATAAAGACTCCTGACTGAGTTAAATACTTTATTTTCATATAAAACTTCCTGTTCGCATATATATTGCTAAATTTATTCATTCTGCGTGTAAAGAAGTATAACTGACTACATTCCTTTTCAGACGGAACCTGTTTGGTTCGGGGCAAACCATGCTGATTGGTAAGTGTTGAATATATGCCGTTGAAAACATTGTTACCGCTTTCAGTGAATATCGAATTCACACCTATATCTGTTATAGCTACTTCACATAATGTTAGTGTGTTCGCTATTCTATTTCTTTGTATTGAAGGGTTTTCATTTCGGATAAGTGAAGTTAAAATAGGATATGACGCTACATATTTTACACACTTGAGAAGCATGCAGTGAACAAAACTATGTTTTAAGCCATGAAAGTCTTTTTACAATTTTTACATTTAAATTATGCAATAACATAATGTACGGCACGTTTACACGCGCGTGTTTCGGAATGGTAAATAACCAGTGTCAAAAGTAAACATTAGATTTAGCAAGCATTCCCAAACTTGTAAAATTGCTCACCGCCGTCGAATTTTTGCAATTCGGATAATGATAACACCTATCCTTGGTTAAATCTCGATCACAAACAAACAGGAGTGGCGCAATGTTTGTTTGTAAGATTTATGTAGAACCTACCTGGCCTTGCTAGTTGCATATTTGTCTGTATAAGACCCCCAACGGACACCATTTTCACCCTTTGGCTTTATCTTGCTATTGGGGCTGTGGAGTGGTCTGTGTCTATTCCAGTGTCTTTTTATGTAATATGAATGAAATAGAGGTAAAGCTGGCTAAACACCAGCCCACTCATTCCTCATTCTACCCATTATATGATGAATGATATCTGTATTGTTTGTTACAAATACGTAATATTCTTCTTCTACGGATGCCATGTTTGTGCGCACATTAAACACGTACATACTTTGTACGATGATAACTTTGTTACAGATATCAATGGAATCGCCCTGCAAGGTGCAATGTGTTCACGTTTAAGTGTGTCGATGGTAGAAAATGACAGAGACGGATCCGTATGTCTGGTTGCGTCCCATGAACTCGGCCACTCGTGAGTAAAACTGCCTAAAATAATCGCATATATGCCTTTCCTGGCTTAGATTCCTGTAGATTCTGCTAAGTATCTGTAGCTTACAACACTCGAACAGACATCCAGGATTTGATTTGTTATGAAATTGTTCACATAATTTAAAACATCGGAGAACCTTTAAAATCCAGTACCATGACATTTGTTGAAGGTTATTCGTTCCATCAAATGTAAATGAGACAAATAACTTGGGTTTTTTAGAATATCTCGGTCTCCCATGTTATTAGTCGACACAGCTACGTCCACAAATCAATATATGCCTCCATCGTCACAAACGTTCTCGAATATCTGCCGAAAAGATTCAATTTGCATAAGTCCTTTAAGGTAAAATAGTGGTGCCAAATGATGGATAGTGGTGCCAAATGATGGATCATTGATGAAGGTAAGGGGGAAAAGATGAGTCCGTCCTGCTTAACCGGGGTCACTCAGTGCAGTGCATATTTCTGTAGGGACGCATGTCATGTAGTTCATATAGTTTGTCTCGGAATGGAGAGAACACGTACATGAGCTTGTCAAAATTATATTTTGCTCATCGTCGGGCATTGAATACTACACAACGGAAGGAACACGGCAAATTAATGCCCCTTCCAGAGTTCCATTTAGGTTTAAGTGTGAAGAATAACAAGAAGAACATGTAAAATACCATAGTTCATTCTTGTACAAATTACAAAAAATAGTGTAATTCGTAAACAAACTCAAGCACACACATACCACGTTCTGTTAATTTGTGATCATTAAAGTAACATTAGAGGCAATTTTGTTTAAAATATACCCAATTATTTCACGAAACAAATGTCAAAACATATATTTATCCAGCTATTGTCAACTGCTAACCGTATATTAATCGAAACTATTGCTTTGTTTATTTATCATGCGATTATGAAAAGAAATACGTTCTGCTATTGAACTTTGTTTATACTTATACTATCGGCCTGTGGCCTTCAGTTCACATTAAAGATTCACACACACGCACGCACGCACAAGCACACACAGACAGACAGACACACACACGATAAAAAACAAAACAGCAATAGATGTATTGGACAAAATTATGCTTTCATAACTGAAGCTTGCAAAATATGCACATCACCTTCATGATCGTATTACAATGTAAATCTAGATTTTGGGGCGGTGGGGTATCCTTGTGGTTAAAGCGTTTGCTCGTCACGCCGAAGACCCGGGTTTGATTCACCACATGGGTACAATATGTGAAGCCCATTTCTGGTGTCCCCCGCCGTGATATTGCTGGAATATTGCTAAAAGAGGAGTAAAACCATATTCACTCACTCACTCACATCTAGAATTATGTGTTTTTAACACAAGCAACAACTGCCTTCACGACTTTGAACCTGCTAATAAACTGCTTCATTCGTATCCTCAAATAAGAGACTGTAATTCATGTCAAATTCATTGCATGTTACAGTCTAAATGCTGAACACGACGTGGACGCTGGCTGTAATGATGCAAATGGCTTCATCATGGCAACGCAGTTTTCTTCCCCAAGCGCTACAAGCCCGGGAAACTTCTTCAGGTTCTCCACTTGCTCTGCTACCACGTTTACCGCCTTCTTCAACACCCTGAAGTAAGTCCGTCACGTTTGCCGCCTTCTTCAACACCCTGAAGTAAGTCCGTCACGTTTGCCGCCTTCTTCAACACCCTGAAGTAAGTCCGTCACGTTTGCAGCCTTCTTCAACACACTGAAGTAAGTCCTTCACGTTTACCGCCTTCTTAAACACACTGAAGTAAGTCCGTCACGTTTGCAGCCTTCTTCAACACACTGAAGTAAGTACGTCACGTTTGCCGCCTTCTTCAACACACTGAAGTAAGTCCGTCACGTTTGCCGCCTTCTTCAACACCCTGAAGTAAGTCCGTCACGTTTGCAGCCTTCTTCAACACTCTGAAGTAAGTCCTTCACGTTTACCGCCTTCTTAAACACACTGAAGTAAGTCCGTCACGTTTGCCGCCTTCTTCAACACACTGAAGTAAGTCCGTCACGTGTGCAGCCTTCTTCAACACACTGAAGTGAGGCGGTCACGTTTGCCGCCTTCTTAAACACACTGAAGTAAGTCCGTCACGTTTGCCGCCTTCTTCAACACACTGAAGTAAGTCCTTCACGTTTGCCGCCTTCTTCAACACACTGAAGCAAGTCCGCCAAGTTTGCCGCCTTCTTCAACACACTAAAGTAAGTCCGTCACGTTTGCCGTCTTCTTCAACACACTGAAGTAAGTCCGCCAAGTTTGCCGCCTTCTTCAACACACTGAAGTAAGTCCGTCACGTTTGCAGCCTCCTTCAACATCCTGAAGTAAGTCCGTCACGTTTGCCGCCTTCTTCAACACACTGAAGTAAGTCCGCCAAGTTTGCCGCCTTCTTCAACACACTGAAGTAAGTCCGTCACGTTTGCAGCCTCCTTCAACACCCTGAAGTAAGTACGTCACGTTTACCGCCTTCTTCAACACACTGAAGTAAGTCCGTCACGCTTGCCGCCTTCTTCAACAACCTGAAGTAAGTCCGTCACGTTTGCCGCCTTCTTCAACACCCTGAAGTAAGTCCGTCACGTTTGCAGCCTTCTTCAACACACTGAAGTAAGTCCGTCACGTTTGCAGCCTCCTTCAACACCCTGAAGTAAGTACGTCACGTTTACCGCCTTCTTCAACACACTGAAGTAAGTACGTCACGTTTGCCGCCTTCTTCAACACACTGAAGTAAGTCCGCCAAGTTTGCCGCCTTCTTCAACACACTGAAGTAAGTCCGTCACGTTTGCAGCCTCCTTCAACACCCTGACGTAAGTACGTCACGTTTACCGCCTTCTTCAACACACTGAAGTAAGTCCGTCACGCTTGCCGCCTTCTTCAACACCCTGAAGTAAGTCCGCCAAGTTTGCCGCCTTCTTCAACACCCTGAAGTAAGTACGTCACGTTTGCCGCCTTCTTAAACACACTGAAGTAAATCCGTCACGTTTGCCGCCTTCTTCAACACACTGAAGTAAGTCCGTCACGTTTGCCGCCTTCTTCAACACACTGAAGTAAGTCCGCCAAGTTTGCCGCCTGTTTGCCGCCTTCTTCAACACACTGAAGTAAGTCCGTCACGTTTGCAGCCTCCTTCAACACCTGAAGTAAGTACGTCACGTTTACCGCCTTCTTCAACACCCTGAAGTAGGTCCGTCACGCTTGCCGCCTTCTTCAACACCCTGAAGTAAGTCCGCCAGTTTGCCGCCTTCTTCAACACCCTGAAGTAAGTACGTCACGTTTGCCGCCTTCTTAAACACACTGAAGTAAATCCGTCACGTTTGCCGCCTTCTTCAACACACTGAAGTAAGTCCGCCAAGTTTGCCGCGCCTTCTTCAACAACACACTGAAGTAAGTCCGTCACGTTTGCAGCCTCCTTCAACACCCTGAAGTAAGTACGTCACGTTTACCGCCTTCTTCAACACACTGAAGTAAGTCCGTCACGCTTGCCGCCTTTCAACACCCTGAAGTAAGTCCAGCAACCTGAAGTAAGTCCGTCACGTTTGCCGCCTTCTTCAACACCCTGAAGTAAATGTCACGTTTGCCGCCTGAAGTAAGTCCGCCAAGTTTGCCGCCTTCTTCAACACACTGAAGTAAGTCCGTCACGTTTGCAGCCTCCTTCAACACCCTGAAGTAAGTACGTCACGTTTACCGCCTTCTTCAACACACTGAAGTAAGTCCGTCACGCTTGCCGCCTTCTTCAACAACCTGAAGTAAGTCCGTCACGTTTGCCGCCTTCTTCAACACCCTGAAGTAAGTCCGTCACGTTTGCAGCCTTCTTCAACACACTGAAGTAAGTCCGTCACGTTTGCAGCCTCCTTTCAACACCCTGAAGTAAGTACGTCACGTTTACCGCCTTCTTCAACACACTGAAGTAAGTACGTCACGTTTGCCGCCTTCTTCAACACACTGAAGTAAGTCCGTCACGTTTGCCGCCTTCTTCAACACACTGAAGTAAGTCCGTCACGTTTGCAGCCTCCTTCAACACCCTGAAGTAAAGTACGTCACGTTTACCGCCTTCTTCAACACACTGAAGTAAGTCCGTCACGCTTGCCGCCTTCTTCAACACCCTGAAGTAAGTCCGCCAAGTTTGCCGCCTTCTTCAACACCCTGAAGTAAGTACGTCACGTTTGCCGCCTTCTGAAACACACTGAAGTAAATCCGTCACGTTTGCCGCCTTCTTCAACACACTGAAGTAAGTACGTCACGTTTGCCGCCTTCTTCAACACACTGAAGTAAGTCCGCCAAGTTTGCCGCCTTCTTCAACACACTGAAGTAAGTCCGTCACGTTTGCAGCCTCCTTCAACACCCTGAAGTAAGTACGTCACGTTTACCGCCTTCTTCAACACACTGAAGTAAGTCCGTCACGCTTGCCGCCTTCTTCAACACCCTGAAGTAAGTCCGCCAAGTTTGCCGCCTTCTTCAACACCCTGAAGTAAGTACGTCACGTTTGCCACCTTCTTAAACACACTGAAGTAAATCCGTCACGTTTGCCGCCTTCTTCAACACACTGAAGTAAGTCCGTCACGTTTGCCGCCTTCCTCAACACCCTGAAGTAAGTACGTCACGTTTGCCGCCTTCTTCAACACACTGAAGTAAATCCGTCACGTTTGCAGCCTTCTTCAACGCACTGAAGTAAGTCCGTCACGTTTGCAGCCTCCTTCAACACCCTGAAGTAAGTAAGTCACGTGTACCGCCTTCTTCAACACCCTGAAGTAAGTCCGTCACGCTTGCCGCCTTCTTCAACACCCTGAAGTAAGTCCGCCAAGTTTGCCGCCTTCTTCAACACCCTAACGTAAGTACGTCACGTTTGCTGCCTTCTTAAACACACTGAAGTAAATCCGTCACGTTTGCCGCCTTCTTCAACACACTGAAGTAAGTACGTCACGTTTGCAGCCTCCTTCAACACCCTGAAGTAAGTACGTCACGTTTACCGCCTTCTTCAACACACTGAAGTAAGTCCGTCACGTTTGGCGCCTTCTTCAACGCACTTAAGTATTTAGGTCACGTTTACCGCTTTCTTCAACTCCCTGAAGTAAGTCCGCCCCCTTTTACCTTCTTCAACACACTGAAGTAAGTCTGCCTACTTTATTTCTTCACCACTCTGAAGTAGGTCTGCCTATTTTATTTCTTCAGCACACTGAAGTAAGTCCACCTACCATATTTCTACAACACACTGTCGTAAGTCCACCTACTTAATTTTTTCAACACACTTTAGTAAGTCTGCCTACTTAATTTCTTCAACACCCTGAAGTAAGTCCGTCACGTTTGCAGCCTTCTTCAACGCACTGAAGTAAGTCCGTCACGTTTGCAGCCTCCTTCAACACCCTGAAGTAAGTACGTCACGTTTACCGCCTTCTTCAACACACTGAAGTAAGTACGTCACGTTTGCCGCCTTCTTCAACACACTGAAGTAAGTCCGCCAAGTTTGCCGCCTTCTTCAACACACTGAAGTAAGTCCGTCACGTTTGCAGCCTCCTTCAACACCCTGAAGTAAGTACGTCACGTTTACCGCCTTCTTCAACACACTGAAGTAAGTCCGTCACGCTTGCCGCCTTCTTCAACACCCTGAAGTAAGTCCGCCAAGTTTGCCGCCTTCTTCAACACCCTGAAGTAAGTACGTCACGTTTGCCGCCTTCTTAAACACACTGAAGTAAATCCGTCACGTTTGCCGCCTTCTTCAACACCCTGAAGTAAGTCCGTCACGTTTGCCGCCTTCTTCAACACACTGAAGTAAGTCCGCCAAGTTTGCCGCCTTCTTTAACACACTGAAGTAAGTCCGTCACGTTTGCAGCCTCCTTCAACACCCTGAAGTAAGTACGTCACGTTTACCGCCTTCTTCAACACACTGAAGTAAGTCCGTCACGCTTGCCGCCTTCTTCAACACCCTGAAGTAAGTCCGCCAAGTTTGCCGCCTTCTTCAACACCCTGAAGTAAGTACGTCACGTTTGCCGCCTTCTTAAACACACTGAAGTAAATCCGTCGTTTGCCGCCTTCTTCAACACACTGGAAGTAAAGTACGTCACGTTTGCCGCCTTCCTCAACACCCTGAAGTAAGTACGTCACGTTTGCCGCCTTCTTAAACACACTGAAGTAAATCCGTCACGTTTGCAGCCTTCTTCAACGCACTGAAGTAAGTCCGTCACGTTTGCAGCCTCCTTCAACACACTGAAGTAAGTACGTCACGTGTACCGCCTTCTTCAACACACTGAAGTAAGTCCGTCACGCTTGCCGCCTTCTTCAACACCCTGAAGTAAGTCCGCCAAGTTTGCCGCCTTCTTCAACACCCTAACGTAAGTACGTCACGTTTGCCGCCTTTTTAAACACACTGAAGTAAATCCGTCACGTTTGCCGCCTTCTTCAACACACTGAAGTAAGTACGTCACGTTTGCCGCCTTCTTCAACACACTGAGGTAAGTACGTCACGTTTGCCGCCTTCTTAAACACACTGAAGTAAATCCGTCACGTTTGCAGCCTTCTTCAACACACTGAAGTAAGTCCGTCACGTTTGGCGCCTTCTTCAACACACTTAAGTATTTAGGTCACGTTTACCGCTTTCTTCAACTCCCTGAAGTAAGTCCGCCCCCTTTTACCTTCTTCAACACACTGAAGTAAGTCTGCCTACTTTATTTCTTCACCACTCTGAAGTAGGTCTGCCTATTTTATTTCTTCAGCACACTGAAGTAAGTCCACCTACCATATTTCTACAACACACTGTCGTAAGTCCACCTACTTAATTTTTTCAACACACTTTAGTAAGTCTGCCTACTTAATTTCTTCAACACCCTGAAGTAAGTCTGCCTACTATATTTCTACAACACACTGACGTACGTTAGCTACCTTTACCGCCATCCACTTCACGCAGAAGTAAGTCTACTTCGATGTTCGCCATCTACACTACATTGAAGTTATTCCACCACAGGTACTGCCTACTACAACACACTAAAGTCAGTAAGACCCTTTACTGCCTTGTGCAATACACAGAAGGAAGTCATCAATATTTACCCCTATATTCAAAACATTGAAGAATCTTTAAAATTTCCCCGCCTGCTGCCCCGCAACGCAAGTAAAATCTAAGAATTAAGCTTACACGATGCTATAAACTGTAAATGTGTTCATAATGGCACCTCACTCACGTACCAATATTTCACTTTGTTCCAGCACCGGGAATAACAACTGCGCCTTGGTAGATAATGTTCCTGGAGCGCCAGCACTTGTCGGCGATGGGTCGATCGCAGGTCAGCGTACCGATGCTGACGCTCAGTGTGCAAGCTTTATGCCTGGAACACGTTTCTGTCGGGTATGGAGGCACCTCTTGTACTGTGTTACATGTAGATTACCACGTTGAAACTATACGTCAACTGGTCATCAATCCGTAAAAGACTTTGATATGAAACCAATACGCTCATTTCCTGATCTCACCTGTAACAACCATGAAATGGTCATATTTTATCTTTGCAGGTACTCGCTGTCTTTCTAGGGTTAGATACCATGTGTCAAACTATTGGGTGTAGTGCGAATACTGCACCTGGTGACAGATGCATGTTTCTGGTGCCCCTCGATAGAACCAGCTGCGGTGATCAGAGGGTATGTATAATTCCTCTAAGGATTAGAATAAACATGAGAAACATCGCCACAACAACACGATGGAACACCATAACCTGAGGGTTTGTATGAAATATGAAAAAGATCGAATTACTACGATAGGACACAGCTCTCGATTGGTTCAGCTACGGTAATAAGAGATTATTTGTAATTTCACTGAGGATCCAATTACTACGATGGAACACGCCCATAGATACTTTGTAGGTCCAGTTACGCGGTAATTAGAAGGTATGTGAAATTTCACCGAGGATCCAATTACCACAGTGAGACACGACCCTCGATAGGACCAGCTACGGTAATCAGAAGGTAAAGATTTCACTAAAAGTTAACATGGCCAGGTAACATCACCGCCGTGACACTAAAAGATGCGTTCACACACAATGTCCTGGGAAATATTGTAGTGAATCCGAGATCCGCTCCACACTGAGTTACAGTGCAATGCAACTGCAAGTTTAAAACTGAACCTATACCTACATGTACATCGCCCAAGTGAAATCGCATAGTGAGTTAGAGTGTACTGAAATCTGATAGGAAAACGTTGTTTAATTAAATTTTATCTCCTTAATCTGTTTTCATTGCGTATAGCTACGTTCCTTGATAAGTGTATTATCTTCCTTAATCACACATTAAACGGGTAGAGAAAGATATGTAATGCATATCGAATACTAAACTTCACCCATAAATGTGAAAATATACAGTGATGATACTGTCTCTTAAATTAACAATTTGAGCAATACACACAAGTCAAAACAGTTCCTTCTACGATGCAACCATGTCTGGGTTTTTCTCTCTGCAGTGGTGTGTGCAAGGCCAGTGTGTGACGAACAATGCAGCACCTGCCACACCAGGTAAGTCCCTTCCACTGAAGCCACTGTTCCTTCCACTGAGTGGGTCAGATCGCCTACTTAGTGAGCTGGAGCCTCGGCCACTGAAGCCACCGCTTCTTACACTGAGTGGGTCAGATCGCCTACTTAGTGAGCTGGAGCCTCGGCCACTGAAGCCACCGTTCCTTCCACTGAATGGGTCAGATCGCCTACTCAGTGAACTGGAGCCTCGGCCACTGAAGCCACCGCTTCTTACACTGAGTGGGTCAGATCGCCTACTTAGTGAGCTGGAGCCTCGGCCACTGAAGCCACCGTTCCTTCCACTGAGTGGGTCAGATCGCCTACTCAGTGAACTAGAGCCTCGGCCACTGAAGCCACCGCTTCTTACACTGAGTGGGTCAGATCGCCTACTTAGTGAGCTGGAGCCTCGGCCACTGAAGCCACCGTTCCTTCCACTGAGTGGGTCAGATCGCCTACTCAGTGAACTAGAGCCTCGGCCACTGAAGCCACCGCTTCTTACACTGAGAGTGGGTCAGATCGCCTACTTAGTGAGCTGGAGCCTCGGCCACTGAAGCCACCGTTCCTTCCACTGAGTGGGTCAGATCGCCTACTCAGTGAACTAGAGCCTCGGCCACTGAAGCCACCGCTTCTTCCACTGAGTGGGTCAGATCGCCTACTTAGTGAGCTGGAGCCTCGGCCACTGAAGCCACCGTTCCTTCCACTGAGTGGGTCAGATCGCCTACTCAGTGAACTAGAGCCTCGGCCACTGAAGCCACCGCTCCTTCCACTGGAGTGGGTCAGATCGCCTACTTAGTGAGCTGGAGCCTCGGCCACTGAAGCCACCGTTCCTTCCACTGAGAGGGTCAGATCGCCTACTCAGTGAACTAGAGGCTCGGCCACTGAAGCCACCGCTTCTTACACTGAGTGGGTCAGATCGCCTACTCAGTGAACTGGAGCCTCGGCCACTGAAGCCACTGCTTCTTACACTGAGTGGGTCAGATCGCCTACTCAGTAAACTAGAGCCTCGGCCACTGAAGCTACTTCTTCTTTCACTGAGTGGGTCAGATCGCCTACTCAGTGAACTAGAGCCTGGGCCACTGAAGCCACCGCTTCTTACACTGAGTGGGTCAGATCGCCTACTCAGTGAACTGGAGCCTCGGCCACTGAAGCCACCGCTCCTTCCACTGATTGGGTCAGATCGCCTACTCAGTGAACTAGAGCCTCGGCCACTGAAGCCACCGCTCCTTCCACTGATTGGGTCAGATCGCCTACTCAGTGAACTGGAGCCTCGGCCACTGAAGCCACCGCTCCTTCCACTGATTGGGTCAGATCGCCTACTCAGTGAACTGGAGCCTCGGCCACTGAAGCCACCGCTCCTTCCACTGATTGGGTCAGATCGCCTACTTAGTGAACTGGAGCCTCGTCCACTGAAGCCACCGCTCCTTCCACTGATTGGGTCAGATCGCCTACTCAGTGAACTGGAGCCTCGGCCACTGAAGCCACCGCTCCTTCCACTGAGTGGGTCTGATCGCCTACTCAGTGAGTTTGAGCTTCACTCTGATAGTACAGTATTAGAATTTGTGCATTACTGAGAAAATGTGATCCCAAATAGAACATGTTGCATTTGACCACTTTCTAAATGCCATTGTACTTATATCAGTTTCGTTTAATATTATCAAGAAGTCATAGTGTACATATTCTTATGAAAATAATGACGGAAAATCCAAACTGACCTATAGACAACCAACTAAAATGAATAACGGTTGATTCATGAAAGCCAGTGTTACCCCCAACTGCATCATCAAGAGAGTAAACAAGAGGAGAGGGACTGTTTTTGTCTTAAGTAATTAATCCACACCGATACGTTGTGTTTTCCGGCTACAAAATGTATACAGAATATGTTTCTTTTGCGTATGTAGTTATGTTTCCGAACCAAAGATATATGTGGTTTTCATGGCGCTCTTTCCAGTCAATTGCCCTCAGGGTGACGATCCAGGTGTCGCCTGTACCGCAGCCCTTTGTGCAACGGAACCAGTGAGATGCTGTCAGACCTGCGCACCTCCCACCACCACAACTCCCACTCCCGCCACATCAACAACTGCTTCTACAACCGCTCCGCCAACAACTCCTGCTGCAACCACTGCGTCAACAACGCCTGCTGCAACCACTGCGCCAACAACCGCTCCGCCAACAACTCCTGTTGCAACCACTGCGTCAACAACGCCTGCTGCAACCACTGCGCCAACAACCGCTCCGCCAACAACTCCTGCTGCAACCACTGCGTCAACAACTCCTGCTGCAACCGCTGCGCCAACAACTCCTGCTGCAACCACTGCGTCAGCAACTTCTGCTACAGCTGCAGCTACCTCAACCACTGTAATAACGACTCCTACCACAACAGTGACAACAGTTGACACCACTGTCTCTGTTGGGACACTGCTCTCTGTTGCCAATTTCTTCATACTTTCATGCTAGGTTTTAACTGTTGCTGAAGAAACAGTTCATGCCTTCAGTTTTGGGCACTCCAACACATATTGGACTAAACACAGTGATCTAAACAATGTCGGGGTGTATCTTCCTGATTATATATAAAGTCATACCTAAACTGCATTTGTATATCACTTATCAACTGAATAGAGGACACGTGTGTGCGCGTCTGCGTATGTATCTGTGAGTGAGTGAGTGAGTAATGTTTCAGGTATGTCAGCAAACGATCAGGCTCACTATACCATCGAGGTGGCTCTGCTCCCTGATTTCTCTGACTACACTGCGTAAGTCCTACTTATGTGTTCAAAGATACCCTTAGCGACATAGAGGTGAGGGGAAATGGGATTAAACATCTCGTTGAAGGCTCCTTTGTGGCGACTTGCGTACATGTGCGTGTGTGTGTGTGTGTGTGTGTGTGTGAGTGAGAGAGAGAGAGAGAGAGAGAGAGAGAGAGAGAGAGAGAGAGAGAGAGAGAGAGAGAGAGAGAGAGAGAGAGAGAGAGAGAGAGAGAGAGAGAGAGAGTTAGTTTTGCGTCATAATTCCCGTCACAAGCGTTTCAACAAATTTCAGACATGCACACGAACCGCAGCATTATCGATCTGACTGCGACAGAAAGAGATAACTTCAAACACTTAACTAGATGAGACATATTAATTCAACACCTTACACTTACTCATTTAGAATCCAGTGATAAATAAGATGTTTAAACGGAATTGTATAGAAGTGTTGAATCTGATTGGTTTGGTCTTCCTGGCTTTTCAAGTGTCGTAACATATCGGTATGGTCTTATACAATACAGAAGTTGCCAGTATAGGGAAACAGAAGTAAGAGGAGGCTGTTTGGGGATGAACATGTTGTGGCACAAATACATAGGAGGTAAGGGATACAAAAGTAGAAACAGAGGGATATAGAAGTAGACGGAAGAGGGATATAGAAGCAGAATGTAGTGGGATATAGAAGAAGACGGAAGAGGGATATAGAAGCAGAATGTAGTGGGATAGAGAAGTAGACGGAAGAGGGATATAGAAGTAGAATGTAGTGGGATAGAGAAGTAGACGGAAGAGGGATATAGAAGTAGAATGTAGTGGGATATAGAAGCAGAATGTAGTGGGATATAGAAGTAGACGGAGGGGGATATAGAAGCAGAATGTAGTGGGATATAGAAGTAGACGGAAGAGGGATATAGAAACAGAATGTAGTGGGATATAGAAGTAGACGGAAGAGGGATATAGAAGCAGAATGTAGTGGAATGTAGTGGATATAGAAGTAGAATGGAGAGGAAGTAGGGATATAGAAGTAGACGGAAGAGGGATATAGAAGTAGAATGTAGTGGGATATAGAAGTAGACGGAAGAGGGATAGAGAAATAGACGGAAGAGGGATATAGAAACAGAATTTAGTGGGATATAGAAGTAGACGGAAGAGGGATATAGAAGCAGAATGTAGTGGGATAAAGAATTAGATGGAAGAGGGATATAGAAGTAGAATGTAGTGGGATATAGAAGTAGACGGAAGAGGGATATAGAAGCAGAATGTAGTGGATATAGAAGCAGACGGAAGAGGGATATAGAAACAGAATGTAGTGGGATATAGAAGTAGACGGAAGAGGGATATAGAAGCAGAATGTAGTGGGATAAAGAAGTAGACGGAAGAGGGATATAGAAGCAGAATGTAGTGGATATAGAAGTAGACGGAAGAGGGATATAGAAGTAGACGGAAGAGGGATATAGAAGCAGAATGTAGTGGGATATAGAAGTAGACGGAAGAGGGATATAGAAGCAGAATTTAGTGGGATATAGAAGTAGACGGGAGAGGGATATAGTAGCAGAATGTAGTGCGATATAGAATTAGACGGAAGAGGGATATAGAACATATAGGCAGAGGATGCAGAAGTACGCAGTAGGGCGATAGAGAAGTACGCGATAGACGGATACAGAACTGGGCGATAGAAGGATGAAGAGGTAGGCAGTAGATGTGACAGAAGCAGCGCAAAGGGTACAAAAGAGGCGATAAAGGAACGCAGAAGTCGGGAAGAGGGTATACGAAAATAAGTGATAGGAAAATATAATAGTAAGCAATAGGGGGATATATAACTACACGATAGAGGAATACAGAAGTATGCAATAGGTGATACAGAAGAAGGCATTAGAGGATTGACCCCGCATTACAGCTGTAAGACAGGATATAGAAGCAGAACGTAGTGGGATATAGAAGTAGACGGAAGAGGGATATAGAAGTAGACGGAAGAGGGATATAGAAGCAGAATGTAGTGGGATATAGAAGTAGACGGAAGAGGGATATAGAAATAGACGGAAGAGGGATATAGAAGCAGAATGTAGTGGGATATATAGAATTAGACGGAAGAGGGATATAGACGCAGAATGTAGTGGATATAGAAGTAGACGGAAGAGGGATATAGAAACAGAATGTAGTGGGATATAGAAGTAGACGGAAGAGGGATATAGAAGCAGAATGTAGTGGATATAGAAGTAGACGGAAGAGGGATATAGAAGTAGACGGAAGAGGGATATAGAAGTAGACGGAAGAGGGATATAGAAGCAGAATGTAGTGGGATATAGAAGAAGACGGAAGAGGGATATAGCATAAGAGGAAGAGGGATACAGCTGTAAGACGCAGCTGTACACCAGAGCGTGGACCAGAGAATCCAGTGATTGAGATACGATGGCAGAGCATGTGTTTATGAATCACCATTACATAATGATAATACGAGGTGAACCCCACCGGTGACACCCGTCATAAACAAAAGGCACGTTTTTTCCTTCAGTGTTTATGTATCTCTATCCTGTGCACTACTCTGATGCATCAAAATAATCGATATGCATATAACACTTTGTTTTTAAAGATTATCGGAACAGACCGTACTTTCCAAACTTATGAGTACGTTAACTTAAGCCAGGATAGGATTCTAGTTTCGAATAGAATCCCAGCAACTTATGCTGGCCGTAACAAGCGACTTAATGGGTAGGATGCTCAGAATGGGCGACATTGTGAGCAGTGGCGCTCGTTGGTGCTCACGGGGGGTAGCCTAGTGGTTAAAGTGTTTGCTCGTCACGCCGAAGACCCGAGTTCGATTACCCACATGGGTACAATGTGTGAAGCCCATTTCTGGTGCCCCCGCCGTGATATTGCTGGAATATTGCTAAAAGCGGCGTAAAACCAAACTCACTCACTCACTCGTTGGTGCTCACAATATCAACCACTAATATATTTTTTATTACAGGTTATATGGGTTGAATGCTGCCGGTCGTGGCGATAGATAACAAACAGATCTAATTTACAGATGATTTCGAAGGTTCAGAAATTCAGCATTGACAATGGCAACACAAGGATCAGTTTGACCGACTAAATAGAAGCGACAAAACCCTTTCCACATAAGAAGACACATACCAACATGAAACATCGTTCATGAAACAGTTTGTATGAAAACTTTCAGGTGTTCAAAAGTGATGTGTTAATGGGATGAAACAAGAATAACAGTAAATGACGTTTTTGAAAGGCATTTAGAAGTTGGATGAACATGAATACACGTTTTATGGATAACAACTTGGTATTTATTCTTGCTCCTTCATCAGGTGAATTGATTGAATATATATTGACAGAAACATGTTTACACAATACATGGAGGGAGATTGTACAAAGATAACAATATATTTACGAAGCCAATCTAATTGAATTAGCTCTGAAACGTCGCGTAAAGAATATATATGAAGTTGTTATCCATGAAACAGTGAATACCTGTAACATAATTGAGACATGACACCATATACACCGTTGCGTTTAATACCAATTTTTTAACACCAAATGATACTTCAACTACCAATACAGAAGGCAAAATGCATTGACATGAAAACTTGTCATACATGAGCGACTTTCCAATTTCCTATATGAAAATACAGTCGATGAATAAGCCATCATCCGATTCATTGGTTTGCCTACCCAAAGAATACGATCGGTGGTGCGGTTCGGAGAACGATGAATCGTACTGTTGTCTTTTTCTGTGGAATCTGTGCAGCGCACGTAGCACAACATGACAAGAGCTGTGATGTTGTGTATGTCGTGCATGACGCTGCTTGACAGCCAAAATTTGGATCATCCCCTTGTGGACACTTGGCTGTGGGGAGAAATATGTTGGTTAAATAACCTCATGGGAGAACATGTTTGTTTGTTTGATTGTATGTAACAAGATCAGACTGGGATCCTAGGCACCGATACCATACCACAAGTAATGTTTGCTGAAGACAAGCGTGTGTGTGTGTGCGTGCGTGCGTGCGCGCGCACACACATATTTTAGCTTCTTAAGCGAATCTATAACCAGATAGTTAAAGTTTCAGTTCCGGCAACAACAAAAAACATGAGTTAGTTAGCGTGCGTGCGTGCGTGAGTTAGTGAGTGAGAGAGATAGGGAGAGACAGAGAGAGAGAGAGAAAGAGAGAGAGAGAGAGAGTGAGTGTGTGTGTGTGTGTGTGTGTGTGTGTGTGTACGTATTAGAACGTTTTTAGTGAATCTATAACTCGAGAGGTTAGATATCCAAATAGTTTTCAGAAAAGGCAACACCAAAAAACATGAGTTAGTTTTACGCTTTAGATTGCTTTCAGTTCACAACTATAGATGTGATAGCCAGTACCAACATAATCAACAGCTAATAAGGAACGTGATATTTTCATGGATGTTTTATCATACTGAAGTGAAAATGTGTCTAAGACACCATCGGGTTATTACCTGATTTTGGTGGCGCAGCAGCATTGTGGACACACACCCCGCGTTCACACCACTGCAAAAGAAATGTTTATAACAGTCAGTGCGTCATGGTAATTAAAAGGTTGACCGTTACAAAGGGTTGAACAAGAATTGTTGAAAGTCCCTGTCTGCAGAACACATGAAGAGTGGTTGTGAGCTAGGTTTCTATTTGATATGTTTTCAATACATTTTGCCGGAACTGTCTACCTAACATTACGAAATGTAACCCTCTTTTTCCTATCTTAAAAGCTGTAGATGTAAACACCAACAAACACTTGTTTGTCCATCATATAAACTGTTTGAGAGATCCTGACACTTCTTGGATTGTCTTTGTCAATAGGTACTTCCACAATACATCTAATGTTTCATACAGGCCAATAAATATCAACATGAGCCGATGTCTTACATTGGTTTTGGAGGACGTATTATTCAATGTGTAATTGACGAGGAACAAATTATTTTGGTTCGACGTGGGATGGGATGTATGGTTAATATTGTCAATATGTATAAAGTGTGTTACAACGGTTGAACTGTCTTGAAAATATTGAAACATAAATTTGATATCGGTTTGTGTCTTATACAATTTGAGATAGATGTTTTGCAGATGATATTGATATGGAATAGTTCATGTTGCATTCACGTGTTTTCATATAATTTAAACTAAAACTATCCACATGGTAATGTCAAAGTGTCACAATTTAAATGGATGATGGAAAGGCAATACCACCATGTCCTCTCGTTGGCGACACTCGTGTAATATAGATCCATATTTTTATGTTTATTTTGTACACTACAGGTAAAAGCATCACAAATTTAAAAAGTCGAGTTTAATAGTTAATTGAAAAAAGACAATGGTGTTCACCTTCCTATCGCCACATGATGTCTGATCTAAAGGAATCAACCCAAAGCACGGGTTTCCAACATTGGAACAGTACAGTATTCCACACATCGACTCAAACTTGGTTCCATTTTCGTAACCTGAGAAATCCTGGAATTGCAAAGAACAAATATCCATAAAACACTGATTATGTTGAATGTTTTATTTCGAAAGATAAAAAAAGGAGCGTTTATATACATATATATTTCATCCTTATTCGAACTGACCTCCCAACAATTATGCTAGAAGTACCTGACATATTTTCTTTAGAATCAATGATTCATAAGCCATATTATATGCTCTCCATGATGACTTTTCCTTGTTTTCGCTTAGCCTATATTTTACACACAATAACAGAAATGCAAGTGACAAATTGAATGTTTACAATCATAAAGCGTGACATATTCTCTGTTTGTTGAGGTTTTAATCATTTATTATATTTGGGAAAATGTCCATGGTGTTCACATCATTTGTATATATAGGCAAGTCGTGATAGCACATTGGACAGCCACGATTCATTGAATCTTAGTTTCCTGTTTACCTACTCTGCAAAATGACGACACAGATCTCAATCGTGCTGTACACTGCTGATCGCCATTAATCGTCTGACCTGCGCGTCGCCCGTTCGTTGATAGAGTCGAACCGGATATAGATGTATTGAGAGCGCATGATTTTCTAGAGGAAAAGCAGACGTCAAACTTATATTTCCGGTATGTTAATGGTCTGACATCGTTACATCGTTAACCATTTGTAAGCTTCACAAAAGGCTACATGCTTCCTAATAACCACCACTCTAGACCCACAGGTGATGACTTTTAAGTACAAAGGGCACAGACCAACCAACTCATCCGTCCTCTACCTAACTTTCCCACTAGAATTCCCCATACTAAAAACTCCGTTGCCTCCAGCTCCCTCCGAGCCCAAACCCACACCTAATCATGCCTATCTCATACCGAGCACGTTTAAAACTTTCACCTTTAAACAGTGTATGAAATAGGCCAAAACCCCAGCCAGACATCAGGACTGGTAACTTCAAAATGTTACCAGTCCAAAATGGATTTAACCAGACCAGACACCAAGATATGACTCAGATGTATATAACATCTACATTTTTACCAGACATTGGGCTGGCTAGCTGTAAATCTAGACCGTCCGTCTGAAATCTAACCCGTCTCGGGCGGTCAGACGGGCCTTATTTCATTCACTGTTTTAAGTCGTTAATAACCGACAATGGATCACTTACTCGGGAGAAGATAGAGAAGTCTTTAAGGTCGCTACAGAACAGGATGAGAAGGTCCAGGGATTGGATGGAGCTTGGGGAGAGGGGAACCCTAATCTGGATGCCATTACAAACTGCTCGTCACTGGCGCAGTTACTTGGAAATCCGGAGTCATGTGCTAAACCCAAGCTGAAACAGAAAGTCAAAATATATGTCATTGTTAAGAAATGTGGCTCTGGCAAGATTATATTTTACTATTGGATGCCACTGGTACGCCAAAAATATTGATTCATCTGGTAGAACATGTACAATGAGGGTCATACAACTCGCCCTACTCAGAAAGCATGCACACACTGGAAGATTATAACTATAAATAAAAGGTGAAAGTCTCACTTGTGTCCAAGCTCATGAGCAGCAATGATCCCAGCAGAATTATCAGGCGTGTTTATGGTAATGCTGACAGGTATGGTAAAAAATCTTCCCGTGCACAAATTATCATACGAGGCCGCACCTAGAACAGAAGCTACGTCTTTTACACCCTGTCCAGCATGGTTGTGTACATGTATCATAGAAAGTACCACATTCTGATTACGTCTGACTGAGAGTACCCGCTCAGCGTTTGTAATACTGATCTCCCCACGCCATAATAACACAATTATTATCTCCCCACGCCATAATAACACAATTATGATCCCCATGCCATAATAACACAATTATGATCTCACCACGCCATAATAACACATTATGATCTCACCAAGCCATAACACAATTATGATCTCACCACGCCATAACACAGTTATGATCCCCACGCCATAATAACACAATTATGATCTCACCACGCCATAATAACACATTGTGATCTCACCACGCCATAACACAATTATGATCTCACCACGCATAATAACACAATTATGATCTCACCACGCCATAATAACACAATTATGATCTCACCACGGGAGCCAACCTTGGAGGAGAGGAAGGCGGGAGAAAGGACAGCGAGTAAGAATGCGATCAAGAATTCGGAGAAGAAAGTGGAAACGACGAGGAAAGAAAAGAAGACCGCAGAGAAGACTAGGAAGGCGGAGAAGAAAGCAAAGAAGGTAAAGTGGAAAAATATGTTGAGACTCGCAGACATGGTTGATGTATGTCACCGTATCCATATTGCGTAGATCAATGCTCATGGTGTCAACCACTGGATTGTCTGTGCCAGACTAGATTATTTATAGCTGGAATATTTCTGACTGTGCCTGTAAACAGCAAACAAACTAACTTATACCCACCAATGACTGGACTCTCAGATAAAGTCAGTTGGTACCTGTGAATAAAAGAGGTGACAAGAAAATTAATGTAAACATTTGAACATGCACAATTAGGCCATAGTCTTTTGCGATATGTCTTTTGATTTGCAGAAGAAAACGTTGACACATAATGTATATGACTTTCTCAACATATCTCCTCTGTTGGACTGCGTCGTTTAGTCAACATCGCGAGTACGAATACCTAAATTCCGACAGTGTATTGACATTAGTCATTTATCACATGCAGAAAAGATCGCACACCACATGATACGGAAATCATATTAATATCAGGGCAATAGCCCAAAAGAACAATCTGGCCGGTACCCAAGATGCCAATAATGGCGTACCTCAAATCCGAGACAAAAGCGACATCCGCTGGAAGTCACATCTACCACGTATTAAACTATAATATAGACACACATATATAACTCATGCACCTTACCTTGTGAAGATCATATAGGCGTCGGCTGACCTGGGTGTGTTTTCAGCGAGGTTGATGAAAGCCGGTATTGCAGGTACCACGCTTCCGTTCCTTGTGGTTTCCGTCCACGGAGACGCCGCAGCGGACTTATGTAACAGAGGAATAAATTGTAAGATACCCTTTCCCGCTGTAGAAGTAGGTTTACCATAAATAAGCTCACCCAGGCAGATTTGTATCTGTTCGCAAAATGTAACACCACTCAGATCGTCTTTGCTTGAAACGTTTCGTTGTCTCGGAATAAGACCCATGAGGTTTCTCTATACTCGCTTTGTCATCACGTGATAGTGGCTATTTTTTTTAAAAGAAACACTTATTTACAGTTGCAATGTACTTTATCCAGATATTGATAGATATCGACGTATTCTCCTGCTTACGGTGGAAAGCTGATGTACTATGTCGATATATTGAAGGAGAAAGAAGGGTTCTCCTGCTTACAGTGGCAATGTCGATGTACTTTATCCAGACAGTGATGAAGATAGAAGGGTCCTGTTCATTCACTGTGTCATATCGTATCTGCATCTGTAATATCAAGCCTCGAATTAGGAACAGGAGACAAAAAGGTGAACGAATGATTATGGAAACTTTCCAAAACTTTAATTTCTGTTTGAATAAAGTGATACTTCTGAGAATTGTATGCGCTCAAAACTGTTAAACTGGGTATATAATCAGATATTTCAAACGAAATATTGTAATTAGGGTCATTAGTGTGTCATTTCTTCAATCTAACAGTACATGGACGTGATTCATGACAGTTCAGTGTACTGATTGACAGTTTTACCATTTCCTCCACGAAGGCATAGTACAGTCTCATGTTGGAGATGGTGACCGTAGTGTTGCCCCCGGCATCATTAAGAAAGCTGTAATAAAGGACACATGTTAACAGATTGGGACATAGAAAGCGGACGGTTTGCGGTTTAGTCGCCAGCCGCGTCATTCTAAACGATCAGCTCAATCGCTGTCAGGTGAATGTGTCTCAGCGTGGTCTTCATGATACACAGTGACGTGCTATACAAGCACATACACATCTTTGTTTTTTTGGGGGGTATATTTTGTTGTTGCTGTTTGGGGGTGGGGGTGTGTGTGTTTGTTGTTGTTGTAGCTCGAGTTACATGTACACTTTAGATAATCATAATAAGCAGCAAACACAACTTCAGTACGAATTAAAAATTAGATAGGCACTGTAATCAAATCGTTACAGAAATGGACATATTATGCGGATCAAAAAACAGTTTTGGTGCCCAAAATATCTTGACACATCAATGAATAACTCAAATCCAAGACATTACGTGAACGTTTGCAGTCCATTCAGATCTTGACTTCAGTATCTAGTGTGACCACCACGAGTGGCAATAACTGCAGCACAGCGTCTATGCATGGAGTGCACCACTCGATTGATGAAGGCCATTGGCACCTTGAACCACACTCTGAGAAAGGCCTGGCGCAATAAATCTGCTGCGTTCGGCCTTGGTATGACATTATTCAGTCTCAGGACTAAGGGTTGGTCACTGCATAATGTTGACACCGTTCTGCTGTAGAAGTCCCGTGTAGCTTTGGCAGTATGGGCCCGGACGTTACCATGCTGGAAAATGTTGTTCCGGTGACGTGCGAAATGTGGTATGACGTGGGGTCTGAGAGCTTGGTCGATGAAGCGCACCGCTGTGATGCCGCCTTCTCTCCCCTGGACCAAGGTTCTGGAACACCACAGGACTCACTCTCTGGTTCAGGCCTATTCCACCCCATACCATGATGCTTGCACCTCCCCATGAGTCTCTTTCCATAACACATTGATTGGTATGAATAACGCTGGCCACGTCGTCGCCTAATTCTTGTTCTGCCATCTGCAGTTGATACGCAGTACCGACTCTCATCTGTGAACAGAATAGTTCTCCATTGCCTGTATCTCCAGTTTTGGTGTTGTAGGGCAAACTGTAGACGTTCACGCCGATGACGAGGGGTGAGGATAGGTCCACGGTAAGGTCCACGGCAATGGAGGTTACCGCTGTTAAGACGTCGGCGTACTCTATCAGTGCTGATTGGTCTTCCGTGTGTTCCCACTGTCTGGCGTGCTTTTTCGGATGCCTGCATAAAGGGATTCTGTACATGCTGTCGCACAACATGGCGGTCTTGTCGTCTTGTGGTCACCCTTGGTCTGCCAGTACGGGGGGCGATCATTTGTGGTGTTGGTGGCCCGGAAACGTTGCTGCATCCTGAAGATGGTCCGAACGTTGACCTGGAAGTGATTGGCATAGGCTTGTGCAGTGTGGCCAGCTTCAAGTTCTCCTAGCGCCTGGTTCCTCTGAGCTGTCGTGAGAAGAGGTATCCTGCTGATGTTGTAATGTGAATGTTTCAACCAGGTTTGAGGGTGCATTTTATAGGGCTGGTCCTTATGAACAGCACGTGCAGCATGGTCAGAGGTCAGGTTGCGTTTTTGAGACCATTTCCTGGGTTCCATTCCTGAGTTTGGGAAGGAATGTCTTTGCTCAGGTAAAGTTGGAGATGTTGTCAAAAATATACAATCAAAACATTAAATGAGTTTACAGTTATCCGTTTCTGCAAAGGGAAATTCGAAACTGACGTTTCTTTGGCTGCCAAGTATATAATAAGCACACACACATACACGCGCGCCCGCGCACGCAAATGTACGTAAGTCGCCACAAAGGAGCCTTCAACGGGATTGTTAATCCCAATTCACCTCACACTATGTCGCTAAGGGTATCTTTGAACACATAAGTAGGACTTACGCAGTGTAGTCAGAGAAATCAGGGAGCAGAGCCACCTCGATGGTATAGTGAGCCTGATTGTTTGATGACATACCTGAAACATTATGACTGTAAATATTTACACGTATTTATTTTCCCATGATACAGAAAACCGCTGTGAATGTACATATTTCTATTTCGCCTTTCTGCAGTATTCCCGAAGGTAGAGGGTACCTGGCACCGTTTCACCATGCGTTCATCCTTGAAAAGTAAATTGTTTGTAGGATGATTTGACGGTTTTCAGACCAGATGAGGGAAATCGAACCAGGGTCATCGTCTCAACGAACGATTACGTGAACCACTTGGCTACTCAACTCTCTTTAATCGTTTGAAGGTTTACATATTTACCTCACATATTCAAACAGGTCACGAAATGGACAGAATACTTTATGGAATGCTAGAACATCTCCAGAGCTGATGTGACGGAATGCCTTGAACATTTAACGCAGTTAATTGTACGTATGGCGGAATGTCTTTAGATTTTAGAGGAATAAACTGTATGTTTGATGGAATGCCTTGAACACACAAACGGAAGGAGCTGTATATATCTGTAAAAATACCTAGAATATTTTACGGAATGCCTTGTGTTTTTATACAATATCGTATATGTTTGCAAGAATACCTTCTATATTTGACTGAATGCCTTGAACATTTGACGGAATGGCTTGTTTATGGGAAGGAAGCTCAAACTGAAGGTCCACTGTGTCATTACTCATATCAAAGGACACAATCTGGCGCAGCTCGTGCTGATTTCTGCCTGTGGACGCCTGGCGCTTGTCCACGTGATGTTTCTTTGGCCAGATCTTGTACGCCTGGTTGCTGACATGGATCGTCCCAGCCTGAAGAAGCATAACGTCAACAGGATATTTACACGTATCATCTAACTTTTACCCATCAGAACTGGTATAATGCTGACAAACTAAACATCTATGCATGATCATCAGATCCTGACAAGCTTCCCTGTACAGCGAAGCCGCAGGTTTAAGAGTCACTAATGGATCCTCACGGCTTTAGATGTACAAGGTAGATATACAAGGTTGTGTAAGCCTTTTAAGGTGTTTATGTTACTCTGCAGTCAGGGCTTTTAAGGTAAATGACATAATTGGTAACATGCGTTCAAACTGAACGGTTGGGGTGAAACATTTAAACGCAGGTTGCACATAAAAGCCACACGCAAGATAACAAGGTCAGCAGTAACGGGCGATCACTACTTACCAATTGATAAACATCCTCATTGTTTCGTGTAATGATGGCGGCCGATCCTTGTGCAGAGTTTCGATAAACGGCAGCGTTCTGTCTCAAACAATAACATTTTGTCATTATGCGATGGATGCATTCTTATTTTATGAAATTATTATGTTTTGTTTACTGTTTTTCAGTATTACTATCGATTTCTGCTGTAACTGTTTGCAATGAAAAGTGAATGAACATAAATGCATGACACATTTATATCTGAAATATGAAACAGATTTAAAGTGATAACGACAAACAAAACTCATGACCCCGAACTGTACGTTTGTTCAATATCTGTTCCTCAACCCAAACATTTAAATACAGTTACAGCTTACCTCATGCTGTGGGAGGTCAGTTTGAAGAACTGGTCCACGTTCATCGGTCAGATAGACAGGGTAACTCTCTATGTCTCGCTCACTCCGTGTCAAATTTAGAGACACACTTGCGCCAGAGAGTTCAAACCGGAAGTGAAGAACATCAGGCAAGTGCAGGACGTCAGGTATTTGCTTGGCGGATCTTTCATGGCGAATGTGAGCAGAATGGATTAACACTGGATCCACCACATCTGTGAAATAACGCTGACATTGATTGTTTAAATATTTGTAACAACGTACGTGTCTACCTCTACAAGAAACTATGTATGATCGTGCTGGAAGGGCTGGTGACAGAGGCTATGAACAGCCAGAAAAATGGTTTCTGAGCAACTTACGATTGTGTTACTCCACCTTGAACAAATAACAGCGAAGGACACAAAACAACAGATAATGTATCCACGCTAACAATCGAACTGAGTGGGTTGAACTTTAGTTTTAACTCTTTTGCGATGCAGACAGACTCCGTGTCGACTAATTTGGCTTTTACTGACATCCACCCTCCTCTGTATAATAATAATAATAATAATATACTAAGTCCTTTTATCATGCGTATTTCTCCATGCACGGTGCATGTCCTACGCGCCAAAACAATCTACCTGTTATTGCCGCTAGAAGGTTATAGTCACATGACTTTATCCCACCGGGTACCCATTTTCTGCTGGGTGAACAGAGGCAATTATATAACTGATACATAAACGCGTTAAAACGAAATATAACACTACCTACCAGAAACACCATACTGCGACTCGTCCATGAAGGTGAGTGAATCAGCCGACGTTAAAATTCCAAGCACTATGAGAGTCAACAACATCCCGGCGGAATTAGACGTGGTGAATACGTGTTATTGTATCCTTTCAAAGGATACCTATCCTGCTTGACAGGGTTCCTACAGATGTTGTAATATGGTGACCTCTCATAAACGAGATCCTGGGTGTAATCATCACTGTATATCCAGCCAATCAACTCGTGTGATGGACACTTTATATTATTCTTGCCTTTGCTTGGGGCTAGGACGGTTTCATCTGTATAGCCGAACAGATCATCATGGTCAATAGCTTTTCTACATTTTACGAGCTTCGGGGTATGAGATAATATCAACTATAACCTGGCCACCCTTCATTTGGATCATAATTTCAAAACATAAATGCTTATTATGCATTATTTTTTTTCAAATGGCTGTTAACCAATACGACATGGTGTATCATCTAAAGCTGATCTGTTTGTATAAACTGACAAACAAATGAAAGTATACGTGTACCCATTTTTTAATGAAGCAAATAAATATTTTTTTCAATGGTTGAGGTATTTTTTCCTAGTGTCTTAACATCCATATAATAACGGGAGATGTGGATCAGAGGCGGATGTGGGAAAGTTTACTTTTCTGAGAAATCAAGGTACAAGTCTTGTTGGGCACATAATATGTTCGTCTAAGAAAATTGCTTGAGAAAAGGTATTTATAGCTCATATTCATGATGACACAGAGTTATATTAGAGACATAATCGAGACTCCCAATACGAGTAATGAAATATTATGGAGGCATTTCTCATCTTAAAATGGTCAGTCAGTTAGACATGACAAGATTATTCTGGAGTTGTTTTTTTAACACCATAAATGCTTTTAGCAGCCGGGGATTAGAGAGATGGTGATATTTTCTCTCTACCTAAAGATGCTAATGTAATAGATGTTGATAATGAATCATAGCGAGACATAAATCTACACACCTGTTACGAGTGATGATATAATGGAAAGCATGTTCATCTTAAAAAGGGCAAATCAGCAGGACAGGACAAGATTATTCCTGAGTTACTAGTATCTAAACATTGTATAGCTGTCCTAATACCACACCTAGGATTGAGTTTTAATTTTGTTCTGGAAACATCACACTTTCCTACAAACTAAATATTACCGCCCCTCTTCACAAACATGATTCACTGAATTTGTATA
This sequence comes from Haliotis rubra, assembly GCF_003918875.1. NCBI lineage: Eukaryota > Metazoa > Mollusca > Gastropoda > Lepetellida > Haliotidae > Haliotis > Haliotis rubra. The sequence goes on from NW_025767057.1 coordinate 1,617,139, forward strand.
AATAACTATAAATGCTCTGTATTATCATGCAAATGTATTCATATATATCTTAATAAATGTTGAATATTCTCATATTTTTAAAACGTGTTGTCTGTTTTAACAATGGAGGAATTCTATCAAAAATGAAAAATGGTATTTTAGAGGTGCACACATCGTAAATGCTCCTGCATACAAATATCTTGGTGTAATATTTCGTAATACTCCCTCATGGTCTGAACATGTCGCAACTGTCGCTAAGCATGCTAGCAGAGCACTACGTGGTATATTTAAATTTTTGCTTTCATTGAACTATGATGTTAAATGACTTCGAAAATGGTAACGTGAATTGATCATCCACGCTACGGTATCCTCTGTATCAAAATGGTTTGGGATACATCTGGGAACTACGACAGGTTGGTGATATAAACCAATTCCTCTCTCAGTTTGTTAATCGTATAAAGGTTTCTTATGAACAAGAGTGGCATTATGCCTTACGCAATGGTTTAAAAACATCACTATATTCTTCGCATCATTGAACATAGACAGTTTAACACTGCCAAAATTTCGAAATGCTCTTGCTCACCTAAGGTGTTGTTCCCTCAAGTTAACAATTGAAACGGGCCGATATTTTATGCAGGAGAGATCAGACAGAACATGTTTAGTTTGTAAAGAGCCTTATATTGAGGACGAATATCATTCTTTATTTGTATTTGTAGAGCCTATGAAGAAATAAGAACCATATTTACACCTGAAAAATACTTTGTCCATCCTACATATCATAATATATCTGCAATATTGATGTCCATAAATAATGAAACTATTCTAATCAACTTAGCTATCTATGTGTACAAAGCAATGCTTGTGACACAAAATTCCCTCATTGTATGAACCGTTACTGTTGATGTCTCTCATGTATGTAATAGTGATATGGGCCTAAGGCCTCCCCACTTCAAAAATAAACTTGACTTGACAAAACGATTGTTAACGTCACAATGTGGTTTTAGACAAGGATACTCGACAATGATATACAATAATATAGTTATGTTGCAAACACCAATATAAAGGAACTAAGCAAAAGAAGACCGATAATGTATGCGCAATATTTGAGGATTTATTAAAGCCTTTGATTCTGTTAATAGAACGAAATGATCGCCACACTTCAAAACACATGATATCAGCAAAGCAATTTGCGAAACTAGGAATTAGAATGTAAAAGCTTGTGAGGTGAGGTGAAATGGTGTTTAACGTCGTACTTGAGAATATTTCGCTCATATGACGACGTGTGTATGTGCGGCCGCTTGTACTAGCCCAGACTTAAGCTGGTTTTATAGTGCTAGCTCACTGAGATACCATGCTGCAGTGAAGCATGGATACCCCACTCAGACACATTATACTGACTCCGAGCCGACCAGTCCTTGGTGTACCAATAAATGCCGAGCGCCAGGCAGGGACCAACAAGTACCACATTTTAACGTCTTTGGTATGACGCGGCCTTCCGCTTTCCGGGCGGATGCTCTAACCACTACACCACGGAGGGGGTGTAAAAGCTTGTGTGCGAATCATATTATATATATTGTTGTATCTCACATCTTTGAGAGGAGTGTATTACGTTAAGCTATTGATACGTGTCAATTATGTTTTATTTCATGGTTGTCAGTTTCGTGTTTAGAACACATTAGAAAATTGATATAATTTCAAACCAATATGTTTGTTGGAAGCTGTTCTCAGAAACAATTCATTTATAAACAGTAATCGTTATACGTGTTAACAGAAATTTGTTTTGGTAATTGTCAAGTAACACTGAAGTAACGAAACAACTGTCAGTGTACACATTGCATTGTGTATCCATACATATAGGATGCTACACGTATGGACCTGAGCAGTTCTGAACATGTCATCATGTTATTATATATACACCAAATAAGAAACATGTCTTGTGTGTTTAGTTAATTTGAGACTGAAGGTGTTACATTCCATCAGGTCAGTTCAACTCATCACCATTCCCTTGAATGAATGAATGATGAGAATAGTTAAGGGGACCTACACCTACACCCGATAACAACGCCAACGTCTAACCGACCTCAGCCACCTTAGCTTCCACGATATCGAAAACCTTAATGTGCGAGTTCACATTCCCGATGGGCCTTAGCCTCCAAAGTGTACTAGAATTTGTACTTTACTTAAAAAGTGTGATCCTAAATGTAACACTTTGACTGCTTTCTAAATATCATTGTGTATTCATAGCTTTCAACAATGTAAGTGATCTGCTGTACGTGACCAGCTGTCACACTTCCTTTTTCGTGAAGGCCTTGTTAGCAGAGTATATCCGATTGCTGGATTTTGTGTGGTGGCGTTTAAGTGTCTCACTCTGACATTTTGAGATCAATCGATGCGACTGTACCCCAAAAAGTAATAGAGTCTGTACTTTACAGAGTGAGTGAGGGTAGGAATATGGTTTTACACCCCTTTTAGCAATATTCCAGCAATATCAAGGCGGGTGATGACAGAAATGGGCATCACACATAGTACCCATGTGGGGCATTGAACCCAGTACTTCAACGGGACGAGCGGATGCTTTAACCACTGGGCTGCTTTACTGAGAAAGTGTCCTCAATGTACCATATGTTGCAGTTGACCACTGTCTCAATGGTGCTGAATAATTTAGTTGCTAGCTAATAAATACACAACAGGATAAGTTAAAATGTGTCCTCATTCTGTGTCCCGGTCAGGGGAGTGGAAATCAATGGAATGAATGTAAATTACAAGTGTGCGTAAAAATGCGACATGCTGTAGGATATTCACCCGGTTGTATCAAAACGTGAATAATAATAATTATATTGACTGTACTGGGGCAGTGGGGTAGCCTAGTGGTTAAAGCGTTGGCTCGTCACGCCGAAGACCCGGGTTCGATTTCCCACATGGGCACAATGTGTTGAGCCCATTTCTGGTGTCCCCCGCCGTGATATTGCTGGAATATTGCTAAAAGCGGCGTAAAACTAAACTCAGTCAGTCAGATATTGACTGCACTAATTTATGTGATTAGCACATATGGAGTTTTTCAAGGCAACCATGTATACATTAAAATGACCTGTACTTTTTGGAGGTTTACATTAGCATCAACCTGCCATTAACCTAACATGATTAGCTAACATTATGCACTTGACAAACACTTTGCGCTTTCTTTAAAACCATCAAAATACACAAAGACTGGTAGAACACATGGATTTGATAATTATTCCTCATCAAACTTACGAGCAGAAAGAACGGCAGCTCTTCAGACAGTCACACTACTTCCACTTTTTGTTTGCCACCATCAAAGTGTAGGAATAAGTCATTGGCAGTTATATTTCGGTTTTGAGCAACACCTGTTTACGTCACCAATAACGTATACAAATCCCACTCACTCCTACAACAGTTTATGGATTTTAGTGGTCAATTATTCTATCTGTATTTGCATTATGCATAATGGTTAATGCTGTTGGTGATCGGAGCGCATTAAAAACATTATGTCTGGTTTGGTTCCATGAAAATCAATATCAATGACAACTAATCTTTCACTACGTTTTAGTAATAAAGCTTATGTCTAATTTTAGGGGAAAAGAGATTTAGAACACATGGAAGGTCAATAGAATACTACAGCAGAGGGCTACCGAAGTAGACAGTAGCGTAATACAGAAGTAGACAGTAGCGTAATACAGAAGTAAGCAGTAGAGGAATACAGAATTAACATTCACTTGCAAATTGTGAATCAAAGTTTCAAAGTCGAGACAATGTTTTCATGAAGATTCAAAGATGCACTATTTAAATTTAATATATATTTGCCTCCAATTAACTTTGTATAAAGTACGGTCACTTTTATGTCTCCATGTACGATGACTGTATAATTATACAACAGTGATTCTCAACGGTAAGATTGGCCTTTAGTCAAAATTAATTAACTTTGTTGTTCACTGACAGAGGCAACTTTAACTGATGACATTATATCACGTGCTATGTGGATATGGAAGTGTGAAATACATCATGTCAGAACTTCCGAGTTTCATCACTACCAATGAAACAGACGATGCAATTTCCCGTTCATTGTTTCCCCCCTCTTCCCTGTGCATTTAGGACTGATCTGTCAAAATAATCGAAAAACACGCAACAATTAAGTTATTATCACAAAATACATCCAGCATATATTTTCAGGAATGTTTAGTGAAACCTTGTGGTGATTTGTTTGATTGGCATTGAGAAGTTGGTGACTAATAAGAAAGTAAGATTATATATATATATATATAAAAAAAGAAGTTGTTATCCATAAACAATCTTACTTTCTTACTTGTCGTGATTATGGGATAGAATAGAATGCCAGCTTCCTGTGCTGGTCATAAGAGGCGACTTAATGGATCGGGTGGTCAGGTTCGAGTTAATCCTACCCAACAGAGTTAATTTGTCCTCAGTATCAATCACTGTTCTTTGCTTTTTATATTTCAGACTTTAATAGTATTGGGTCAAATGGCTGAAATATTGCTGATTATGACCATAGAAAACAACTAAACAAATCTGATTCATAATTCATTCGTGAATTCGAAGGTTCAGAAATTTAGCACTGACAACAGCAAGACAAGGAGCATTTTGAACCGACAAAAGACACATCACAATAGGGATTACGTTTACTTATCCTTAAAGAGTATATCATACGGATTTCCATCGAGAAAATATTTGTATCAAAGATTTACAAATGACAAGAAGTTGTATTATGTGAGGAAACTCTTTTACACCACACATATAAAATTAAGAATAATTCCACAAATAAAGTAAAACAAGAAAGTCACGATATTATATACTTAGTTTAAAGGTGCCTTATAAGGAGAAATTAATGAATGATTTTGGATTGAAATTGGCTGTGAGTTATTCTTTTGATTCTATTTAAATATATCTAACCGTATACCTGTGAACTTATAAATATATTCGGTTCGGAGCAGAAATTCCCCTGAACTGGATACTCTTTTTGTTGAATTGCCCAAAAATGAAGTAGAAAATATACTATCCCAAAAAAGAAACGCATAGGCGATTTGTGTTTGTAAATATCTATTATTTACCTATTGTGTTCAAACATTCGTCAAAATATGTAACAAAAGTTTTGATAACATGATTTTACACAATTGCACAAGTAAAAAATCGATTGAAATTGTGCAGCAAAGAGCATGCACTGTCTGGCAATAAAAATCCAGATTACTTTCGGAAATTGGCATTCGTTTTGAAGGAGTTTCAAGGTCAAATCACTACGCCACGTCTTGACTCTGCGACACGGTACATCGCCATTGAAAGAATGCACGCTGGAGATTACCAATATCTTCTGTTGTCAGGCGTCTGAATGTTAGTCTGAGCACGATATCACGGCTTGCAGCTCGTTACAACCAAACAGGTATAACAAATGACCGTCCCCGTACTGGCAGACCTCGAGTCACCACTGCAGCCCAAGATCGGTACATCCGGGTATTACATTTGCGTGGTCCTACTGCCACGGGTGAGAGCACAGCAGCCAGGGTGCCTGGACTTCGGAGGATATCCGGTCAAACTGTAAGGAAGAGGTTGAAAGAGATTGGTCTGAGAGCCAGGAGACCCGACGTCGGGACCGTGCTACGTCGTCACCATCGCGCTCAGCGTCTCTGTTATCTAAAACTTTCCACTTGGTAGTATAGACTTTACTTTCTTCTAAACTGGTGTAAAAATTCATGCACTAAAGTCTATTTGTGGACGGGTTATGCATGTTTGAAAATACAACATTTTCGCAACAGATTTCCGGCCTATGCGTTTCTTTTGGGGATAGTATAGTTTGATTAGATATATTTAAGTAGCCGACAAGGTACTATACAAAACTGGTGATCCTACTAATCTATTTGACTAATATATTTAATCTTCCTCAATAGTATATGTGTATAATAAAAATGAAATGAAATATACGATATAACCTTCGGATGAGCACGATTGGCCACATTTTCGCGCCCTGTGCCAGACATATCTCTTAAATGCAAATTACTAGCATTCATTCACTTGAAGAAAGTGTTTAATTCTTTTCATCGGCAGACTCATGGCTCCGTTTCCCTAATAATGTAATACTATGTCGATGAAAAGAATCAAACACCTTCTTCTGGCCTGAGGGTTAAATGTTGACAAATGTTAAAAGGTATGTGCACAAATTTACGAGCACGTTTTTGATTGGACGGTCTGTTAACAGACTTTTTCGTTTGGCCTGTTGGGTTGAAATAACGCTGCTATTATAGTCAGACAGGGGAAACACGGTGTTTATCTGTGCCCGGATAATACAGAGTTATTCATGTTGTTGTTTTTTGTTGATGTCTTGCTTGAAACAGATACTGTGAAAGGGATTAAAACAAGCTACATACAAAACACATGTTTACAGATAAATGGCACTCGATAACTCCCCAAAATTGCTTTTAAAATTATTCCAGTTAGACTTGCAGGTGAACATGGGTTTCTCATTTACCAAGACATAGAATGTAGGAATATATTATGAATATTAGGAACATATGTCCATATCTTAGCTGGCTTAAGAAAGATTATATTACTTTCCACTGAACTCAGACTTCACTTGTTAAACCTTCAGGTATTTTAAACTATATGGTGCCACATACAATCGATTATTTTCTACGTTTCAGAACATTATGTCTTAGAACATTATCAATCAATAGAGAAGATACAAGATATTCCATGTACTTATACATACATATATTCGCTATTTAAAATACTTGTTTGATAAGTTAGAAATGCATGAAAACAGCCTGCCTAGAAAAGCATTGAAAATGTTACTTTAACTGTACACGACACCCTCACATGCTATTTACTCACGCATTTGGTTATGTATGGTTTTATCTAGGTATTGGTTGTAATGAAGTTTTGGTAAAGATTAATTCATAGATCGTCAACAGGACTTGGGCGCGACACTTGGAATCAAGATACAGCATGCACAGATTCTTATAATAGTTCAACTCTATTTATATGCTACACCAAGAACATCTCTGCGCATTACACACGATTCCAGATTCCACTTCCCGGATCATCCGAAATAATGGTTCTCCACCGAAATTCATGAGACTGTGTCCTTAATGTCAACTTATGTTGACAATGACACACGGTTCTTGGTACTGTTTACACCATGTAGATCTCTAACGAATGAAAATCTAACTATGGAAAAACAAATCTCAGGCAGGTTAGCACTATTTCCTCACCGCGCACTTTGTCGGCAATAGTTGCATACACCCAGCTTGCAACAATATTTGTACAGTTTTATTGTTTGCAGCACAACTTTGTTACATCATCCACTTCTACTCTTGCTTCAGCACAACAATAAATCTTGATGTTCCCAAATTTCCTTTATTAGTATGGAAATACAGTCCATAAAAAATGAACTATGTCATCCGATCATTGGTTATCTTGCCCAAACCTTATGAACGCTGGCAAATTTTGGAGAACGATGAATCGTTCTGTGGTCTTTGTCTGTGGAATCTGTGCAGCGCATGTAGAGCAACACGACAGTAGCTGTGATGGTGAGTAGGTAGTGCATGACGCTGATTGACAGCCAAACCGCGGATCATCCCCTTGTGGACACTTAGCTGTGGGAAGAAATATGCAGGCTGAATATAACAGGGGGTATTCTGCACATAGCTACTTATGTTTGTTTCTGTCTATATCTGTTCGTTGTACAGTTGTTTGTTTGCTTAATACAACACTCACTAACATAACAATTCGATGTCGGAGGTCTGAAGATAATCCAATCATATGAACATTGATGTAAACAACTGAGATAACATTGTGTGCATTAATCATGGGGACGTCATGTTCTATGGTATTCGATGATCAAATCAAAATTGTTTGTCAGACTGGCCGTGGATGTGTGTGTGTGTGTGTGTGTGTCTCTGTGTCTCTCTCTCTCTCTCTCTCTCTCTCTCTCTCTCTCTCTCTCTCTCTCTCTCTCTCTCTCTCTCTCTCTCTCTCTCTCTCTCTCTCTCTCTCTCTCTCTCTCTTTCTCTCTCTCTGTGGTACTGTACCAACATTATCAACTTCTGATACGGAAAGTATCAGTATTCATATTGTGGATGTTTAATCAAAATTCAAAAACATGTATTCACTGCATGTATGATGGAAACTAGCTTTTAGTTCTGGATGTATCTTTATAGCTGATAACCATTACCAAAATGATAAACTGTTCTCGTAGAGTTACCGTGACATACTCATATCATGGATACTGAATCATAATTCACTGAAAATGTATCTTGTTAAAGACAACATTACCTGATTTTGCTGGCGCAGCAGCATTGTAGACACACACACCACGTTCACACCACTGCAAAAGACATGTTTAACAGTAAATGACAAATGTGTCACAGTCATAATGGATGATGAAAAAACAATACACCCATGTCCTTTTTGAGAATTGAGTAATATAGTTCAATTGTTTATGATTATAGTTAATATTCAGTGCATTACATGTCAAGGCATCACAAATTCAACCAGGTTCAAATTGGGTTAAGAAGTTAATTTCAAAACGATTTAAAAATTAACTTAAAATGATAACGACGTTCACCTTCTTATTGCCACACGATGTCTGGTCTAAGGGAATCGATCTAAAGCATGGGTTTCCATCCCTCGAGCAGTACATAATTCGACACATCGACTCATAATTGGTTCCATTTTCGTAATCTGAAAAGTCCTGGAATCATGGAGAACAAAAACCCATCAAAGAACGCTTATATTGTTTGCTTTATCTAAAATGGTAAAACAATAGAATGAGTCTCATTTCATCTGTATCAACAACTGACCTCCAAACAATTAGTTTATTATGCTAGAAGTACCTGAAATATTACAATGTTATGATTACAAAAAGTGAGACAAAGTCATTGTATGTTACAGATTTCATCTTCTATCGTAGTTTGGAAACGTATTATTTTAATATGATTTGAAAAATTCAATTTGTGATAATACATAAGTCAGCGAAGATTCATTTAACATTCATTTACTGTTTACATACTCTGCAAAATGTTGACTGAGATCTCAATCGTGCTGTACACTGCTGATCGCCATTAATCGTCTGACCTGCGCGTTGCTCGTTCGTTGAAAGAGTCGAACTGGATATGGAGGTGTTGAGAGCACATGCTCTTCTAGAGGAAAGACAGAATGGAAAACGTTGTGTTCTTTACCAATGCCTGGGGAGGCTATATCTGCATTCGTTGAAAGGTAAAGGAAAGAAATTGACTATGAAGTTACAGCTACAAGTATGTCGATGATCTGATATCGTTCAATAACGGTCAAATAACTAACACCTTGAAGCTAATTTACCCACTGAAACAGCAATAGAGGCGACCAGTCGACCCCTGGATAAAGGAGACCAGTGACACTATCTCGTTTGTTACATTTTTAAAACTGTAGTACATAAACGTTCACTGTGACAAAAACCCTTCAACAGACTCAACGACGAGATCGATGACTTCAAATTTACGTCAGTCAATAATTATGAGCAATATTCCAGCACCTCCAGCCTTCGTTGTCTTTTTACACTTCCTGAAGTACACTCTATTGTTCTCCTTCTCGGTCTTCCTCTTGCTCACAAATCGCATCAGCGTCACAAATGATGCCCGATGGAATTCCCAATTTCGAAAACATGTTCCCGTGTTTGTGTTTGGCGGGTGAACGTTTGGCTTTGCAAGTGTTCGTGAAGGATGCCAAACCTTAGGCAGGGTAGTATTGTTCACCTCTTTCATCACTATGTGATAAAAACTCAAAACCAACTGCTCACAGTGAACTCTCCTTTTTATGACAAATTTCATGTGAATATGGATAGAGTTTTGTCTCATTTATCGTATTGATTTTGAATATATATTATCACAATGTAATTTATACCTTAATTATCAAGGTATTTTGAAATACATGTTACCAATGTAAAGTATTTATTTATGTCAGAGGTAGCCGTTTTTCAGTATAAAACTCAGAACATCAATGCATATATTGAGCACGACTGTATCATCCAGGTAAAGATATTGGTCAGAGGAAATGGTAGGGTGAATGTTGAGACTAAAAGCTTAACTTGAAATAGGCAGATCAATGCAGATATTCCGTGAGCAATTCCTACATATTCCTGCTGTTGTTTCTGTTGAAAAGGTACTACAGGATATGTACATGCAGTGGTACATTCCTGCCTGGTATGCCTTATTGCAAATTTACCAATTTACCAAACAGGTACATCAATTGTAAGGTTCACAAAGGTTACATGCAGCATGCTAAACACCACTCTGGGTCCACAGGTGAGCTTGTACTTGGAAGTATCAACACCACACCACACTTACTCGGGAGCAGAAAGCGAAAACTTTAAAGTCGTCACAGAACAGGATGAGAAGGTCCAGGGATTGGACGGAGTGGATGGAGAGGGGAAGTTTAATGTAGATGTCATTACAAACAGGTCGGTGTTACTGCAGCCACTGTCGGAGTCATGTCTCAAACCCAGGCTAAAACAGAAAGTCAAAATATTTGCCATTGTTAGTAATGGTGGTGCTGGTATAGTTATCTAAAAGTAATAACTACTATTGGATTATTCCAATCAAACGCTTAAATTATTGATTTATCTCTGAAAGAACGACAAAGGTCATATCACTTCCACTATTAATAAAGCATCCCAACACTGGAAGGATATTCCTGTAGCAGCAGAAACACTTACATGTGTCCAAGCTCATGAGCAGCAACGATCCCAACAATACCATCAGGTATGTTTCTGGTAATGCTTACAGGTATGTCCGTGCACAAAGTATCAACAGTGGCCACACCTAGAACAGAAACTATATCAATAACAGCCTGTCGAGCCCGGTATTGAAGAAGTAACACGGAAAATACTTATTACAGTATACGCGATACTTTAAGTATACCCGCAGGGCTTTCTATGCTGAAATCTTACAACCTCATGCACATTAAAATGCAATTATTATCATATTACGGGAGAAAACAACGGACACGCTATAATTAGATTTATCTCTATCGATGTACGGAACAGAGTTTTTAGATTTGAACACAAATACCCGAGATACACCACTGGTGATCCCTCAATATGGCATCACAAATACAGAAATGGCAGAAGACTGACTGACTGAGTTTAGTTTTACGCCGCTTTTAGCAATATTCCAGCAATATCACGGCGGGGGACACCAGAAATGGGCTTAACACATTGTGCCCATGTGGGGAATCGAACCCGGGCCTTCGGCGTGACGAGCCAACGCTTTAACCACTAGGCTACCCCACCGCCCCAAATGGCAGAAGAAGAAGCGTGAGGCGGAGAAAGTGGCGGAGAAGAAGGCGAACACGAGAGCGGAGGAGAGGACGGAGTAAAAGAAAATTGAGATGGGGAAGGCGGAAAAGTAAGCGAGGATCAATAGGAAAGTGGAGAAAATAGCACAGACAGGGGTGAAATGAAGGCAAAGAATAATGACTTCTGTAATGAAGACGGACAAAAAAGTAGTCGGGACTTACCACTGGTGATCCCTCAGAGTTATTCCGCAAAAACGGAAGTGGAAAAAGGAGATGATGGAGAAGAGGCGGAGGAGAAAGTGGAAAGGGGAGATGTGGAAGCCGAAAAGAAGAAGAAATTGGAGAAAATAGCTGAGAAGAAGACAAGGAGAGAGTGTATTGAAGAAATAAGTAGATCGGAAGAAGGCAAAAGAGAAGGAGGGATTTAGCCAATCAAGAAAGGACGGTGGGGGACGAAGAAGAAGAGGAAGAGCAGACAGTTTAGGCGGGGTCGAGAAAAGTGAGTAACAAGAATATGCACAATAATTCAAATCCAAGCTCTTGAGCCGAATAAACTTAAACCCACCTACGATATTCCCATTTGTTAAGGCGTACCTGTAAACAGATGTGAAATCAATGATCAGATACATTGAACAATTAGTTAAGATCGCGGGTAGGATTCTCCTATTTTCCACGACTTTGTTACCTCAGTTTCTCATCACTGGTCACATGTGGTAAAGTTCGCGGAAAACATGATATAAAAGAATTGCGCCCGTCCCGCGACAGACCAGTCTGTAATTGATACCTCCGATAAATAGAACGTCCATAGTGGTGTACATGGCGTATGAATACTTAAAGGGACATTCGCTGATAGTTACATCAACCAGGTGGATAATCCCTTATGAATACGCACAGATTATCATGTACCTTACCTTGTGAAGATCATATAGGCGTCGGCTGATCTGGGAGCGTTTGCCAAGAGGTAATCTGCATGGCTTTGGAGAGCCGGGACTGCAGGTACCACAGTTCCATTCCTTGTGGTTTCCGTCCAAGGAGACTCAGAGGCGGACTTAAAAGTAACGGAACAACGAATTGTAAGATACCCACCTCACCGTAGAAATGATATCACAATAAAGAAAACACATCCTGGCCGACTCAGAATTTAATGTATTATTTGTGACTCAGAATAGTATATGCGCTATGAACAACTGTAACCGTTATGTATTCATCATAATAACTGTAACCGAAAATCACGTGTATGATCATGCATGCTGTAAATGTAGATTTACACTTAAAATGTTTAATATATTTTATCCAGATATTGATAGAGATAGAACTGTTCTCTTGCTTACAGTGGCAATGTCGATGTACTTTATACATATATTGATAGAGAAAGAAGGGTTCCCTTGCTTACAGTGGCAATGGTGATGTACTTTATACATATATTGATGGAGAAAGAAGGGTTCTCTTGCTTACAGTGGCAATGGTGATGTACTTTATACATATATTGATAGAGAAAGAAGGGTTCCCTTGCTTACAGTGGCAATGGTGATGTACTTTATACATATATTGATGGAGAAAGAAGGATTCTCTTGCTTACAGTGGCAATGGTGATGAACTTTATACATATATTGGTGGAGAAAGAAGGATTCTCTTGCTTACAGTGGCAATCGTGATGTACTTTATCCAGACAGTGATGGAGATAGAAGCGTCCTGTTCATTCACTGTGTCATATCGTATCTGCATCTGTAATATGAAGTCTCGATGTAAGAAGGTAATTAGGGATAACAAACAACGCAATGAGAAAGATCTTTTCCATAAAGAAAGTACTGCAGGCTATTGAAAGGACATTTAATTATGCAATTCAAAAGTAATACATGGAAATTATGGTAATTACTGAGTCGTTTTCATTCTAACACATGATAAATTGTAGCGCATAGACATGATAATATGACAAATCTGTCTACTGGTTGTCAGTTTTACCATTTCCCCCACGAAGGCATAGTACAGTCTCATGTTAGAGATGGCGACGACAGTGTTGTCCCCGGCGGCCTGGAGAAAGCTGTGATAAAGGACACGTGTTAATTATTTGGAAGAATAACTGTCACATGTACATAGGTTATGTTACTGTGTATGAATAGCACCTGTATCCAAATGTGTAGTAACCGCTGCCGTAACCGTTATGGTGCTATACCAAAAGACCAGAAAAGAGTATATGCCCATAACATAATTGTTGTCCAGCATCAAAAGATTAATATATCTCGGCATTCAAGCATTTACAACGGAGATTGACTGGCTTTTAACGAGCCTTCAGCGCGACATTATACACCATATCACTCTTTTATTTAGGGTATCTTTGAACACAAAAGTAGGACTTACGCAGAGTAGTCCGAGAAATCAGGGAACAGAGCCAGCTCGATGGTATAGTGAGTATGATCGTTTGACATGCCTGGAAAAAAAATGTAAATATTACATGCATTTATTTCTTCGCGATACAGAAGCACTTTTGGAATGTGTGATTATTTCCCTTTCGTCATTCAGCAGTTTTCCCGCAAGTACTCGAGATGTTTTCATCAATAAATGCCTTGTTATTCGACGCAATTCTTTGAGGGAGTGAGTATATTTTTTTACGTCGCCTTTACCTACATACTAACAATATTACGGCCAAATACTCTACGCACACTGTTCGAACGAGGGAGACGGTAGCTCTATTTTCACTGCCGAGGCAAATGAAATATTAACAGCGCTTAAATATACCTAAAAACACCCTAAATACAAACAATATATGATATTTTCAGACTCTCTTTCGTGCCTTCAGGCTATTAAAAAACTCTCTTGCAAACATTCACTTTTCACAGAAATACTTGAATAATATAATGACCTTGCTACTGGCCAATACGACATCGTCTTCTGTTGGTTACCAAGCCATGTGGCAATCTCTGGTAACACAATGGCCGATTAAAAAGAGATAGAGTTAATTGAAATTTTTGGTTGATATGTTCTGTAAATAGATGTCATTTTATGATTGGTAGTTTAGATTAGTAGCTCGGATTGTTAGTGGCTTTACCCTGAAAGGGTGTTGAAGTATTGTAAACTTATTGTCATCCTGAGAGGATACGTAAGTCCCAAAATATTCAAAGTAGATTTATACCTACTACTATTTTTAATCGTAGTATATATGAGATTTTAATTTATCGCTAGATTATCTAAAATTGCTGTTAGCTTAAGGAAAGGTGTAAATCCAACTTGGGTCCGTACAGGACGAAAATGTACTGTAAGCCCCTATGGACCCTAGTATGGTGATCTACCTTCTCTTGTTGGCAATATATAGCCTTTTTTATATTGCATTGTCTTCTATAATTAAAATATGTTTGATTTACATACTAGTTTTATATTCATATCTGTGATATTCTAATTGTTTATACCGTCCTTCGCTGACACGTGTCTATGATTTAGCTTAAAGTTTATTTATTATAAAAGTATAACTTGTTTTTAGTCACGATATGGTTGAAATATTGCCGATGTGACTTAAAATCTTAACTCACTCACTCATTCACTCACTCACTCCAACGAAGAAGCTAGAACAAGTGCCACTTATTAACGAACAAACCCGTTAATGACCGGGCTGCCCTTGGATGGTTTCATAGAATGGTAAGTCGTTTAACGGAATGTTTTGTATAAGATTATATTTGACGGAATGCCTTCAACATTTCATTGAATGCCTTGTATGTTTGAAGGATTACCTTGAACATCTGACAGAATGCCTTGCACATTTGACGCAATGGCTTGCTTATGGGAAGGAAATTCAGACTGAAGGTCCACTGTGTCATTATTCATATCCAAGGACACAACCTGGCGCAGCTCGTGCTGATTGCTGACTGTGGACGCCTGGCGCTTGTTCACGTGATGTTTCTTTGGCCAGATCTTGTACGTCTGGTTGTTGGCATGGATCGTCCCAGCCTGAAGAAGCATAACGTCATATATATACGTGTCATCTGTCAAGCAAATGACGTTTCGGTGTAGATACTAACACCGTTATCAAGAATATGATGTGTCATTTGCTTGATAACGGTGTTAGTAGCTACACCGAAACGTCGCTCATAGTATATTAAAGAAGTTGTATATCTATAGAACAGTTACTCACCTCGTTGTTCAGGTCATCCGTACGTCTACACGGATCTACACGTAAACGATAGAAATGTTTTAACATGGATCGTTGTGTATGCCCTTCAAGCTGTTACTTTGATGTAAGAACACCCACACATAGATAACATGAGTTGCAAACTGAACGTCAGGAGCGAAACATTTAAGCCCGTTTCGCACATAACAGCTACACGAAAAGTAACTTTACTTAGTCGACTAATAGCGACAAGCGCGGTGGATTGGGCCCATTCTCAAACACAATGCGGGTGATCACTACTTACCAGTTGATAAACATCTTCTGCCTTTCGAGTAATGATGGCGGCCGATCCTTGTGCAGAGTTTCGATAAACAGCAGTGTTCTGGCTCAACAAACAACGTTTTGTCAAAGACATCATTTTGTCTTGGATGCAAACGTATTTATGAAATCATATATTTATTATCGATTTGTGCAGTACTAATTGACAATGAAATGATGTTGTGTACTGAACATTGAATGATCATGACATCTATTAATATGTGAAAATTGAAATTGTGTGAAGTCTATACGATAAACAAATCTCAAAACCAAATTCGTAATCCCAAACTGTTTGTTCAATATATGTCATTTAACACACACATTTACAGTTACAGCTTACCTCATGCTGCGGGAGGTCAGTTTTGAGAATTGGTCCACGTTCATCGGTCACATAGACAGGATAACTCTCTATGTCTCGTTCACTTCGTGTCAAATCAAGTGAAACTTCAGCGCCAAAGAGTTCAAACCGGAAGTGAAGAACATCAGGCATGTGCGTGGCGGATCTTCTATGACGAATGTGAGCAGAATGGATTAACACTGGATCCACCACATCTGTGAAATAACGCTGATGTGATTAACAAAGATTACCCAAAATATCTTGTCTACATTTTCAAGAAATCTTTTATTATGATTGCAATGAAAAGGACCTACCAATTGAAGGCACCCGTGAAGCATAATAACCATAATAACCAGACAAATTGTATTGTACGAACTTAAAGACGTGCGGCAAAATACGTTTCAACAAGTTACAGTCAAATTTCAGCAAAGGACACAAAGAACATGCTTCATAAAATGTATCCATGAATCAGCTAGAACCAGGTTTTGGGTTTGATTTTAACGCTAAAAACTACCCAACCGCCAGAGTCCTTGTCGTAGAATTTTGAAGATAGTGCCATCCACTTTGTGTCACAATTAGGCTGATATGACTGACACATAAACATGTTGAACAGGCATCTAACACCACCTACCTGACACACCATACTGCGACTCGTCCATGAAGGCGAGCGAGTCTGCCGACGTTAAAATTCCAAGCAATATGAGAGTCAACAACATCTCAGCAGAACTAGATGCGGTCAATGCCTGTATCATTTCAAAGGACAGGGCGCTGGTTGTGCAGTGACTGTTGCATGATGACCTCTTATAAATGTGACGCTAGACCCTGGGTATAATCATCATTGTATATCCAGCTTACAGGCCAATGGTCATTATCTATGATTCTTGCCTTTGCTTGGGGCTAGAACGGTTTTATCTGGACTGGATAACGGAACTGATCATCATGGTCAATGGCTTCCCACATATTAAAAGCCTCGGGCTGTGAGATGATATCAACTGTTCTCTAGCCACCCTTCATTTTGGTGATAATTTCAAAATATAACATCTTACTATGCATTATCTTGTCAAATGGCCGTTAACAAATATGACATGGTATGTAATCTAATGCGTAATGCGCTGATCGCTTGATATAATTTGACAGTCAAAAGAAACTGTACACTTTTGTTATGGTGGCCGTAATGAACCAAACAATGATTATTCGATGGTTGTGGTATTTGATCTGGGTTTCCATTTAATGAATGGAAGATGTGGTTGATTATACAACACCTTCATCTGAGCTATTTGATATCTGTGGTCGTCCGTCCCCCTACATCTCCTTTTTGGATTTAAGTAAGTTTTATACAACTGAAAAGATTGAAAGCAAGAAACACTAGTACTGTGACATGAATGATAATCTTTCTGATTTACATGGGTGTACGACAGAGCGATTATATTTGCACACTTAACATCAGATAATGATACTGCAACAAATTACCCCGAAGAGGTAGTATATACAGAATTCGTTGCTTGTGTGAAATATATCACTGACGTCCTATGTATGGCTGCATCAGACGCGTAAAGAAACGTTGTTGTAAACAGACCGTATCATCAGTGGTCTGGTATTTGCTGTGAATCATTAGAGAAAGAAGTTTAGATGTTTGAATGTATCTAGAAGGTGAAAAGACTTTGTTTCACGGGAAAATCATCACCGGATATGGAATCAGTTTTAGGGAACTTGCAGGCAAAAGAACATTCAATATTTTGATATGAAACATGAAATGAAAAATGAAGAATTTTATAACTTTAAGGTCCCCCCTCATAACCAGAATAATCAGAATAACAATAACATCAAACATGTTTCTGATCGCAATGAAAAGTTGTTGATAATATGATCATATAATGTGTACATCTGAGTTATTTGACATCTATGGAAGTGCTCACATCTTTCACGCACGTTTCATAGAACCGAAAACACTGAAAGTTATTGACAAAAGCTTATGTAAACAAACTGTATCACTAGTGGTGTGATGATTGCTGTGAAGAGACAATAGTTTAGAAAGAAATGTAAACTTTTGATTGTATTTGGAAAATTCAAATTATGAAATGAAACAGGAATTGGTCGAAATAATATATATAACTTAAAACTAAAAAAATGCATATTACTATGATTATCGAAAAAACGTCACTGGTAGTCAATCATGACAGTGTTGAGGACCTTCTCTCTCGGTTCAAAGATACTAATAAAAACATATGTTGATACCGAATTATCACTAGACATGATAGAGACTCCGACTGTACACAATATTAGTAGATTGCTTCTTAGTCTTTTGATTCTGACCCGTGAAGATCCGGGTTAGAGTTGGTCTTCAGTAACCCATGCTTGTCGTAAGAGGCGACTAACGGGATCGGGAAGTAGGCTCGCTGACTTGGTTGGCACATGTCATCGTATCCCAATCGCGTAGTGTGATGCTCATGCTGTTGATCACTGGATTGTCTGGTCCAGAATCGATTATTTACGCCATATAGCTGGAATATTGCTGAGTGCGGCGTCAATCAATCAATCAATCAAAGTTTTGTGCGAAACAACAACATTATATTTAATAAATAAAATGTATATATATTCGTATATATATATACTGAGTCAAAAAAGAAACTTCACATTCTTTCTTCAGGGCACTATAAAAGAACAAGAGATGGTAAGATGGTTAAATTGTTATTATTTCATTGCTGAGATCTGTGTGATGTACTCGATACACTGACAGTGCCATAATCAGTTCCATTAGGCTACACCGCCGTTCCAAAACATGGATATACAGAATGTCAAGTCAAAAGAATAAAAAATGAGAAATTTCTCAGTTCAATATCGTGTATGGCCGCCCCGCGCATTCACCACTGCCAAACACCGTCTCCTCATCGACTGCCTGATGCTTGTGAACACGTGGTTGGGGATTCTGCGCCATTGCTCTTGCAAGGCAGCGCCAAGTTCCTGCAAATTCTGAGGTTGGTTCCTAAGACCACGAAGCCTTCTCCCAAGTGCATCCCAAACGTGCTCTATTGGAATATGGTCAGGGGACCTCAATGGCCAGTCCATGACGTTGATTCAAGCCTTTTGAAGGAAATTTCGTGTCAACATCGCGGTATGCGGCCGAGCATTATCATGCTTGAACTGTAGACCTGGGCCATGAGCCGCCATGAAAGGAACGAGTTCAGGGGGTGAGCACCTGGTCGCGGTAAGCAGCAGCTGTGAGGTTTCCACGGATGACCAGAAGTCGGGAACGGTTGTTCCCACAGAAAGCACCCCACACCATGCAACTTCCGCCCCCGAATCTGTCGACTTCCTGTACACAACATTGGGCATACCGTTCACGACGTCGTCTCCAGACTCTATGCCTGCCGTCCGCGAATCTGAGGGTAAACCTGGATTCATCGCTAAAGAAGACTCGATTCCAGTCTCTCTGGGTCCATCGGAGGTGACGTTGGGCCCACAGCAGGCGTTGACGTTGATGAAACGGCGTCAATATTGGCCCACGATATGGACGTCGAGAATGGAGATTGGCAGCCCGCAACTGATTTCGAATGGTCTGTGAGGACAGTCGACCTCTAAACATCTCAGCCCTGGTTCGTGTAGCCGGCAGAAATCTGTCACGTAGGTGACGTAGGACGATTTGATTTGTCTTCTGCTCGTGACGTCACACGTGGACGACCCGACCTTGGGCGATCAGAAGTGGTGCCAGTTTGTTGTAGACGACCTCGCAAGTCATACACAGTACGACGGCTGCATCCCATTGCTCTTGCGACGTCAATAACTGATCTTCCCGCTTGCAACATGCCAACGGCACGTTCACGTTGCACATTTGACAATCGTGGCATTTCAAGTACCGTTAGAACTGTGGTTTAAAAGTGTTTTTTTCAATTCTTGAGGCCAATGCAAACACATGCATATGAAGAAAACTTCGATGCGAAGATCACGTGATCGACTGCACGTGCAAAACCTGATTTGGCACTAACGTCATTTGCACGACGAATGGATGGGTTTGAGTGGGTTTTGCTAACGTTTTTCTAGAGTCGAAAGATAGGGATCCCATTTCGGATACATAGATGTATCATCAGAGAAAAATTATTCATTATTTTTCAAATTACATTTTGTTAAGTTTCTTTTTTTGACTCAGTATATATATATATATAAATGAGAGTAAAGTGTCTGCTTTTCAAAATGGTGATGCAGTGGAATTCATCTGCCAGCGTAAATAATACAAAATTGAAAGGGTTCATCATTGCAAAAATTGATACACCAGTTAATTGATAGCTGAAAGAGAAAATGATGGTATTCATTGGGTATTTTAGTATTCTATACGTCCATTTATGTGAATGCAAAAGACTAATTGATGTTAATCCAAGTACATCTCATTTGAAGGAGATGAACAAAGGAAAATAAAATTAGTTTTGTCAAGTCGAAGACGATAAAATAATGGATTAAATCAGTTATTAAAGCGGTTGTAACAAAATTCCAAAGAAACTTTACAACAAAGAGGAACTCGCTGATCAGACAGACTGGGCACCGTCTGTTTAGCATCAGCTTTTTCTGATTTGGTAATGCATGTGCAGAACAGGACAGAAGGGTACCAAATACTTTCAAAACTGGCATTGTTCTTTATCATTGTCCAGTAAACTATAGCCCGTTTGACTTCATGTGAGACCGATGAACTGCTCACTAACACAAAATCTAATAATTACAACAAAACCCCATTTTGCACAGTCACATGAAATCGACAGACCAACTCTGATGATTTGTCTCATAATTTTGTACACCCGAATAAAAAGTTGTTTAACAAACGATCATTATTTTGTTGCCACTTTCGCTATTTTTAACGAGGGGGGACCACTTGCTGTTTGTGAGCAATTCATTTGTCAAAAATGAAGTCAAACGGACTATAGCAGGTTATTCTCTCTTTGAACACAGTTTCTGTAGAGAGCACCACTTATGTAATGTAACATTAGAATCATTTCAAATTGCAGTAGTAAGAACCCGATGTAGCTACCACGAACTCTATATCGAAACGTGAAGATATCAGAGCATTTTTCACTTTTTTGATTATAACTCTACAGAAAATAAATCTTCTTTCTAACTACTATGTCGGCCGTATGTTAATAAACATAATATGGCCTTTGTCCGATGTCAGAGACATTTGTTTCATTAAGGTCAAGTAAAAATGAAAACAAAATATAAAATAATGTCAGTGTACATATTTTATGCTCTGAACCTAAGAAGCTCCAAACATTTCACTATCGTATTGTATACACACCAATTACTATATTACAGGTACTTAAGTTCTGTGTATGATTATGAATATACACATGACTGATTGACATGTGTGTTGTATTCAGTTTGTTTGGTTAACGTTTCTATTCTTGTCCAAATTTGTTTTCGAGTTTCGAGTTATTCATTGTCCGTTTTCTTGTGACACGAGTGTGACGTCTTGACCTTGTAATATATATAGTTACTGAGGGTTTTCATATAATTTGTTGTTCCCGCCATGCGTCTTTTTACATTTTGAGAATACAATATGTAATACAGAATTATATTAAAATCAGGACAGTCCAGGAACCAATCCGAAGAGGAGGCTTTTCACGCCAAAGTAAGCGATCTAATCCGCCACCGCAGCTTCAACCATAATGAAAGTCAGAGAGTGTGGGTTCACATTCCAGATGGATACGACTTGTTATATTTGACTATATTCCAAATTCGGTTGTTTATTAATATTTTCGACCATGAGAGTTGTGCGAATTTACAGTCGTCAGTCCCATTTGTACGGAAGCGTAGAAGGGCCACGGTCAAAAAGATTTTTGGGTCTTACTATCTCCTACGTAGTACTTAATATCTCCTACGTAGGACTTAGTATCTCCTACGTAGGACTTAGTATCTCCTACGTAGGACATAGTATCTCCTACGTAGGACTTAATATCTCCCACGTAGGACTTAGTATCTCCTACGTAGGACTTAGTATCTCCTACGTAGGACTTAATATCTCCTACGTAGGACATAGTATCTCCTACGTAGGACATAGTATCTCCTACGTAGGACTTAGTATCTTCTACGTAGGAGTTAGTATCTCCTACGTAGGACTTAGTATCTCCTACGTAGGACATAGTATCTCCTACGTAATCTCCTACGTAGGACTTAGTATCTCCTACGTAGGACATAGCATCTCCTACGTAAGACATAGTATCTCCTACGTAGGACTTAGTATCTCCTACGTAGTACTTAATATTTCCTGTAGGAGATGATCGATATACGTTTATATGGATTAATCTGAAACGGTCGACTTAAAGCCCCAGACACGCACACAATCTCCTGTTTCACTGTTTCAGTCACTGTAAGAGTCTACAGTCATTCTACTAGTCTACTATCATGTGTTTCAATTTACTATTAGAGTCTACTGTTTCCTTCACTATTAGAGTCATGTGTTCAACTAATTGTTGCACATTAGTACTGTGTTGGACCGACTGTTATACTTTACTGCCTTGCGTTCAGTTTGCTCTACTTTTACGCGTTGCAGTTAGTTCACTGTTATATGATGCACTTTGTTACACTTTACTATTATGAATTGGATATTTCAGAGGTCGTTGCACATGAATCATAATCTGCGTGTACAGACGTGTCTTAGACTATAGGTGGCAATCTATGTGTACGTATCCCCTTATATTTATACAAATAACTATAATGACAATTCTTTGCCTTTTTGAATTTCGTATTGTTTTACGCCGCACTCAACACTTGTCCACCCCAGTCAAGTCAACCTGTAAACAACACACTTTTGCCCTGAACTATTATAGTTAAAGCACGAGGACGCTTGCGTCCGAATGTTTTAACGTTATAATAGTTCAGGGCGAAAGTGTGTTTTATTACACTATACATGGTGGTAGGGCGAAGTGTATTTCTTTTCTAAGATGCCAAATTTAATACTTTCTAAAGATAATTACGATTAAATTAAGGCAGAAAACAAACGACGGTGTCGGTGACCTAAATTAAGAATCCTCGCACAGGGCTAACTGGCGCGCTGTTCTATTGATGTGTCTGCCCCCTACGTTAAGATGAACGTTACCAGAAAAAAACAAATGATAACAGTTTGATGACGGTTTACGTTCGGATTAAATATCTTCTCTGAATTATTTTAATTACATCTGTCATTAACGTAAACCATATGGGGCAATATGAACGTTGCATTCCTACTACCAGCGTAAGTTTAGATCAGTACATCCAGAGGAAGTTGAGTAGTCAAGCGACATTCCACAATTGCATTGTGGGAATGTAAACATTACGAACGTTACCGTGTCGCTGAAAACTTGTGAGTCGAAATGACACATTTTAGCCGTCGTAAAACATAAACGTAATGTTTCCTCCAGTGATGTTAGCTGCGTGAAGCAACAGCAAACCAAGAAACTGGATGCAACGGTTTAGTTTACTGTAGGAGGCCGTACGAGGCGATGACAACTGACATGCATCGTGACGTCGCTTACATTGTGACGTAATGTAAAATGGTTCGATTACGAGGGGGCACACTAGAATGGCGCAGTGACGGGATAACGTCATTCAATTGTTACGTCATCAAAAAACTATACCTTTATTGTCTGATAATGTATTTTTTTTTCGATTGTTCTAACCGCTAGGCATCTTAGAAATTGCAATATATGCTTTCGCATCGCAATATATCGCAATATGAAAATTCTCTGCAATGCCCACCCCTATTCATGACTAGTTTAGTAGCTGGCTCAGAAATGCGCAAAAGGCAAAACGTGTCACCGGTGTTCGAGTCAGTTAGAAAGACTTATGCAGAGGTGAATGAGAATGTAAATGAAAGTGAATGACAAGTGGGCGCAATAACGCTACATGTTGCAGGGTCTGCACCCGGTTGTATTAAACGTGAATCATATATGTTATCACAATCATATCATATATTTGTCATTGAACCTCCACTAATTGATGTGGGATATTAGGGTTATGCAGTTTTAAAGGGCATCATCTGTCCATTAAATGACTATATGTGCTTAATGACGGTTCGCATAAGGATTAACCTGCCAAACTAAACATGCCTAACTAATACTATGCACTTGACTAACTGCAGGGGTCCGATAATGCTATTGTGTTTTAGAACTTTTAGAACTAACTTTGCCACCAGCAAAATGGTATTAGTAATTGACAGTTAAATATCGGTTTTCTGCATCCCATTGTTATGGCACCATTAACTTATGACTAAATAAATGTTTAATTAATTAATTGTTCACACAACCAGGTTTTGATAGACCTGCTATAATAATAGCCAACGCGATAACATCGGAAGCTCTCTCTACTACTGTTTCTCTCTTCTGTTTGCATACGAATCAGGAATATTCTGACATATTTATGTTGTAGGTGGGCATTGATTCCGACTATGGTTGTGCCGTCACGAACGGTCCGTGACAAGTCATCATTGTTGTCTTGTTGCAAATAACGTTTACAACGAGATGATGTTTTGTGTTTTGGTGAAAGTGTCTGGCAAGTTGGTGTTGTGCCATTCCTGCTTGCAGCGTGTCCACCTCAGCACTTTCGTTGATTTTCAGCAAGTTGTGGCATTATGCAAGAATTTTATGGTTAATGATTTTATGAGCACCTGATAAATTAACAGTTCATGTATGCTGTTTGCATTAAATAACCACTTAATAATAATACACGTGCAACAAGCGAGCATCCAAACTGCGCATTTCATTCACATTCACGTAATTGTAGAAGTGGCACTATTGAATTTCAGCATAACGCTGTAACATTATTTAAAACACAGCTGTTTTCATGAGTCAGTATATGTTGCTTATATGCAAAATAATCATTTTGAATGGTAGTACTGGCCTTTCAAGACCAATTCTTACACTTGTATCGTGTTACCTCACAGACATAAAAAATGATTTAACTGAAAACACTAATTCATGTGATATACTGAGGCCCAACAGTGTTTCATCCTTGCTCAGTATCAATCGCTGTTCTTTCTGTTTCGAATAGACTCAGGTCAAATAGCTGAAACGTTGCTGATTGTGGCATTAGGTAACAAACAAACACATCGAACTCACTAGACAAAGATCCTTACGAACCATCATAAGACGCATCACAACAAGGACAACTTTTATTAATCTTTTAAAGCAGCGATTGTGTACATCAGATTAACATCCATCATGAAAATAATTGTATTACAAATGATAAGAAGCTGTTGTATAATGTGAGGAGACTATTTTATACGACACATGTACAGTTAAGAATAGTTCCACATATAGTTGTCCTATTATAGTCATGACATTAAATACACATTTCAAGTATGTCTTCCTTACTGCCGAAATGTGCCAGGTACAGTTTATCACGAATATTCAAATAATTTTTGTCGATCTATTTGAGAAGTCAATATGGCATTTTTAGGCAGATTGTTCTATAATGTTCTTGCTGAAATGCTTAAATGTTCGAAAGAAATAGTTAATTAGATATATTCAGGTGACCGTTTGCTTAACATGTGCTCGAAATCTATCATTGTACCTCTACACACAGAGGATGATCTTACTAATCCAGCTGACTAATAAAGAATTTCCCTCATTGAATAGGGGAAACAAACATATCACACTAACATCAGTTTAACGCTGTAGGACAGAGTCCAGAAATATCTCTTGAAGCGTGTCACATTCATTGACTTGAAGAAAGCGTTTGATTCCGATAATCGGCAAACATTATGGCTTTGTTTGCAAACTTATGACATGAGGGGTAAACTGCTAACAAATATTAAAAGGTATGTTCATTAATCTAAGAGCATATTATGGTCAGTCAACGGGCTATTTCGACTGGTTTTACAAAAATACGTCAGTTAAACTTGCAGATGAACATAACTATTGAATTCTCGTTTACAAAGACATTGAATTTAGGAATATGCCTCGAAATGTAACTTGGCCAAAAGGTGAATCTTATTACCTTCCTGCTGTATGACCGACCCTTTCATGCGGCTCAAACACTTGGGGTTTTACTCATTATAAATCAATGTATACATGTACATAATTATAAAACATTTTTAAAGACAGACATATCAACT
Source organism: Haliotis rubra (assembly GCF_003918875.1). Lineage (NCBI taxonomy): Eukaryota > Metazoa > Mollusca > Gastropoda > Lepetellida > Haliotidae > Haliotis > Haliotis rubra. Next base: position 1,643,239 of record NW_025767057.1, read on the forward strand.
CCGAACTGTATGGTTTATGGCAAATGTGGAAAATGTAGTTTCATGCATATAAACAAATCTATTTCCCAAACGTGTTTTCTTTACTTATAATCAATCATCGGAATCTCTGTACATATATTTCTTGGAATATTTGCCAGATATTTTGGGTAAAATGTGATATCTTGACCTCGCCCAGTTTCAGTTATCAATTTGGAAATACAGTCGATACATAAAGTGAATGCCATCCGGATCATTGCTTTGCCTACCCAAGGAATATGATCGGTGGTGCGGTTCGGAGAACGATGAATCGTACTGTGGTCGTTTTCTGTGGAATCTGTGCAGCGCACGTAGCGCAACACGACAACAACTGTGATGATGAGTAGGTCGTGCATGACGCTGCTTGACAGCCGAACCGCGGATCATCCCCTTGTGGGCACATGGCTGCGGGAAGAAATATGTAGGCTGAATATGGCAGGGGAGAACTTACAGATGGTTCCTTTTGTTTGTTTGTGTCTATATCTGCTAGTTGGTTGTTTGTTTGTTTGCGTAATACCGCACTCGCCAACATTACAATTCGATGTTGGAAGTCTGAAGATAATCGTTTCGAGATCAAACAATCGAGTTAAATGAGCATTGATGCAAACAACTGGGATACCATTTTGTACATCCGTCATGTCAGCAAGTCTTATCCCATCAGCTGCATGTTATGAGGAGTGTATAGTGTTAAAAATAATTAACTGAATCACCGATTTCCCATAAAATAAGTTCTGTTTATATGTGATGCAGGCAATTTGTCCATTTGCGGTGTTTTGGGGTTTGGGGGGGGCAGGCTATGGGCTTTGCCACTTGAGATCCAGTTTCAGCAATGGCATCAAAAGGATTAGTTTTAAGCGAGGGAGTACACGTGTGGGTGGGGTGGGTGGGTGTGGGTGTGTGTGGGGGTTGGGGTGTGTGTGTGTGTTTGCGTGCATGCATGTTTTAGAAAGCGTAAACTATTGAATTAAGCTTGGGACTCATTTTCTTACGTTTTCGTGGATCCAATCAAAATACACTTTATGTTTGTAAGACTAGCTTAGGTAGTTTAGATATCTATTTATCATCCAAAACTGTGTTCCACTGGAGATATAGCTTGTGAGAGATCAAACTATATCTCCGAGGAGACAGTAGATTTTGTGCTTTGCCCTGACAATAAGATGAGGTCTGGAAATTGTTGACGTCACAATGTCATGACATCGCTGCACTACAAATCTAATGGTAGTACCGTGTTCAGATATGTACATTATTTCATTGAAAACTAATGAACAGTGATTTTTGATGATAAATAGAATCTCTCCCTCGAGTCTACTGACATCAATTATATCAACAATCGTTGTAACGTTATCAACTCGTGTTGATATAACTGATTCTCTATATACTAGTCTTTGATAACCAGTACCAACATTATTAACAGCAAATAAGGCTATGGAGTTACATATTCATAACATGGATATTTTGTCATAGTTCATTGTTATATCGTGTCTAAGACACCATCGGGTTATTACCTGATTTTGCTGGCGCAGCAGCATTGTAGACACACACACCACGTTCACACCACTGGAAAAGAAATGTTTAATGATAAATGACAAGTGTCTCACTATTATGATGGGTGATGAAAAAACAATACCCCCATGTCCTCTTGTTGGCAACAATCGTGTAATGCAGTTCCAATGGGGTTTTTTACGCTTATAGTTAACATTCAGTGCATTACATATCAAAACATTACAAATTCAACCAGTTCAAATAGGGTTTAGTCGTTGATTAAAAATGATAACTACGTTCACCTTCTTATCGCCACATGATGTCTGTTCCAAGGGAATCGACCTAAAGCATGGGTTCCCATCCCTCGAACAGTACATGGTTCGACACATCGACTCAAAATTGGTTCCATTTTCATAAGTTGAAAACTCCTGGAATTATAGAGAACAAATATCCATTGTGTTGTTTGTTATATTTAATAGTAAAACATAAAAAGGAGTGTTTCTATACAAATTCATGTTATCTGTATCAACAACTGACCTACAAACAATTAGTTAATTATGTTAGAAGTACCTGAATTGCTCTTAAAATAATTCATAAACCATAAATGATGTCCATTAAGTCTGTTTCCAACTTTTCGTTGTAAGTAAGACACAATAACAGCCTTGCTAGTGACTATGTTATGATCACAAAGTGATACAGCACAATAATTGTATGTTACAGTTTTCATCTTTTACCATATTTGGGAAACGTATTATTTCAACATCAGTTGTAAAATCCAATTTGTGATAATACATTGGTCAGCGACCATTCATGTTACATTCGTTTACTGTTTACATACTCTGCAAAATGTCGACTCAGATCGCAGTCGTGCTGCACACTGCTGATCGCCATTAATCGTTTGACCTGCTCGCTGCCCGTTCGTAGAAAGAGTCGAACTGGATATAGATGTGTTGAGAGCGCATGTTCTTCTAGAAGAAAAACAGAATGGAAAACGTCGATGTATGTTGTGTTCTTTACCATTTTCTGGGAAGGCTATTTGCATTAGTTAAAAACATTAAGGTCAAACACGAAGGAAATTGGCTGAGAAGTTAAACTCAGCTACAAGTATGTCGATGATCAGATGTCGTTCAATAACGGTAAAATAACTAGTAATTACCTCCAGTTAATTTACACACTGAAACGGCACATAAACCAGTGGTCCATCTGGGTAAAGACGACCAGTGAGACTCTCTTGTTTGTTTCATTTTTTTAAATATAGAACATAAACGTTCACAGTGACAAAAACTCTTCACCAGACTCAACTATGGATGACTTCAAGTTTATGACAGACAATTTGCTAATTATGAGCAATACACCAGCACCTCCAGCCTCCTGTGTCTTTTTACACTTCATGAAGTACACTCTATTGTTCTCATTCTCGGTCTTTCTCTTGCTCAAAACAATTTAAGGCATCAGTAAAACGTTCAAAACATCTGGTTGACACCTGGAAGGCATTTCCAAATGCTTCGCAGCAGTGACACAAATGATGCAGCCCGATGGAATTCTCAATTTCGACAATATTTTCCCGTGTTTGTGTTTGGCGGGTGAACGTTTGGTTTTGCATGTGTTCTTGAAGGATGCCAAACCTTAGGCAGGATAGTATTGTTCACCTTTTTTACCACCATGTGATAGAGACTCATAACCAACTCCTTACAGTGAACTCTCCTTTTATGACAAATTACATGTGAATATGGATAGAGTTTTGTCGCATTGATCATATTGTTTTTTCTTACATACCAGAAAGCAATTTGATTAATAGATATTATCAAGGTATTTTGAAATGCAAGTTACTAGCGTGAAGTATTTGTTCATCTCAGAGATGGCCGCTTTTTAGTAATAAAACTATATATTACATCATGCATCTAAAGATATAGATGTGAGGAAATGGTAGGGTGAATGTTGAGACTAAAATTTTAACTTGAAATAGATAAATGATATTCCACACAGCAATTCCTATATCCTCCTGGTGTACATATTGTGGTACATTTCTACGTGGTTATTGCCAATTAACATTCCAAACATGTAAATCAGTTGTAAGCTTCACAGAGGTTACACGCGGCATATTAAACATCACTTTGGATCCATAGGTGAGATATCCACTTTGAAGGATATACACCACACCTCAACTCTTTAGTCCACTGCTACACACTTTTTCTCACTTACTCTGGAGCAGATAGCGTTGTCTTTAAAGTCGCCACAGAACAGGGTGAGAAGGTCCAGGGATTGGATGGAGCGAGTGGGGAGGGGAAATTTAGTGTAGATGTCATTACAAACAGGTCGGTATTGTTGCAGCCACTTTCGGAGTCATGTCTCAAACCCAGGCTAAAACAGAAAGTCAAAATATATGCCGTTGTTAGGAATAATGGTATTGGTATAGGTATGAAATAATTAATAGATTATGTGTAACTATTGAATACCATTGATACATTAAAAGCATTGATTTATCTCTGAAGAAACTATGAAGGTCATATCACTTGCACTACTAATAACGTACCCCAAACAGTGGAAGGATATTCTTGTAGCAGCAAAAGTACTTACATGTGTCCAAGCTCATGAGCAGCAATGATCCCAACAATATTATCAGGAAAGTTTCTGGTAATGCTTACAGGTATGTCCGTGCACAAAGTATTAAGAGTGGCCACACCTGGAAAAGAAACTTTTACAATAACAGCCTGTCCAACACATGGAACAAGTAGTAAGGAAAATACTACATTCAGATTACATCTTACACAATACCCATAGGTTCTTATGCTGATATTTTAACACCTCATACACATAATAATACAATTATTATCATATTACGGGAGAAAAAAACGGACACAATATTTACAATATTTCTCAATCGGTATCCAGGATAGAGTGAGTAGATTTGAATACAACTCCCTGTGATTCACCACTGGTGAATATGTTATCACAAAAGCAGAAATGGAAGACGAAATTGGCGGAGAAGAAGAGTGAGGCGGGGAAGAAGGCGAACAAGAAGGCGGGCGCGGGGAGAGTGAGTTGAAAAGAAAATGGTTATGGAAAGGCTGATAAGTAAGTGGAGATGAAGAGGAAAGTGGAGAAAATAGTAGAGACAGGGGTGAAATGACGGCAAAGAATAATGTGTAATAAAGACAGACAAAAAAGTAGTCGGGACTTACCACTAGTGACCCCTCCGTGTAATATCGCAAAAACGGAAGTGGAAAAGGGAGATGATGGAGAAGAAGAGCGACAAAAAGGAGAAGGAGAAAGTGGAAAGGGGAGATGTGGTCGAGGGTCAAAATGAAAGCAAAGAATATAGTGAAGGAAGACGGAGAAAAAGGTTGAGTTGAAGGGGGAAAAAAGAAAGGAGGGGAGAGATTAAGGCAAAACAAGAAAGGAGAGAAGACGGCTGAGAAGAAGATGGAAAAGACGAGGAGGAAGACGGTCGAGATGACAAAAAAGTACAGTATGCACAATACCTAAAATCCAAGCTCTCGAGTCCAATATACTTAAACCCACCTGCGACTCCCCCATCTTCTAAGCCATACCTGTAATAAGAGATATGAAATCAATGATCAGATACATTTCACATACACAATGTGGTCATAATGTTCTGCAGTATGAGGTTCGTACATCTGTGCAGATCTCCCAATAACAAATATCTTCTCGGGAGAGCTTCGTCCCTAAGTCAAGATCGCGGGTGGGAATTCCTTTATTACCTCAGTCTCTCATCACTGGTCACATGTGGTAAAGTTCGCCCACCATGTGACCATAATGTGTAAGGAAAACATACTATAAAAGAATTACGCCCATCCTACGACAGATCGATCTGAAACTGATACCTCAAATAAATAGAACGTCCATCAGTGGCGTACCTGGCTTATGAATACTTAAAGCGACATTCGCTGATAGTTATATCAAACAGGTGTGTAATCTCTGATAAATACACACGTCCCTAGTATGGTAATCTACCCTTAGTTGTTGGCAATCTATAGCATGTTTATAAATTGTATTGTCATTTAGAGTTAAAAGCTAGTTTTTTTTATCTGTGATAATCTAGCTGTTTTACTGTCCTCGATGTCAGGTTTTAAAAATTTACTTTCAATTACTATAAATCGATTCGATTCGGTTAACTCAGTCACTATAAATACACACATATATAACTCATGTACCTTACCTTGTGAAGATCATATAGGCGTCGGCTGATCTACGAGCGTTTGCAAAGAGGTAATCTGCATGGCTTTGGAGAGCAGGTCTCGCAGGTACCAAACTTCCGTTCTTTGTGGTTTCCGTCCAAGGAGACTCAGAGGCGGACTTAATTAACGCAACAACAGATTATGAGATACCCTACCTCACCGTAGAAATGATATCAAAATAAAAACACACATTCTGGCAGACTCTTTGTCAGAATTTAATGTATTACGACCCGGATCATTATTTTTTACTTAGAATATTATATATTATAACTGTTATGTATTCATCATAATAACTGTAACTGAAGATCACGTGTATGATCAAGCATGCCGTAAATGTAGATTTCCACATGAAATGTTCATATATTTGATCCAGATATTAATAGAGATATAATCGTTCTCTTTCTTACGGTGGCAATGTCGATGTACTTTATCCAGACAGTGATGGAGATGGAAGAGTCCTGTTCATTCACTGTGTCATATCGTATCTGCATCTGTCATATCAAGTCTCAATTTAGGAACAAGGCAATTAGGGATAAACAAAAATGCAATAAGAAAGAAATCTTTCATAAAGATTTTTAATTAATCTTTCATAAAGCTTTAATAGCTATTCAGATTAAGATAGGTGTTAGACGATTTCATGTACTGCAAACTATTGAAAGAACAGTTAATTGTGTATTTAGCAAGTCATACATTGAAATTATGGTAAATGATGTGCTATGTTCACTATAACACAGGATGAAGTGCAGTCTATAGACATGATAAAATATCCAACAAATCTGTCTACTGGTTGTCAGTTTTACCATTTCCTCCACGAAGGCATAGTACAGTCTCATGTTGGAGATGGTGACCGTAGTGTTGCCCCCGGCGGCCTGAAGAAAGCTGTGATAAAGGACACGTGTTAATTATTTGGACATATAACTGTGACGTATTAAAAATAGGTAATTTTACTGTGTATATACAGGAGGTGTATGTCATATATGTAGCAACTGCTTCCGAGGTTCAGTAAATAGAACGTATGCCCGAAGACATTATTGTGCTATGTCAAAAGACCAGAGAAGATAAGAGGCCCATAATATAATTGTTGCCCTGCCATGTTCTCGACATCAAGGGGACTTAACACGGGGGCTGAATGGCTTTATATGAGTCTTCAATGGGACATTAAATCCCATTTCACCTCACCACTATGTCGCTGAGGGTATCTTTGAACACCAAAATAGGACTTACACAGTGTAGTCAGAGAAATCAGGGAACAGACCCATCTCAATGGTATAGTGAGTCTGACCGTTTGACATGCCTGGAACAAATAACATGCATTTATTTCAGATGCATTCATTACATTTTTACCTAATGCCTTCTTATTCGACGCGATTTTTTCAGTAAGTGAGTATTTTTCTACGTCGTCCTTACCACTATTCCAGCAATATCACGGCGCAATTCTCTTCCCACATTGTTCCAATGAGGGGGTTGGAACAAGAGTCGTCCGATTGCCGAACACATACATTAAACACTGGACTGCCCCAGCACTCGGCAAGTCCTTGGAAGGTTTCATAGAATGGTTAGTACATTTAACGGAATGCCTTGTACACTATTATATTTGATAGAACATACAATTTCGATTAATGCCTTGTACGTTTGAAGGAATACCTTGTACATTTGATGTAATGCCTTGAACATTTGATAGAATTGCTTGGTTATCGGAAGGAAACTCAAACTGAAGGTCCACTGTGTCATTATTCATATCCAAGGACACAATCTCGCGCAGCTCGTGCTGGTTTCTGCCTGTGGACGCCTGTCGCTTGTCCAGGTGATGTTTCTTTGGCCAGATCTTGTACGTCCGGTTGTTGACATGGACCGCCCCAGCCTGAAGAAGCATACCATCAACAGGATATGTGTACATATTATCTAACTTATGACTGGTATAATGCTGACAAACTAACATCAGATCAGCTCGAAGCTGACAAACTAAACATCAGATCAGCTTGTTCGAATGCATGATCATCGGATCCTGATACTCTTCTCTGTACAGCGAAGCCTGTCCGTCTGTACGTACACGGATTAGATGTAGAACTTTTTAAACATTAGTTGTTGTGTATGCCCTTCAAGGTGTTTGTGTTACTCTGCAGTCATTACTACCACACTCGACATGCCTGTAAATGGGCATACCGTATTGATTAACATGCGTTACAAACTGAAACATTTAAATACAGGTTGCACTTAAAGCCACACGAAAGATAATAAATAAGGCCTCACTACGGGTGATCACTACTTACCAGTTGATATACACTCTCTGCTTTTCGAGTAATGATGGCGGCCGACCCTTGTGCAGAGTTTCGATAAACAGCAGTGTTCTGTTTCAAACAAACATTGTCAACATTTTGTCAAATAAATCGTTTTGCTTGGATGAATCCGTATTTATGAAATATTGTTTGCTTACTGTTTCGAATATTATGATCGATTTTGGCTGCTGTCATTGACACGATGGTTTTTGTGTACTCATAATAAATAATAAGGATCGTGACATATATTATGCAACTGTGTGCTAAGTCTTAAAGAGAAACAAAACTCAAAATAAAAATTCCTAATCCCAAACTGTTTTGTGCAATATATATATCTTTAAAGTTACTGCTTACGTCATGCTGTGGGAGGTCAGTTTGAAGAATTGATCCACCTTCATCGGTCACGTAGACAGGGTAACTCTCTATGTCTCGTTCACTTCGTGTCAAATTAAGTGAAACTTCAGCGCCAGAGAGTTCAATCCGGAACTGAAGAACATCGGGCATGTGCTTGGCGGATCTTTCATGACGAATGTGAGCAGAATGGATTAACACTGGATCCACCACATCTGTGAAATAACGCTGATTTGATTTACCAAAGCATCCTGTCTACATTTTCAAGAAATTGTACTATTATCTTAGAAATGAAAAGGACCCACAATTGAAGGCTTCTATGAAGCATAATAACCAAAACATGGATTTGTATGAACTTACAGATGTGAGACTGAGGACGTTTCACTCCGCCTTCAACAAGTTACAGCAAAGGACACAAATCATATGCTTCTTAAAATATATCCATGCATCCGATCGAACCAGGTTTTTGGTTTAATTTTAACACTAAAAACTACTTAACCGCCAGAAGGTTTATTCAAATCATTTTAACGAAAGTTTAGACAAGTGTACTTTTGATCATAGAATTTGGAATATGGTGCCATCCACTTTGTGTCACAATAAGGCTGATATGACTGACACATACACATAAACATGTTAAACAGAAATATAACATCACCTACCTGAAACACCATACTGCGACTCGTCCATGAAGGCGAGGGAATCAACTGACGTAAATATTCCAAACAATATGAGAGTCAACAACATCTCAGCAGAATTAGATGTAGTCAATACCTGTATCATTTCAAAGGACAGGCGCTGGTTGTGCAGTGACTATTGCATGATCACCTTTTATAAATGTTACACAGGACCCTGGGTATAACCATCTTGAATATCCAGCCAATCAAGTGATGTGATGGTAATTACCTATTCTTATCTTTGCTTGGGGCCGAAAACTTTTCTGATCATCGTGGTCAATAGCTTCCAACATATTAAAAGCCTCGGGTTACGAGATAATATCAGCCGTCACCTGGTCATCCTTCATTCTGATGGTAATTTCAAAGTACTTATCATGCATTGTCTTGGCCGATCACTGATATGACTTGGTGTACATTCTACGTTATACGCTGAAAGATTGATACAGGCAAAAGAGTATTTTCTCGTGTACCTTTTTATGGTATAGTCCGTTTGGCTCAAAATCGGACCGATGAATTGCAATCTAACTCGAAAACATATAATTCTCAATGAAACACTGATCATAATCATAACATCAGACCAACTCTGTGATTCTATAGCAGAATTTATGTCCTAAAAATAAAAAAAAGTTGTTTACCAAACTATCATTAAGATTTTGACGCAGTTCACTATTTGTTACGAGGGAGGGATATGTACAGAGTGTATATATTTACCAGGGAGGGATATATACAGAGTGTATATATTTGCACACAACTTATCATCAGATAAAGTTACTGCTTCAAATTTGCAAACAAAGGCAGTAGATACAGCATTCCTTGCTAATTCATTTTAGTGTAAATCACGGGGCGGCGGGGTAGCCTAGTGGTTAAAGCGTTGGCTCGTCACGCCGAAGACCCGGGTTCGGTTCCCCACATGGGCAGAATGTGGATATTGCTGGAATATTGCTTAAAGCGGCGTAAAAATAAACTCAGTCAGCAGTGTAAATCACTGTCCCATGTATGGCTGCATCAGTCGTGAAAAGAAATTGTTGTTGTAAATATACCGTATTGTGAGTGATGTGATATTTGCTGTGAATCATTAGAAAAAGAAGTTTCGATGTTTGTATCTGGCGACAAGACTTTCTTTCACAGGAAAACCATCACCAGATATGGCATCAGAGGATTCAATATTTTGAAATGAAACTGGAAGTGCTTAAGAAGAGATATTTATAACTTAAAGATCAACTCTGAAATACCTGGAAACGACTCCCTCAGTCAGAATAACAATAGTCTTTTAGTCAAACTTGGCCCGATCACATTGAAAAATATTTGACAGTCCATGTTAACAGTCATGAGGACCTTTTCTCTGGGTTCGAAGATGCTAATATAGCAGATGTTGATACTGAATTATTACGACACATGCTAGAGACTCCTTTTATGTGAGATGAAAGACGGGAAAACATTTCGCTTCATCAGATGGACATAACAAGATTATTTCTGAGTTATTTAAACATTCTACATAAGTAACAGAAGATGAATATTCCCGGCTAATGGTTTGAAAAGGTTAGTCACAATCTGGTTTCAGGCGCAAGGGTATTCGACAACTGACCATACATTTATGTTAAAAGAAGATAACATAGTACTTGGCAAAGACACACAATACACAATATTCGTAGTTTCTTAATCTTTCGATTCTGCTTATAGAAAATAAATATGGTCAAGCTTCAAAACAGCAGTAAAATTGGAAAGCTAATATTTCTGAATGTATCTGAATGTAAGGACTTGTGTGCGACATAACGATAATATATCTGACATCTTTGAAAGGTTTTCCTACCCCAGCAATGTATTATCTCAACAAATTCGGCAAAACTATGACATTCATCTGTCATAGAAACTGTGAAGGTATTTCTTCTTTTGATATAGTAATATTTTCAAGCAAAGTACCTGCACCATATGATCAATCTAATTTTGATACAATGGAATTCATCTATCAGCAGAAAAATGCAAAATTTATTCGGTCAGCTTTTCTTGTGGACGCCTGTCGCGAGCTAAATGATAACTAAAAGACAAAATGAGGGTATTCGCTACATATTCTATGAGTCTTTAGGCTTATACTCCATAGGCTGTCTTGGCAGATGCATGCTAACCAAGCTGATGATCAAGCTAAGACGATCCTAAAATGAATTTCTTATGCGAAACTGCGTTAATGTTGTGTCTGGAGATGTGTAAACAGGTGTACGTGGTCCGGAGGTTTAGGGGATTAGAAATATGTGATGTTATGCAAAACGTTCATTTATTAGCATGCAAAGGATTCCCTGGTGTGCATCTCACTTGAATGTCTATGGAGAAGAAGGAAGATACCCATTTATAATTTTTTTCAAGACGAAAACGATAAAATACAGGATTAAATCAGTTAAAGTGTAACGCGATTCCAAAGAAACTTTACAACAGACGATTACTTTCTGATCACACATACTGGGCATCTTCTGTTTAGTTTTGGTATTACATGGTCAAAATAGGACAGAAGGGTACCAGATATTTTCACGTATTCTTCTACTCAGAACCAACACATACCTACATTCAGAACAGGCATTGTTCTTTATCACTGTCCAGGAAACCAGCACCTTTTCCTTCTCATGGCGTGAAGATATCAGACATTTTTTACTTTTGTGATTTAAACTCTGCAGAAAATGAATCTTCTTTCGTACTACTATGTCCACTGTATTTTAATCTCAGAAACATTGTTTGTGTCCTTTGTCCGAGTTCATGAAAGTTGTTTCATCAATGTCAAGTAACAATGACGTAAACGATACCTGTCAGTTTAGATATTTCATGCCATGAACTTTTACTAACATATTTGTATGCACACCCATTACTGTATATACTATAGGTACTTTAGTCCTGTGAAATCAGAGTATAATTATGACTATACACGTGATTGGTTAGTGACGGCTCCTTGTATTCAGTTTGTTGTGTTAACATTTATATATTTTGTCTAATCGTGTAACGATAGTGTTAAGTCTTGACTTTGTTTTTCAGATTGTTGCCGGGGGTTTCATTCAATGTGTTATTCACGCCGTTTGTGGAGAATAACAAACATGCTTTGCGGGTTGTTTCTTTTTTTTTTCATTTTGAGAATACGATGGGGGTGTCATATTTTATCAGGACAGTTCAGATACCCAACCATTCCTTTGGCTATCCATGCCAACGTTAGCATTTATAATCCGCCACCGTTGTTTCAACGATAATGAAAGTCTGAGAGTGCGCCTTCAGATTCCAGATGGAATAAAAAATGTACAAGATTCTATTACTTTCTGACAATGTGTCATTCCAAATATAACACTTGTTATATTTGACTATATTCGAAATGTCATTATGTATTTCAGAACTTTCGACCATCGGAACCGTGCCAATTTATAGTCGTCGGAGTGGTACGTGCGTGATATAGATTACCAGCTGCCAGACTGCCGTGGAAGCCATCTGACTGAGTGTGTTAGATTGCGGGCTTTGTGCTTCGTTTGGGATCCAAACCAAGGCTGTGGTATAACCTGTACTTCACTGAAAAATGTTATATCCCAAATATAACATATGTCACATTTGACCATTTTCTACATGGTGTTGTATATTAATAACTACTTTAGTAGCTGGCTGAGAAATGCGTAAAGGCATGAGGCATAGTGTGTCACCTGTGTCCGAGTCAGTTAGAAAGAGGTGCAGAGGTGGATGAAAATGTAAATGAAAGTGTTATTTATAACACAACATACTGCAGGGTCTGCATCCGGTTGTATCAAACGTGAATACTACATTATTTAACACTAAAACTCAACAATATTGAAATGTGGCTGGTTGTGGCGTTAGGTAACAAACAAACAAATCGAACTCACTTGACCAACAAAACACGCATCACTAGAAGGAAAACGTTTATTAATCCTTTAACAGAGCGATTGTATACATCCTAGAAAAACCCATCATGGAAATAGTTGTTTTACAAATGATAAGAAGCTGTTGTATAATGTGAGGAAAGTCATTTACATGACACATGTACAGTTAAGAATCGAAGAATACTTCCACAAATATTTGTAACCAATTAAAGTCATGACAATATAATTATATTCATTTAAAGTATGTCTAACTTCCTTACTGCGAAATGTTTGAAAACTTAACCATTTCTTATACAGATACTGTCACTCGACAGACTCCAGAGAGTGCAACAGTGCAACCAGAGCAATCACCAACACCAGACGTCGAGATCACATCTACCCGAACTTACAAGATCTCCATTGGCTACCAGTGGGACAGCGTATACAGTTCGAGATCATGGTGTTCGTCTTCAAATCGCTGCATTGTCTAGCTCCAAAGTACATCAGTGAACTCATATCCATCTACACTCCAAGGAGAGCTCTCAAATGTAAACATTATTATTGTTTATTTACATATCCTCACGAATATTCTACTGATCTATTCCAGGAGTTAATAAGACCTTTTCTCCAATTTATGTTTTAATGTTCTTGTTAAAATGCTTAAATGTTCGAAGAAATAGTTTTATTAGATATATTCAGGTGGCATCTACACAAAAAGGATGATCCTACTCATTCAGTTGACTAATAAGGAATTTCCCTCAATGGTATACATGTATATTGAATAGGTGAGTTGATTTTGAAATCAATATTCCACACTAACCACATTTTAGGCTATAAGACAGAAATAGTCCAGAAATATCTCTGAAAACGAAAGCGTTTGATTCTGTTAATCAACAAACTTTATGGCTTTGTTTCCAAACTTCTGTCCTGATAGGTAAAATGTTAAAAGGTATGTTCATAAATATAAGAGCATATTTATGTTTTGGTGGTCAGTTAACAGACAATATCGATTGGATTATGCATCGAAATTTATCCTGTTGTATGATGCAGAAACACAATGGAGCCTAATATGCGGCTCATATCTTTACAATTTGTGAATCAATAAAGAAAATACATGCATACTTGCATAAAGACCGGAATTTCAACTCCGAACTGTTTATGGCAAATGTGGAAGAAGTAGTTTAATGCACGGAGACAAATCTATTTCCCAAACGTTTTTCTTTACTTAAAATCATCGGAATCCCTGTACATATACTTCTTTGAACATTTTTTCGGGATATTTGGGGTAAAATGTGTGATATATTGATCTTGGTCTTGACTAATTTCCGTTATCAATATGGAAATACAGTCGATGAATAAAGCGCACGTCATCCGATTAACTGGTTTGTCTACCCAAAGAATAGGATCGGTGGCGCGGTTCGGATAAGGATGTATCGTACTGTGGTCTTTGTCTGTGGAATCTGTGCAGCGCATCTACATGCTAATAATGAACAAATGAATAGAAAAACTTCATTTTTACATGCTTAACATAGATCTATGATATTAGCATGTTGAATTTTGTCAAAACCTATAATGATAAACGGTCCACAGTGTGAAGAGTTTCTGGATTTTTTGCAGAATTAGACTTTGACGTGTGTAGAGTTACTGTTTGCTGTTGGTGGTACACTTGAATCAGACACAGAGATTTCCCGGAGGTCTTTGGTACAATAAAACATGGGGATCGGGATCAAAACCCGTTTCCGTTATCGATATGGAAATACAGTCATTAAATAAAGCGAATGCCATCCGGTTCATTGGTCTGCCTACCCAAAGAATAGGATTGGTGGCGCGGTTCGGAGAACGATGAATCGTACTGTGGTCGTTTTCTGTAGAATCTGTGCAGCGCACGTAGCACAACACGTCAACAACCTGAATGGTGAGTAGGTCGTGCATGACGCTGCTTCACAGACATACGCTGGGTCATCCCCTTGTGGACACTTGGCTGTGGGAAGAAATATGTAGGTTAAAACTTGCACATGTTTATTTGTTTGTTTATTAGTTTGTTTGTTTGCCTAACAGTCAGTAATATTCAAACTAGATGATGGCGGTCTTTACATTAGCATGTCTCCGTCAGTTACTGGGTCCATGGCCACTGAATGTACCATATGACAAGAAGGCGTTGCTGAAGAGAAGTGCTAACCCGGATATCATCTCTATGCTGACCATCGTACACATTCAATGCTTTATGGAGGTGTCAAATACGTACAGGTGAATATATCTAAGTCCAACCAGCATACTGATGTAGTGACAGCCAGCATTGTGAGCTGACAAATGACATTTGCTGACAGAATGTCGATCACTTCGTCTGCAATTTCGTCCGTTTAAGCTTTCGAAACGAGTTTCTCCGTATCTCCGATCGGTTCCAAAGTGCGTACGTTCGCCTAGACGAAGAGGTTAACTTACTCAGACTTAAAGAAGACAGGGAAATGTAGGAGTACAGATGATACATCTTTTCGAATGTTTCTATGAGACTTTTCAAATTGTAAAATTGCCACACCTCTTACCCTTAATATAC
Organism: Haliotis rubra; assembly: GCF_003918875.1. Taxonomy (NCBI): domain Eukaryota; kingdom Metazoa; phylum Mollusca; class Gastropoda; order Lepetellida; family Haliotidae; genus Haliotis; species Haliotis rubra. Next base: position 1,658,626 of record NW_025767057.1, read on the forward strand.
AACAAAGTTCGTTACTTATCGATGATTTCCATCAGTCAAGACCGAGTTAACCAAAGGGAATACGGGTACTCCGATCAGTGTAATACCGAATGGGTAAACTACCCTTGGCATTTTTGTATAATAAATGTGAAAATGTTCAGATTGTTGTTTACACTGTCAAACGTACACGGATACATTTGGCTATATGTTTTTTCAGGTATGTTGTCACTTTAGGGCAATGCTGGATGATAACACGAAGTGTGGTTTTTAGACAGTGCGAGGATATATTAAAAACATTGCTTTTAGGTCAGAATATATCTTTATATCTGTTAACCAGTACCAAAAAGACCAAAAACTCTTAAGGAATCTTACGGATTCGAGTCATGGATGTCTTATCATAGAAACTGTAGCATCGGGTTATTACCTGATTTTGCTGGTGCAGCAGCATTGTAGACACACACCCCGCGTTCACACCACTGGAACAGAAATATTTAACAGTCAGTGCGTCATGGTAATTATAAAGAGTGGTCGAGAATAGCATTGGACTGTTTTGAATTATACATTTATGTTCATACAATAATTACGTTTCTTTAATATATTTAAATCTATTTTGATGAAATTATGTACCTTAATAATTAATATGTAGTGCAACTCTCTTTTCACGATCATTTTATTTATACACTTCAGATGTAAACATAAACAAACACTCGTTTGTCTACCATACACACTGTTTGATAGTTCTTGAGTATATTACCACCTAATATTGTTTGCAACAAGATGTATTTGGTCAAACAAATTTACACCTAAAGTACACCTAATGTTTTATACATGCAATGATAGATACTATTAATACTTGTCAACATGAGCCGATGTCGAGCAGTTCCTTTTTAATAAAGACAGTCAATTCAAATTGAAATGAACCAGGAACAAAGTATTGTAACCATTCTTAGACCTATACGAGTGTAGGATGTGTGTTTATTGTAGGTCTAAAGATGTGCTTTTGTCATGAGACATGAACAGTTAAACTGCTTTGCAAGTATTGAACTTTATATTAGTATTGTCAGATAGAATGAAGTTTTTGTGTCTGATACAATTTCACACAGAGAATTTCCAGATATTTGCAGTTTATGTCGCATTCAAACCAAAGGATAAACACATATCCACATTAAATCGCATTGACCATGTGTCACAATTATAACGGGGGTGAAAGAACAATACCCAATGTCCTTTCGTTGGCGAGAATCGTGCTATAAAATTCCAAACTAGTATTGTTTTGCTAACGTTTACTGTATTACAGGTCAAACAATTATAAATTCAGCCAGTTCAAATCGAATTTAGTAATTAATTTTCAGAAGATAACAGTGTTTACCTTCTTATCGCCACATGATGTCTGTTCTAAAGGAATGAAGGCAAAGCACAGGTTTCCAGGTGCCAAGCAGTACCCAATTCTACACATCGACTCAAAATTGGTTCCATTTTCATAAGGTGAGACACCCTGGAAATGTAGAGAACAGAAATCCATCAAGGAACGATTGTGTTTGTTTGTTTGTTGTTTTTAAAAGACAACACAACACATAAAAATAAATGTTTCTATACACATCATCTGTATCAACCACTGGCATACCACCAGTTAGTGTATGTTAGATGTATCTGCAATTTTCTCCAAACAAATCAATAATTCATAAACCATATCTGCTCTCCACGATGTCTTTTTCCATCCTTACGTTATAAACTTGATATAATTACAGATATACCTGTGACAATTGTGATAACAAAGTGAAACATATTCAAGGTGTATGTTCAAATTTAGTAAAGGTTTGGATCTTTAATCATATTTGGAAACGATTCATCACGTAATATTTTCACATCTCATATTCTCCAAACAAATCAATAATTAATCATAAACCAACTCTCCTCTCCACGATGTTCTTTTTCCATCCTTTTATTATAACCTTGGTATAATTAGAGATATACATGTGACAATCGTGATAAGGGAAACATTTTCAAGTTGTGTTAGTTTAGGTCTGGGTCTTTTATCAAATTAGAAACAATTCGTGACATATTATTTCCACATCATTTGTATAAGTAAATGGTGATAATAAATTCGTCACCGGCGGTTAATGTTCACATACTCTGCAAAATGTTGAATCAGATGTAAATCGATCTGCACACTGCTGATCAGCATTAATCGTTTGACCTGCGCGTCGCCCGTTCGTTGAAAGAGTCGAACCAGATATAGAGGTGCTGAGAGCGCATGCTCTTCTACAGGAAGAACAGAATGGAAAATGTTGATGTAGTTCAGGTCTTTTCTTTGTTATGGGAACGCTCAAGTTGCATTTCAATTTAAAACGAGGGAAACTGGCCTAACAAATTAAACCCAAGTTTCAGTTATGTGGATAATATGATATTGTAGAATAACACTCAAATTCCCTTTTGTTGACCTGAACTAGAAATATAAGTGACAAGTGGCGCACCTGGGTAAAGAAGAACAGTCATACCAACTGTTTGTTTTATGTTTTTAGAGATTTAGCTCATAAACATTCATAGAGACAGACTATGTCCTCTGCTTTCCACATGTACAAACTTACTCTGGAGCAGATAGCGTAGTCTTTAAGGTCGCTACAGAACAGGATGAGAAGGTCCAGGGATTGGATGGAGCTTGGGGAGAGGGGTAACTAAATCCAGATGCCATTACAAACTGGTCCGTATCATTGCAGCCACTTTGGGAGTCGTGTCTTAAGCCCAGACTAAAACAAAAAGTTAAAATATATGCCACTGGTGCACTGGCATAGGTATATAAAAGTAATAGATTATATTTAACTATTGAATGCCACTACTAATGCAAAGGTTTTGACTCACCTTTGTAAGAACGATAAAGGTCACATGTCTATTCTAAGAAAGCATCCCAAACAGTGAAAGGGTATTCACTGAATCACTTACGTGTGTCCAAGTTCATGAGCAGCTGTGATCCCAACAATTCCACCAGGAATGTTTCTGGTAATGCCTACAGCTATGTCCTCGCACAAGGCATCAATTACGGCCACACCTGGAACAGAAACTATGACCATCACTCTCCGAACAATACCGCATTCAGATTAAAATCTTACGCGATACTTGGAGTATTCCTGGGTTTGTGAGTTAGTGACTTGTACCCGTGTAATTTCCATGTGAAATGCATTTATGATCCCATCATTGGAGACATCCGAGTTTTCACGAAACAATTTTCATGGAAAGAAATTGCACTTTGTCGAAAAAAGGGGTGGATTTCGTTTCCGGAGCATAACTAAAAAAACGCCCGTTATCTATCAACCAAATCTTGCAGATATATCACACAGATCCTGAAGTGGTGCTTTTTGCCACTATTCTGTTTTTCTTGATTTCCACGGAAACAATTGGTCTTAGTTTCAAAAGGAGGGGTGGATTTCGTTTCCGGAGCACAACTTTGACTTTTACTCATAGTGGTGTGTTTGTCCGGACAATTTCTCTAAAACTAAATGGTATTCTCTTATGAAACTGTGCACACACAAAGACCATCTTGCCTTGTGCTACTTGTTAGGAATTTATGTTTCCATGGCAGCACGTTTGATTTTGACCCTGTTCATAGTGTTGTGTTTGTCAGGACCATATCTCGAAAAATTGTCATCTGCTGCCTTGTGCTATAAGGGATTTTTTAAATTTGCATTTTCTCCTTTAATTTTGATATTGGTGTGTACCTGACACAGAAGTACAAGTTTACGAATCCCAGTTCCATGTTATTGTTTTGGTAGCTCGATAACTACTCTCGTATGCGGACGGACAGATTAGATAGAATTTCTCTCATCAAGTTGAACTTAAAGTAACAGTCAGATGATTCGAACTTTCAAATTTGTGTGTGTCTGTGTGTGTGTGTGTGTGAGAGAGAGAGAGAGAGAGAGAGAGAGAGTGGGGTGGGGGGGGGTGGGGAGGCAGAAGGAAGCGGCTTATAAGGTCAAAACAAACATGGACACGTAGAGGAGGGTGAAGTTGTATATTGAAAGAAGACAGAGGCAAGTGTAACAGAAAAACGGTAGAAAAGGAGGTGACGAAGAAGGCAAAAAAGGAGGGAGAGGAGAAGCTCTCGAGTCCAATTTACTTATACCCACCAAGGACTCCAATCCCACGTAATGTCAACGGGTACCTGTAACAAGAAATGTAAATCGACGATCGGATATATTTGAACATACACAATTAGGTCATAGTATTCTGCAGTATAACCTTTTAAGTTGAGGAGAAACACGGCCAAAAATATATGTGCCAATCTGAATCTCCTTTGTAGAATCCCCTCATTACCTGGTCAAATGTGGTTAAGATCACCCACCACGTGACCATTATGTTTAGGGGAAACATAATGTTAAGGAAGTATGCCAGTACCGCGAAAGACCAATGGGATACCTCATATGGATAACATGTGAACCAACGGCCTACCTGATGTATTAATGGTAAAAGTAACATCCACTGATAGTGACATCCACAATGAAACCTCCACCGCGTATATATATTGCAAACAAAACAACCACAAACAATATCACCTTGTAGCGTTTGATATCAAATAACAGTCGTTCACAGTTGTGTATTGGCACAAAACGAGCAGGCTTGTATTACTTGTTGCAGTATTCGAGCGCACGAGCACATGCCCAACGCTAAAGCATCCCATTTATCATAAGTACCTGAATATCGGAAACATTCACGTCCTAGCACGACGTCAAACGTAGTACACAAGTTTACTCCTGTTCGGCCAATGGCAATGTATTCTGGATCAATGGAGCCTGTTGATGTTGTCAAACCCGTCGTCCCAGGAGTCCAATAGGCCATGGGTCAGGTGATCGATCATGTTGTTAGCGTTTAGTTAGATCCTTGTGTCAATAGCTGATCATCACACCGCCTATTTGTTGAGTTTAAAGCCTGTCGTCGTTGCTGAAAAGTATCCGTTGCCAATTCCCTTGTTGAGTCAGTATCATGAATTCAAATGGCTGACAGGCTTGGAGATAATAATGACGAAGTCGTGTGGACAATGTCCTCATACTGATTGGATGAAAAAGGATGTTTGCTGCGGATGTCTTCACAGTAAGAAATCTTTTCTACAGGAGAAGCATCCGGAAATGACAATTGAGCCATGTGGATGTGGATGTGTCTCTTCTTCTTTCGGTTCTAGTCCTGTCTGCTGTTCGACCAGTGTTTCGGTGGCCTGCGACGAAAGTGCACATCCCATTATTCGTGCAACATGGTCCTGTGTTGCACCCATGTGCAACATCTTCCTTTCTCCTCTGCGGTTTGTCGGTGGCATGGACCTTGAGTCAAATGGATTGCAATTCTGCACGTGTTTCATGATCAATTCTCATGCGCATAGTTTACAGAACATCCAGCAAGTTGCAGCGATTAGGTTTCTAACGATGAATACGTGCAACGTGCGTTTTTCTTCTCAATCATTATGCACATGTCGTTCGAGAGTTATGACAATATGATAGTGAATGAAAACATACTTACCTTCGGTGGCTTTTCTTTAGCCCTTGAGTCAAATAACACACATATAAATCATGAGTTTTACCTTGTGATGATCATATGGGCGTCAGCTAACCTATCTTCGTTTTCCCTGAGGTATAGTAGGTGGTTCAAGAGAGCCGGAACTGACGGTACCACGCTTCCGTTCTTTGTAGTCTCCGTCCAAGGAGACCCAGCTGCGGACTGAAGTAACAGAGGAACAAATTGTAAGACACCCTGTCCCGTTGTAGAATTGATATCACAGTAAAACAGCTCAACTATTCGTCAAATACATCAACAATAAATGTATCATCACTCGTGTTAATAACGTTTCTGACAATGCCATTGGATAACATCGATATAATAATATGCCGATTGTGTAATGAATTTACAGAGACTGTCCAACACCTTGTCAGTGGATGCCCTTTCTTAGCACAAACAGCATATCTTTAAAGACATGGTGGCAAGGCTCGCTGCTTCTACTATCGTCTTTGTCATGCCTGTGGCTTTGATTCCGAGGTCCATCCATTTCAGGGCGTGATGGAAAATGATGCTTTTAAACTTCTCTGGAATAGGCCCATATAGGCCCCCCTGAAGAGTTCCTGCCAACAAATCCGATCTTGTCCTTATTTGATAAAGCCAATGAATATATTATGCTTATCAGTACACTGATCAGGAGAGTGCTCGGGTTTCACCACTGGGAGCACCTCCCTTCCGACAGTCTGAGTAACGCAGAAGGCTGCAGTGTTGAGGAGTCTACATATTCTCCGGAAATTTCTTGATGGGTTCGACTTGGCAGCGTTTCATGGGAGAAATCCCATTCGCTGCCTGGGTTGCGTGCATTTTCATCCATACAGAGCTCTTGTACAAAAGAAATAAAGAACAAGCAGCACACCATGTAACAGGCGATGAATACAACAACCGCACTCGACATACGTCCAAGTTAAAAGACGAATGCTGAAAGGAATAAATGTATTTTGACCTCTATTGGTTTTAAAAAAGCGGTAATAAATATCTCACTCCAGAAGGAAGCTTGACAAATTCACTATCTAAGACATAATCTGTATCAGACAAAACCTTTATACATAGATAATTTCAAAAATCCTTCCTCACAAAGATACGTACGACAGATTGTTAAATGAAACTCCTGCTATTTTACCCACGATTAAAACAACCTTTTTCTAAACGAGATCTATTAACCAGGGATAAGGAACCATACCAACATTGGAACGTAACAATTAAGACGCTTTCAATGAAACAATGATAAGCATTCCAAATGAATTTACTATCTATAATTGTGCCAAGGTATTTATAATCATTTACAATTTCCTCATTGTCACCATTGATACACTCAGTGCATGTAATGCTTTGATTGTTCCTGGAATTTATGATAAGTTGCTTTGGTTTCCTAACATGCAACATTAGATAATTGTTCTTTCACCAGGTCACAAAGTGATTGCATGATATGATTACATCAGCGACTTATTGACAGATTACATCAGCGACGTATTGACAGACAGACTCAGGAGTGACTTTCAGATTGTTGGAACCGCTCTTAAATGGTTCAAGTCCTACTTAACTGACAGGTATCAGTCTGTTGTCATAAATGGTAAATATTCACGCAAGATCCAACTCACATGTGGGGTACCCCAAGGGTCTTCGGACCAGTTCTTATCATCGATAAGTACCCGCTCGGCCGCCACCAATATACTGACGATTCTCAGGTGTACACATTCTTCCCTCCAGGCCTTGTGCAGTCTTCTACTGCTCTCCCGGATCTTGGTCAGTGTTGTGATGAAGTGACGCAATGGATGTTCAGCAATAAGTTAAAACTCAACAAGCACAGAAGTCAGTGTGAGGTCAGTTCTTTCCAGCTTGATGGATCGTCTATCAATTTCTCTGAGAAGGCCAGATACCTTGGTGTCACCATTGATGCTGATCTGTCACTCGATGATAACATCTCTCATATTCTGCAGGTCTCTTTCACGTCCCTCAGGAATATTGGAAATATCAGGCGATACCTCACTAGAAATTCATAAGCTAATCTTACACTATCTCTTGCTGTCTCGTACCCGTGAATGTCCGGATTAGAATATTGATCTTCAGTAACCCATGCTAGTCGTAAGAGGCGACTAATCGGATCGGGTGGTCAGGCTCGCTGACTTGGTTGACACATGTCATCGTTTCCCAATTGCGCAGATCGATGCTCATGCTGTTGATCACTGGCTTGTCTGGTCCAGACTCGATTATTTACAGACAGCCGCCTTTTAGCTGGAATATTGCTGAGTGCGGCGTAAATCTAAACTCACTCACCCACTCTTGTTGTCTCGAAATTAGACTACTGCAACAGTTTATTGATTGGTGCCACCAAATCTCTGCTACAGTGTTTTCAGCGAGTTCACAACACCGCTGCGCGCATTGTCACACGAACAGGGAAGTACAAACACATCAGTCCTGTTCTTCAATCAGTCCATTGGCTACCAGTTGAACAACGAATTCTCTTCAAATAGGCCATGAGCCAGACAATTTTTGGGTACCACTCAGAGGGACCAAACACTTTTATGTTTTTATAAGTGGTTATGGTCTCTATATATCAAAAAAGTATGATGGCCATGACGGTTTGGTAGCTCAGACTCAGAACGAGGCTAAATTCAAGATGGCCGCCACAAAACCCAAAATTTAAAAAAACCCATGTCAATTCCAAACTTTAATCATGAGTTAAGTTCAGCAAATAGGTTGAAATGAAAAAGGGGAGGTAAAATGGTGCTAACATGATTAAAGAGATTTAATTAATATCAAGTTGTGTTACTTGATGGCTTTAAATCATATTTTTTCCTAGTTTTGTAAGAGTCAAAATTGTACGTTCAAAAAACGTTTTAAAAAACTTATCATTTAATTTATTCTGAAGACAGCTCTTTAATTTCAAACAGTGAGAGCACAATCAAGTTCCTTAATTTGTGTAGTGATTGAGTGAGTGAGTCAGTATGGTTTTACGCCGCTTTTAGCAATATTCCAGCAATATCACTGCGGAGGACACCACAAATGAGCTTCACACATTCTGCCCATGTTGGGAATCGAACCCGGGTCTTCGGCGTGACGAGCGAACGCTTTAACCACTAACCTACCTCACCGCTGAGTGATTAAGTGAGAACACCTTCAAGTTCCTTAATTTGTGTAGTGATAGATGTAAATATTGGTTGCCATGTCACTGCTCTTTGCTAAGGACATGACAAAGACATCTGTGTCATCTGAGGAAATGACAACTGATTCGCATCATAAACATCAGCTTCATCAGTGTCACTCTTCGGCATGTCATGGTCCATTGGTAAGGCACTGACAACTTGGCAGTTTACAGACTGTTGTGCACTTGCAAGAAATGAACTCAAGAACAGCATCTGGAGCAAGAGGTCCTGTCATTCAGCCAATCTTTATGTGACTATTTTCGTCCATCAATCCATGACCATCTGTTGCCCCTTGAGTTGGATATTCAGCTTCCAGACATTTGCTCCATATTGCAGCTTGATAATTTGCTCTCGGGAAGGGCATAGATAGACAATCAAAGCAGGATGGATATTGTTCTGATTCAGTGTCCCCTTTTTTCACTTCAAATAAGTGGTAGCGAAATTGATTGACATCCCTTATGGAAGAACCTGAGGCATAGAGGCGGATTGTGATTGCTTGAAGTGAGTCGATCAAACCTGGTGGCACAGTCCACTCATTCCCAAGTTGTTTGAAAGTCTCTTGATCTTGATATCCCTTGCTGTTGACAAAAAGTTTCAATGCATTGACCTTCCCTCTGCCTCCAAAAGAACGGACAGAATCACATACAGTGTACGCGTGTAGTCCAGGAAGGGTCTTGCAAATGCTTTGACCAAACGCCACAGCAACTTTCTTGATATCAATAAATCTTTGGCGATATTTTGTACTGGCTTTGATGTAAATATTGGTTGCCATGTCACTGCTCTTTGCTAAGGACATGATAATGACATCTGTGTCATCTGAGGAAATGACAGCTGATTTGGATTCCTAAGATGCATGTTTAGCATGCAACAGCATCTGCGTGTCTGCGTCTTCTTGTGCGGTTGACAAGGATTCAATTTCAGCTGAAGATACAGAGGTCATTCTGTAGCACTTGCTTCCACATGCCACCCACAGTATTCTGTCTTCAAGTTAATCCCTGGAATGAGGAAGCTGCCAGTCTTGACCAATGAACTGGATGATATTAGTTTTTCTTTCTGATGAAGTACGAAACCGTCTCCACTGTCGTATCTTGTGTCCTGAAGCAATGTTACAGTCGACTAGGCTGTTCTCTGATTCCCGGCTAACTTACTCTGCTGGCTTGATGGAGTTGTTACGGTTCACTTCAAACACCACATCGATGCGGTAGCTTCCTTTGCCAGGGGCAAAGCTAGTATCCTCGAATGTCCTATTTCCTGCTTTGAGCAACACGTAACATATGGCCACATGGCTTGTGATCTGCTTTCCTCATTGGTGCAGTATTTGACCCTTTCTTCTTCTTTTGGCAGTTGACATGAGTAAATGTTTTCAGACTTTGTTTTGGAAGACGATCGTAAAAACCTTTTTGTCTGGCTCGCAGTTCTTTCACCAGAAAATTCAAGGTATGTCTCCTCTCCTAGCTGTTTGGCTTGCTGAAGATATTGAGCAACAGTCTCAGGCCATTTGCTGTGAGTAGGTACTATCTTACCGCAGAACATAGAAGTATAAGTCTTAGTCAGCTGAGAAGACACACAGAGATTCAGGCACTCAACTTTAGTGACCATGAGTTGGAACATTCAAGGATAGTCGCCTATTGTTAATCTGATGGAAGATGAATGGATCAACCCTTTTGAGAGCTGCCCATCTGATCTGATCAGCATATCTTGTGCTCCAACAGATAATGCTAAAGATCTTCAGCTTGCCAAACAGCTAGGAGAGCAGGCATACCTTCAATTTTCTTTTTATAGGCCAAGGTACTAACTTGGCCCCCTCAGACTATTTCCATGGGCACAAGCTAACTGCGATGGGACAATGAACAAGGCCAACAAAGCAGCTTTGGCAAGACATCTCGAAAAAGCTGTTTCATCGCCACAGAGGTATTTCCTGGACCCTCAACATGCATTATAGATGGAATGAGTCTAGTACAGAAAACCCATGGTGAGAACAAGACATTCAGGGAACTGACACAGTCGCTTCTAACATCAACCCTACATATTGGAAGAGGAACCTACCGCATCGATGCGGTATTTGAAGTGTACCGTAACAACTCCATCAACTCAGCTGCATAGTGAGTTAGCTGGGGATCCGAGGACAGCCTAGTCGACTGTAACATTGCTTCAGGACACATGATACAACAGTGGAGACGGTTTCGTACTTCATCAGAAAGCAAAACTAATATCCTCCAGCTCATTGGTCAAGAATGGCAGCTTCTTCATTCCAGGGCTAAACACTGTGACAGAATACTGTGTGTGCATGGCATGTGGAAGCAAGTGCTACAGAATGACCTCTGAATCTTCAGCTGAAGTTGAATCCTTGTCAGCTACACAGGAAGACGCAGACACACTGCATGCTAAACATGCATCTTAGGAATCCTAATCAGTTGTCATTTCCTCAGATGACAAAGCTGTCTTAGCAAAGAGCAGTGACATGGCAGCCAATATTTACATCAAAGCTAGTACAAAATAACAGGTTGCCAAAGGTAATCAAAATATTCTTAACAAGAGCAAAGATTAATTGAATGAAAGTCAAGAGGTTTCCCAACACCTTGGGAATGAGTGGGCTGTGCCACCAAGTTTGATCGACTCACATGCCAGCTGTATGCCTCAGGTTCTTCCATAAGGGATGTCCATCAATTGTTCTACCACTTATTTGAATAATAATCATAACAATTGCCACCCTGCTTTGATTGTCTATCTGTGCCCTTCCCGAGAGCAAATTATCAAGCTGCAATTTTGAACAAATGTCTGGAAGCTGAACATCCAACTACACGGGCAACAGATGGTCATGGATTGATGGAAGAAAATGGTCACGTAGAATTGGCTGGATGACAGGACCTCTTGCTCCAGTTGCTTTTCTTGAGTTCATTTCTTGCAAGTGCACAACAGTCTGTAAACTGCCAAGTTGTCGGTGCCTTATCAATGAACTGAAATGCACTGTGTCGGGACCAGACTCGTGACAACATGGTATTCGAGGACCATGATGTGCTGAAGAGTGACACTGATGAAGCTGATGTTTATGATGCGGAACAGTGACTATCACTACACAAATTAAGGGACTTGAAGGTGCTCTCACCCAATCACAACACAAATTAAGGAACTTGAAAGTGCTCGCAATCTTTGAAATTAGAAGGCTGTCTTCGGAATGAATTAAATGATAAGTTTTTGAAAACGCTCTTTGAACGTACAATTTTTGACTCTTACAAAACCAGGGAAAAATACGATTTAAAGGTATCAAGTAACACAACTTGATATTAATTAAATCTTTTTAATCATATTGGCACCAATTGTCCTCCCTTGTTCCATTTCCAACCTATTTGCTGAACTTTACTCATGATTAAAGCTTGGAATTGACATTTTCTGAACATTTTGGGTTTTTTGGCGGCCATCTTGGATTTAGCCTCGTTCTGAGTCTGAGCTACCAAACTGAGATGTCCAGCATACATTTTTGATATATAGAGACATAAAGGAATATAAAAAAATACTAAAACGTTTGGTCCCTCTGAGTGGTACCAGTATGTCAATTTTCAGCTCCTGGCTCATGGCCTAAAAGTCTTATGCATTGTGTTCCGTTGTCTCTCTGGCTCTGCTCCAGTCTACCTCTCCAGTATCCTTATTCCATATTTGCCTTCTCGATCTCTGTGGTCCCAGAGTAATAACTTCCTCAGAGTCACTAAAGTACGATCAACTCTACACGGACGCCGAACTGAGGAGTCAACTCAAGACATACCTCAACAAATTAGCTTTTAACCAGTGACTCCCAATAATCTATCTTCTTTTACTCGCTTGTATAAAGTGACTCCGGAACTCTTTTTCGTGCGCTTTGAGCATATCACTGACATGGATATATGCGCTATACAAATAGTCTATTGTTATATTTTACAGATTAAGATGAAAATGAAGCAGAGAGGGTTCGGGTGATCCTGGCACAATCAGGCTGGTACGGTTCATAATCAGCTCAGGGCCCTTCCCCCCTCCACACGCAGCCCACACAGCGAATGGAAACGCTGCCTAGTCGAACCCACCAAGAACTTTCCGGAGAACATGAAGGCTCCCCAACACTGCAGCCTTTTTGCATTACCCAGAGTGTCAGAAGGGCTGTGCTCCCAGTGGAGAACCCGGGCACTTTCCTGATCTGCGCCAAGAGATCAGGAGGTACCAAACCAAGGGCACCGAGAACAATGGGGAGCCTGACGACAGTGTACTTGGGATGCAAGCGAGACATTTCAAAGGCGAGGTCCGCATATTTATCATGCTTTTCCTGAATCTTGCCAATCACATTGCTGTCAAAAGGGACACAAAATTCAATGATATATTATATATAATCATTGGCTTTATCCAAAAGGACAAGACCAGCTTTGTTGGCTGGAATTCTTCTGAGGCTGTATATGGGCCTATTCCAGAGAAGTTTGAAAGCATCATTTTCCATGACACCCTGGACATGTTGAGGGTCGTACCATGGATGGACCTCGGAGTCAAAGCCACAAGCATGGCAGAGACGATAGTAAAAGCAACGAGCAATTATTACTACAGTATGATAGCTGATTGTCAGGAAATGCATACGGCGTGGATTACATTTCGGTCTGATTGATAAATAAAGTATACTCATCCAAACAGAAATGCATAGGTGATATTGATATATGGAATTTCAAATATTTGTTTTCAAAATTAGCATTAAATTGATTGTTGTTATTTCGCCATTATAATGCTGGTTTGTGTACATGGAACGAATAAACAACGCAAAAACGCATCTTCGGAAACTGTAATGTACGTTTAGGTTCGAAAGTGTCAACTTGAATGAAACTGTCAAGGAGAAAAAGTGGTTCGCAATATACAGGAGCAGTTCTAAGTAATCGTGAATCAAGTGAGGTGAGGTGAGGTGAAATTGGGTTTAACGTCATGCTTGAGAATATTTCGCTCATATGACGACGTGCATGCGTGTGTATGTGTATGTGCGGCTGCTTGTACTAGACCAGACTTAAGCTGGTTTTATAGTGCTAGCCCACTGAGATACCATGCCGCAGTGAAGCATGAATACCCCACTCAGACACATTATACTGACTCCGAGCCGACCAGTCCTTGTTGCACCCATTAATGCCGAACGCCATGCAGGGACCAACAAGTACGATATTTTAACGTCTTTTGGTATGACGCGGTCGGGGATCGAACCCGCGACCTTCCGCTCTCCGGGCGGACGCTCTAACCACCACACCACGGAGGCGGTCCGTGAATCAAGTAGCCACAACAGATGTTAAAGACAAAGTCCAACTGGGACCGACGCTTTCACTTAATCAACATTTTTCATACTGCGACTGATCCAGAATTACATGTGTTATCTCACTCAAGTTCACAATAATTCGTGAAAATACACAAATCCGTTTCTTTTAGGGAGAGTACAGTCAGAGAAGCAGTAATTGTAGAGCACGCATGTGTTACTAACGGTTATTGTAACTGTAGATCACCTGTATTTATTGTAATTGTAAATAACGGGGATCTTGTTGTCTGATACAAAAACTGTTGCTTATTCGGGGAAGTTTCATGAACTGATATTGATAGTGATTAAGATACTGAAAGAGATAGGATGGTTATGTTGCTTACGGTGGCCATTTTGATGCGCTTTATACATATATTGATAGAGAAAGAAGGGTTCTCTTGCTTACAGTGACAATGTTGATGTACTTTATACAGATATTGATAGAGATAGAAGGGTTCTCTTGCTTACGGTGGCAATGTCGATGTACTTTATCCAGATAGTGATGGAGATGGAAGGGTCCTGTTCATTCACTGTGTCATATCGTATCTGCATCTGTAATATCAAGCCTCGATTTAAGAACAAAGTAATCAGAGATAAAAGGGATTGACAATGGACACTTTCAACTTTTAAAACTTTTAAGACCTTCACTGCTGCTCACATTAATTGATATATTTGAGGTTTTTAGGTGCTGGAAACTATTGAACTGGACATACAGTCAGACATTAAAAAAGTAATACGGTAATAAACGTCCCATTCCATTAGGTTTCATTTTGGCACATGATAAAGTGCAGCACATGGACGTGATAGTATCAAAGTTCTGATTACTGCTGCCAGTTTTACCATTTCCTCCAAGAAGGCATAGTATAGTCTCATGTTTGAGATGGTGACGGTAGTGTTGCCTTCGGCAGCCTGGAGAAAGCTGCAATAAAAGACGCGTGTGAATAATTTGGAAATACAACTGTCACGTGTATACTGTCTGGAAGGAATCTGAATGTCATATATGTAGCAATCTCCTCCTTGGTTCGGTGGATAGAACGTTTGTCACGAGACGTGAAGGCAGGTGGTTCGACCATATCAATAGGTGTTAGTGTGGTATGCAAAGTACCCTTTCGCGTGGTACACAGACTTCCACACACAAACACGCAAGCACTCGCACAAACGCATGTACGCACATCGCTTGAAAAGAGCATGCCATTGAACTGACGTTAAACTACATTTAACCTCATGCCCTGTGTCTCGCTGACGGTGTGACATCTTGGAACACTTAAAAAGGACTTACGCAGTATAGTCAGAGAAATCAGGGAACAGAGCCAGCTCGATGGTATAGTGAGTCTGATTGTTTGACATGCCTGGAACATAATGTAATTATTCACGTGTATATTATTCCTGGTGATACAGAACACTGTTGTGAAAGTGTGAATATTTCATCTTTCACCACTCAGAAGTATTACCGCAAGTACTTGGGGGTGGTTTCACAATCATTCGTGACAATTATATTTCTTGTAGTATATTTCTGACCTTTGTCGGAATTTAACAGAATGCCTTGTTCATTTTATGAAATGAGTTTTCAGGTCGTATTCAGCAGTATTTCAGCAATATGACGGCGAACATTCACACACTGTTCCAATGAGGGGACTCGAAGGAGAGTCATCGGCTCAACGAACAAACAATTTAACTACTTGGCTGCCCCAACACACTGGAAATCCTTTAAGGTTTTAAAGAAAGTGCATTTAACACGTTTTGTATGATAAAACATATAACGGAATGCCTACAAAATATAAGGGAATGAACAGTATGTTTGAACGAATTCCATAAACATTTCATGGAATGCATCGTATGTTTGATGGAATGCCTTGAACAGCTGACTGATTACCTTGTACATTGGACGGACGGAATGCCTTGAATATATGACGCATTACCTTGTACATTGGACGGAATGTCTTGAACATTTGACGGAATGACTTTCTTATCGAAAGGGGATTCAAAGTGAAGGTCTATTATGTCATCTTTAAAGTCAAAGAACACAATCTCGCGCAGCTCATGTTGATTTCTGCTTGGGGACGCCTCCAGTTTGTCGACGTGATGTTTCCTTGGCCAGATCTTGTACGTCTGGTTGTTGACATGGATCGTCCCAGCCTGAAGAAGCATAGCGTCAACAGGACATATATACGTATAATCTAAAAAATATCTTTGTCAAACAAGACATTGTGTTTACCCATTAAAACTGGTATAATGCTGACAAACTAAACATCTAATCAGCAAAAAGGTTGCATGGTCATCGGATCTTGACACCTCATTCTTTACAGAGAAGCTTCAGACGAAAACGTCACCCGTTCGTCTTAACGTACACGGCTTTAGACGTACAAGGTAGAAATTGTTTACCATGAATTGTAGTGTATATATGCACTTCAAAGTGGTAGTGTTAGTTTGCAGTTGTTACTACAACTTACTGTTTATGATCAAATCTTGGTTACTTGAGTTACAAACTGAACGGCAGTGGAGAAACATGTAAACCCACCTAAGTGAGGTAAGTTGGGCCCCCATCTCGATCACACAGCGGGTGATCACTACTTACCAGTTGATAAACATCCTCATCCTTTCGTGTAATGATGGCGGCTGATCCTTGAGCGGAGTTCCGATAAACAGCTGTGTTCTGTTTCAACCAACAACATTGTTTCAATCATTTTGTCATGAACGAAAACTAAGTTCTATGGATAGTCAACTTCTTTATTGCAATGAGTGCGACGTTTCGGTGTAGGTACTAACACCGTTATCAAGCAAGTGATAACGGTGTTTGTACCTACACCGAAACGTCGCACTCATTGCAATAAATTAAGTTGACTATCCATAGAACTTTCAGTTTTCCTCTCATCTTCAAAATGCAACATACATATTTTGTGAAATCGTCAGGATTTTCCCACTGATCTATTTCAACTGCACTTATGTAAATCGATTTTGTGTATTGAACATAAATATTAGGGACGACTGTTGTTGTTTTTTTGCCAAATATGAAATTGTGTGCCAACGTCATCACGAAAAAAATTCTCAAGCCAATCAAGAAGGGAGGGGGTGACGAAGGTCGAGAAAAAGAAGAGAAGAAGGTCGAGCGGACAGTTGAGGCGGAGTCGAGAAAAGTGAATTTGTAAATCATTTTGTCATTGGAATTTGGGAAAGTATCAGTTTTTCCACTGATGTCGTGCATTGATTTCTGCTGTACTGTAAAACATATTGAACATAAATATTAACTCTCATGACGTGTGTATATGTGAAATACACGACAAACACATCTAAGAAACACACAAACCGAAACATGAGTCTCATTAACCTATTCAGACAATGACCTACTTTTCAGACGATCCGAATTTTTCGTGTGAAAGAGAAAATAGATATCACAAACATGGTTACACTGAATTCCAATTTCTTGTTTCATACGAAAATGGTATTTACAAATAAATTTTAATTTTAAACTTCATGACCATCGTATTTCTATATTTTATGGCGAGGCGTAGGCAGCATGACCTTAACTAAGACGTCACAGACTGTCCCAGTTTGATGAGGTCGTAAAATATTTCACAATGTACCTGGCCCACTGGTTACACCCAGTATGTGTTTTATGCGCTTATTCAATGTAGTTCTGTAACGCACAATGTGATTGATATAATATCAAGTTCGTACCAGACCGCCAAACCTTTCTAGCGGCTGAGCCTCGTTTTGAGATTTCCACGATTTCCAGGTTTCTGTTTGTCAGTGTTCGCTGTACGACAGAGCACGTTGCACGACATGTTTGCAAGGATTATAAGGAGCTTAGTGTTGCAATATACAAGTGCTTAGATGTATCAAATAATACTGATTAATGTTTATGTATCCAGTTAAATGAATTGGTCTCAAAATTCTGGCCTGGTTATTGTATTAAGTTGCGCAATAGGACGGAACCCAGTCAACGGGAAACGAGACCGTTGTGTAATCAATGTTTTGACTTGTTCATAATCCCAAACAGTTTGTTCAATATATGTTCCTTAGCACATACATTCAAATACAGTTACAGCTTACGTCATGCTGTGGGAGGTCAGTTTGAAGAACTGTTCCACGTTCATCGGTCGCATAGACAGGGTAACTCTCTATGTCTCGTTCACTCCGTGTCAAATTAAGTGAAACTTCAGCGCCAGAGAGTTCAAACCGGAAGTGAAGAACATTAGGCATGTGCGTGGCGGATCTTCCATGACGAATGTGAGCAGAATGGATTAACACTGGATCCACCACATCTGTGAAATAACGCTGATTTGATTTATCAAAGATTACCAACAAATCCTGTATATAATTGCAATGAAATTCCCATAATTGACGGTCAATATGATCTTTTAAAGTCAGACAAGTGGTTAACAGGTGTGTGACTGAGGACATTCATTCCGCCCTCAATATGTTACAAACAAATTTCGATTTGATTTAACCACTACAAGCTACCTAATTATCCGATGATCAGCAAACCCGTTTCCGACACGTGTACTTTGAGATCCACACAGAATATCGCCATCCTCTTTGTATCACTGTATGTGTGCAATTAGGCTGATATAACTGACATATACATAAACATGTTAAACAGGAACACCACCTACCAGAAACACCATACTGCGACTCGTCCATGAAGGCGAGTGAATCTGCCGACGTTGAAAGTCCTAACAATATGAGAGTCAACAACATCTCAGCGGAATAAGATGTGACGAATACCTGTTGCTGTATCCTGTCAAAGAACATGTCTCAGGTTGTGCTGTGACTAATGGTGTAGTATGATGACCTCTCATAAATGTGACGCCGGACTCATAGCATCATCATTGTAAATACAGCCAATCAACTCATGTAATGGTCATTATCTATGATTCTTGTCTTTGCTTGGGGGTAGGACAGTTTTATCAGACTGGCTAGCCGAACGGATTATCATGGTCATTAACTTCCAATATATTAAAAGCCTCGGGGTATGAGATAATATCAACTATCACCTACTCTCAAGATAAAACCCTTAAAATATAACGTCTAATAATGCAATATCTTGTCAAATGGCCACAAGCTGATATGTTATGGTGTATAATGTACGTAATACCCTGATCGGTTGATATAAACTGACTGGCAAAAGAAAGCATACACGTGTACCCATCTCTGATGGTGAATGTAATGGAGCAAACTGCATGAGGTTATTCAGTGGTTTAGGTATTTGATCTGGGTATCTTAACGTGCGTAATGAATGGTAAATGTGGGTCTGACGAGTGTGTTTACTTATCTACAAGATCAAGATATTAGCGTGGTTGATTATATAACATGTTCATCTGAGCTATTTGATAGTCGTGTTAGTTCTCTGGATTTACGTACGTTTCATACAACTGAACAGATTGAGTGAGTGAGTGAGATTACTTTTACGCCGCTGTTAGCAATATTCAAGAAAATATCACAGTTCCAGCTGTATGATCCCCAAATACAATCAATCCATTTATGCTGCTCAGATCTTTAGGGTTTTGAAATTTATGAATAGTGAGTGGGTGAGTTTAGTTTTACGCCGCACTCAGCAATATTCCAGTTCTATGGCGGTGCTCTGTAAATAATCGAGTCTGGGCCAGACAACCCAGTGATCAAGAGCGTGAACATCGATCTACGCAATAGGGATACGTTTACACGTGTCAACCAAGTCAGTGAGACTGACCACCTGATCCCGTTAGTCGCCTCTTACGACAAGCATGGGTTGATGAAGATCAATATTCCGAACCTGGATCTTCACGGGTAGAAACATCATGATGGGGACATCAAAAATGGGCTTCACACATTGTACGCATGTGGGAAATCGAACCAGGCTCTTAGGAGTGACGAGCGAACACTTTAACCATAAGGCTATCCCACAACCCGAACAAATTGAAAGTACTCGACACATTAATGAATCTTTCTGATATGCGTGGGTCTACGACATGGGTATATCTTTACAGAGGTGAGATAATTGATGTAAATGAAAAGGAAAGAAATCTTGAATGTATCTAAAAGGTGAAACGCCTTTGTTTCAAGGAAAATCATCACCGGATGTGGAATCAGTTTTAGTAGCTAGCTGAGAAATGCGCAGAAAATGAGGTTAACAGCCTGAATCA
Source organism: Haliotis rubra (assembly GCF_003918875.1). Taxonomy (NCBI): domain Eukaryota; kingdom Metazoa; phylum Mollusca; class Gastropoda; order Lepetellida; family Haliotidae; genus Haliotis; species Haliotis rubra. The sequence continues at coordinate 1,678,689 of NW_025767057.1, forward strand.
TTTAAAAAGGCACATGCAGAGAAAAATGAGAACGTACGTGAATGTGAATGAAAAGTGTGCGCAATAAAACAAACATGTTGTTGAGTCTGCATCCGGTTGTATCAAACGTGAATGATATTATTTAACATTAGAACTCCACTAATTGATGTATGGCATTAAGGGGTATGCCGTTTTTAAGGGCACCATCTGTACATTAAATGACCACTTAGTTTAGTTTCGGTTTTCTGAAACCCCATTTTATGCCACCATTACCTGTTGAAAGAATAAACATTTCTATATGGGTGTTGCCCTAATTAATCCCTAGTCCTTTGTCTGAAAATTGGGATGTCTAACTAATGGGGGTAAACCCAATGAACCATTCATAAATGAATTGTTGACACAACCGGGTCTCGATAGCTGTGCTAACAGAATATAGACCAACAATACAGTCACATTGAATCTCCCCCAGAGCTCTCAAACTCCCACACGAAAACTAATAATAATACAACCGAGCGTTTGAATACATCTAATTTAAGACACGTATAGTAATTTAGGTGCAAGTAAAAGTATTCAGAATTTTGAAATGTCGAAGAACTATTCTTAAATGTGATTAGATCCATTTAATCATCACTCATTCCTTCAAACAGTTCAAGGGTTTTGATAGTAAAATATTACGTCTATAGTTCCAAAGACAATTGCATTGTATAGTATTTTTGATCGGGAGGCATTTAAAGCTTTTTGGCGTGAGTGCAGATATATCAAATTTAATAACAATTTATCTTTGACTACATTTTGTTTAAGCCATACATGTTTCTATACTTATCTTTGTCGGATACATGAGGCAACAGAGGAATACAGAATGTAAGATGCAGGAGTAGGCAGTAGGTGATACAGGAGTAGGCAGTAGGTGATACAGCAGTAGGCAGTAGGTGATACAGGAGTAGGCAGTAGAGGGACCTAGAAATAACACTTGAGGGATACAGAAATAGGCACTAGAGGGATTCAGAAGCGGACAATTCAGGAATGCAGAATTAGGCAGTAGAGGGATACAGGTGTAGGCAGTAGGGAGGAACAGATGTAGGCAGTAGAGGGATACAGATGTAGGCAGTAGAGGGATACAGATGTAGGCAGTAGAGGGATACAGATGTAGGCAGTAGAGGGAGATACAGGTGTAGGCAGTAGAGAGATACAGATGTAGGCAGTAGGGAGATACAGATGTAGGCAGTAGAGGGATACAGATGTAGGCAGTAGAGGGATACAGATGTAGACAGTAGAGGGTTACAGGTGTAGGCAGTAGAGGGATACAGATGTAGGCAGTAGAGGGATACAGATGTAGGCAGTAGAGGGATACAGATGTAGGCAGTAGAGGGGGTTACAGATGTAGGCAGTAGGGGATACAGATGTAGGCAGTAGGGATACAGATGTAGGCAGTAGAGGGATACAGATGTAGGCAGTAGAGGGATACAGATGTAGGCAGTAGGGAGATACAGATGTAGGCAGTAGAGGGATACAGATGTAGGCAGTAGGCAGATACAGGTGTAGGCAGTAGAGGGATACAGATGTAGGCAGTAGAGGATACAGATGTAGGCAGTAGAGGGATACAGGTGTAGGCAGTGTAGGAGGGATACAGGTGTAGGCAGGTAGAGAGATACAGATGTAGGCAGTAGTAGGGGTTAGATACAGATGTAGGCAGTAGAGGGATACAGGTGTAGGCAGTAGAGGGATACAGATGTAGGCAGTAGAGGGATACAGATGTAGGCAGTACAGGGATACAGGTACAGCAGTAGGGATACAGATGTAGGCAGTAGATGTAGGCAGTACAGAGATGTAGAGTAGCAGTAGAGATGTAGATACAGATGTAGGCAGTAGAGGGTACAGATGTAGGCAGTAGAGGGATACAGATGTAGGCAGTAGAGGGGTACAGATGTAGACAGTAGAGGATACAGGTAGAGTAGTAGGCAGTAGAGGGATACAGATGTAGGCAGTGGTAGAGGGATACAGGTGTAGGCAGTAGAGGGATACAGATGTAGGCAGTAGAGGGTACAGATGTAGGCAGTAGAGGGATACAGGTGTAGGCAGTAGAGGGATACAGATGTAGGCAGTAGAGGGTTACAGATGTAGGCAGTAGAGGGTTACAGGTGTAGGCAGTAGAGGGATACAGATGTAGGCAGTAGGGGATACAGGTGTAGGCAGTAGAGGGATACAGATGTAGGCAGTAGAGGATACAGATGTAGGCAGTAGACAGATGTAGGCAGGTGTAGATGATACAGATGTAGGCAGTAGAGGGTTACAGATGTAGACAGCAGTAGAGGTATACAGATGTAGGCAGTAGAGGATACAGATGTAGGCAGTAGAGATAGAGGATGTAGGCAGTAGAGGGATACATGTAGACAGTATGTAGGCAGTAGAGGGATACAGATGTAGGCAGTAGAGGGATACAGATGTAGGCAGTAGAGGGATACAGATGTAGGCAGTAGAAGGATACAGATGTAGGCAGTAGAGGGATACAGATGTAGGCAGTAGAGGGTTACAGATGTGGGCAGTAGAGGGATACAGATGTAGGCAGTAGAGGGTTACATATGTAGGCAGTAGAGGGATACAGATGTAGGCAGTAGAGGGATACAGGTGTAGGCAGTAGAGAGATACAGATGTAGGCAGTAGAGAGATACAGAAGTAGGCAGTAGGTATAAACATGAAAATGTAAGAGTCTTAAACGTAGAATCGAACTACAGCAAAATGGTTTACAGCCAACAGCTATACACAATAATGTAACTGCAATGCTACAATTACATTAAATTGTCTGTATATCCAATATTTAGGTGCTTGTGAGTGTCATTTCAGAGTGTGGGTATGAGTACCCGGTTGAAAAGGACGGCGTTCTGGGCAACACTCCCAAGGATCCGCCTTGACTACCTAAGAACCATTCTAAATATAACAAGCGATCCATTTAAATACTTTTCACCACAAGTTTGCCTGTTACATGCAATGGATTCTGTCAAGGCAAAAATGGAAAATGATCCTTTCCTTACGTCAAACTGTCTCATGCCAATCAACACATGCCAATCTTACAATGTGTGAACAAGCAAACTCTATGTCTCGCAGCCTGGGAGCTCCAGTCGTCTCCACAGTTCAGCGTGGCAGAAATCTTGGAGTAAGTTTCGAATCCCAGATGCAGGTTGTCAGTAGAATACTTTCACCAAAAACGGTAAAGGCGTTAGACCTGATTTAAATTGAGCTTTCTCACTCAAGCTAAAACGCCGTTAAACGAAACTCGACCATGAATTACGAACTTGTTCGATTCTGAATGGACTTATTATTTTCGTTTTAGATGAGCTTAAGAGTTTGCAAATGAAATGCGTTTTCATAAAAGCGCTACGTTACCGTAGGGATTAAAGGCTTTAAACTTTTATTTGAAACCTAATCCTACACAAGTAATCTCTATCTCTACAATGAAACACTTGCTATGTATACCAAACTAGGAGTACCTAACGGTCATATGGTTGAAAATCAGGCGTCGAGTCCGGATGTTGTGCTCTCTCAAATGGTTGCGTACAGTTCAATGCAACAAGGTGGTCTGCGACCATTCCTATATGCAGCATATCCACCTCAGCACTGGCGTGGATTTTCTGCAAGTTGTCCATCATGCGAGCATTGTTATGGTTAGTGTTTTTATGAGCACCATGTACATGAACAATTTTTGTATGTTGTTCACAATAAACAAAAAACACTTCAGAGAACATCATGTTCACACGTAATACGCGTGCAGCACGCGAACATCCAAACTGTTCGCCGTTCAGTTACATTCACGTCATTTAGGTCAAGGAGATGTCTTCATAAAGATTAGAAGTTACATTGTTGAATTGTAGCATAAACTTGTCTCCAATGAATTTTATATAATGCCGTCATTATCTGTTGCTTGCATGTACAATAATGGTTTTCATTTTGTATTGGCCTTTTCATAACCAATGATCTTCGACAAGACCAATTCTTACTCTTGTATCGTGTTCACTGACAGAGTAATGCACATTAAACGAGTTTAACCCATAGCATTTTACCAATCACTGCTCTTTCAGTCTCGAAATGGCTCAGTTCAAATAATAGCTGATATTGCTGAATGTGACGTAATGTAACAAACAAGGTTCATTGATTCAAACTGACAAAGACAAGACAAAGATAGTTTTGAAACCGACAACAGACACATCACAAAAGACACATGACAACAGGAACCGAGTTTATTATTCCTTTAAAGCAGCGATTGTGTACAGCATACAACCATACGTCATGGCAATATTTGTATCAAATATTTACAGATGATAACAAGTGTTCTATAATGTGAGGAAACTCCTTCACACAACACATATACAGTTAATAATAGTTCCACAAATAATAAACTCACGACATTATATACCCATTTCAAAGATGTCTTCCATATTGCCGAAATGTTCAAGAACTGGGCCTGTTCTGTTACAGATGTTGATACACATTATCACGAATATTCTACTCATGTTTATCGTTCTGTACAAGAAGTCAATATGACATTTTTAGGCAGTTTATCCCATAATGTTCTTGTTGAAAGGATACAGTTTAATGAGATATATTCAAGGGACTGTATCCCAACATATAGTCGAAATATATTGATGTACAATATAATCCATGTGACTAATAATTTATTCTTCCTCAGTTTTACGCTCTATGCCAAAATTCAGAGATATATTTTAAATCTTAAACTTTGTGTAGCATTCATTGACTTGATTCTGTTAATCGGCAAACATTACGGCTCTGGGGCCAAAATTCTGGCCTGAGCGGTAAAATGTTAAACAATAGGAATATAAACGTAAGAGCATGTGAATAGCCTCTTAAAAGACTTTTTCATCTGTCCTCTTGTGTTGAAACAGGGCTTTGTTATTCTCATTTGTCATTAGTGAATCACCATAAGATATTCTAAGAAACGGGAAACACGTCACATTTTAATTTTGGAAAGTCCAGAAACTCTCCGCACTGTGACCAGATTCTGACAAAGGATTTCACAAAAAATTATCATTCATGAATACATGCTACGCAAGAACAAATGGAAACAAAAACTTCATTTTAACATCCTTAGCATAAATCTATGATAATAGCATGTTGAATTTTGTCAAAATCTTTCTGAGACACGGTAGACAGTGTGGAGAGTTTCTGGACTTTTTTCCAGAATTAAACTGTGACCTGTGTATAATTATTGTTTGCTGTTCGTGGTACACTTGAATCAGACACAGAGAAAGGTTTTACAAAATCATTTACGCTAGACCTGCAGATGAACAGAACTCTTCGGATTCCTCATTACTAAGACATTAGGAATATCTCTCCAGACCTTTGCTGGACTAAAACGTCAATTATATTTACTTTCCTGCTGAATCAATGTTTATGATACATGTATTTAAGGTAAACAGTTTTTAAGGATAGTAATATCATTTCCCAACAGTATTATGTATGACGAATGTGGAAGATATCCAACATACTTTAATGTTTATATTCGTTGTAAACAAATCTAATTCAGAAACGTTTTTCAGTACTTATAATCATCGGAATCCATGTACTTCCACTTATTTAATTATTTCCCGGAGGTTTCAGGTACAATAAAATATCGTGATCTTGATCAAGACTCATTTCCGTTATCGATATGGAAATACAGTCGATAAATAAAGTGAATGCCATCCGGTTCATTGGTTTGCCTACCCAAAGAATAGGATCGGTGGCGCGGTTCGGAGAACGATGAATCGTACTGTGGTCGTTTTCTGTAGAATCTGTGCAGCGCACGTAGCACAACACGTCAACAACCTGAATGGTGAGTAGGTCGTGCATGACGCTGCTTCACAGACATACGCTGGGTCATCCCCTTGTGGACACTTGGCTGTGGGAAGAAATATGTAGGTTAAAACTTGCACATGTTCGTTTGTTTGTTTATTAGTTTATTTGTTTTCCTAACAGTCAGTAATATTCAAACTAGATGACGGCGGTCTTTACATTAGCATGTCTCCATCAGTTACTGGGTCCATGGTCACTGAATGTACCATATGACAAGAAGGCGTTGCTGAAGAGAAGTGCTAACCCGGATATCATCTCTATGCTGACCATCGTACACATTCAATGCTTTGTCAAGGTGTCAAATACGTACAGGTGAATCTATCTAAGTCCAACCAGCATACTGATGTAGTGACAGCCAGCATTGTGAGCTGACAATGTCATTTTGTTGACAGAATGCCGATCACTTAAAATTCGTCTGCAATTTCGTCCGTTTAAGCTCTCGAAACGAGTTTCTACGTATCTTCGATCGGTTCCAAAATGCATGCGTTCGCTCGCATGTTATCGTGAATGTAGTTGAAATCATAGACGAAAAGGTTAACATAATCAGACTTAAAGATGACCGGGAAGTGGATATTCAAACGCCAGTCATGTAGGAGTACAGATGATACATGTATTCGAATGTTTCTATGGGACTTCATATTCTAATATTGCCACACCTCTTACCCTTAACATACAACAAAGTTCGTTAATTTTCGATGATTGCCATCAGTCAAGACCGGATTAACCAAACGGAATAAAGGTTCTCCGAAAAGTATAATACTGAATAGTTAAACTACCCTTGGCATTTTTGAATAAATGTGAAAATGTGCAGAGTGTTGTTTACACTGTGAAAAGTACGCGGATACATTTGGCTTTTTTTTTACGTTTATGTTGTCACTTTAGGGTCATGCTGGATGATAACACGAAGTGTGTTTTTAGACAGTGCGAGGTTATATTAAATACATTGCTTTTAGGTCAGAATATATCTTTATATGTGTTAACCAGTACCATAAAGACCAACAGCTCTTCAGGAATCTTACGGATTCAAGTCATGGATGTCATACCATAGAAACTGTAGCATCGGGTTATTACCTGATTTTGCTGGTGCAGCAGCATTGTCGACACACACCCCGCGTTCACACCACTGCAAAAGAAATATTTATAACAGTCAGTGCGTAATGGTAATTATAAGGTCACTCAGAGACAGTTTAATCAGGAGTGAAGCAGATCACCGTGGCAAGGGTTGAACAAGAATTCTTAGAAGTCCCTGTCTGCAGAACAAGTAAAGAGTGGTCGAGAGCAGCATTGGACTGTTTTGAATACATTTATGTTCATAAAATAATTCGTTTCTTTAATATCTTTAAATACATTTTGATGAAATTATGCACCTTAATATATGTAGTGGAACTCTCTTTTCACAAGTATCTTTACTTATACACTTCAGATGTAAACACAAACAACGTTTGTCTACCATACAAACTGTTTGGCAGTTCTTGTGTATATTACCACATAATATTGTTTGCGCCAATATGTATTGTGTCAACGAAAGTACACCTAATGTTTTATTCATGCAATAATGGACACTATTTGTCAACATGAGCCGATGATTTGCAAGTATGAAACTATATAAATTGGCATTGTCAGATAGAATGAAGTCGAGATCGCTTTTGTGACTGATACAATTTCATACAGAGAATTTCCAGATATTTGCAGTTTATGTCGCCTTCAAACCAAAGGATATCCACATTTCATTTACAATTCACTTGAATCGTATTGACCATGTGTCACAATTATAATGGATGGTGAAAGAACAATACCCAATGTCCTTTCGTTGGCGAGAATCGTGCTATCAAGTTCCAAACTATTATTGCTTTAGCTAACGTTTACTTATTACAGGTTAAACTATCACAAATTCAGCCAGTTCAAATCGAATTTAGTAATTAATTTTCAGAAGATAACAGTGCTCACCTTCTTATCGCCACATGATGTCTGATCTAAAGGAATGATGCCAAAGCACCGGTTTCCAGGTGTCCAACAGAACCCAATTCTACACATCGACTCAAAATTGGTTCCATTTTCATAAAGTGAGACACCCTGGAAATGTAGAGAACAGAAATCCATCAAGGAACGATTGTGTTTGTATATTTGTTGTTCTTGAAAAGACAACACAACACATAAAAAGAAGTGTTTCTATACATCATCTGTATCAACCACTGAAATATCAACAATTAGTTTATTATGTTAGATGTACCTGCAATATTCTACAAACAAATCAATAATTCATAAACCATATCTGCTCTCCACGATGTCTTTTTCCATCCTTACGTTATAAACTTGATATTATTACAGATATACCTGTGACATTTGTGATAACAAAGTGAAACATATTCAAGGTGTATGTTCAAATTTAGTAAAGGTTTGGATCTTTAATCATATTTGGAAACAATTCATCACGTAATATGTTCACATCATTGAGTAAATGGTGATAATAAATTGGTCAGCGACGATTACTTGGACATTGGTCTGCTGTTTACATACTCTGCAAAATGTCGACACAGATGTAAATCGATGTGCACACTGCAGATCAGCATTAATAGTTTGACCTGCGCGTTGCCCGTTCGTTGAAAGAATCGAACCGGATATAGAGGTGTTGAGAGCGCATGCTCGTCTGGAGAAAAATAGAAAGGTAGAGGTTTATGCACTTTTAGTTCTTTTTAGTGTTATGGGAAATCTCAATTTAAATTTGAATTTAAAACGAAGGAAATTGGCCAGGATATTAAACCTAAGCTTCAGTTACAAATACATATATCGATGATCTGATATCGTTCAATAGCAGCACACAGCCAATTGCCTACCTCTAATTTACCCATATGAAGAAGAAATAAAGGCGACCAGGGATTAGATACGGAGTTGTAGAAATGATACTGTGAATGTTGAGACATTAACTTGCAATGTTTCGATGAATTCACATATTTTCGAGGCAATTCATGTATCCTTCTGTGTTGTTTCTGTTGAAATCATAGTACTGAATCTGTAGATATTGTGGTACATTTCTAACCGGTATGGCGTATAACCAAGCAACCGCCAAAACATAAATATATGTTGTAAACTTCACAAAGGGTTAGAACCGTGCAGGTCCGGGCTAGAATATTGATCTTCAGTAACCCATGCTTGTCGTAAGAGGCGACTAACGGGATCGGATGGTCAGGCTCGCTGACCTGGTGGACACATGTCATCGGTTCGCAATTACGCAGATCGAGGCTCATGCTGTTGATCACTGGATTGTCTGGTCCAGACTCGATTATTTACAGACCGCCGCTATTATGAATATTGTTGAGTGCGGCGTAAAACTAAACTCACTCACTCACAAAGGGTTACATGCTGCGTAATAAACACCACTCTGGAGCCACCGTTGGGATCTTGTAATAACCAAGGAAAATCAAGTGCTATGGATAGTCAGATTCTTATTGCAATAGATGCAACGTTTCTTTAAAGATGGTAAAACTGTTATTAAGCGAGTGATCCCTTTCGTGATAGCGGTGTTAGTATCTACACAGAAACCAAATATCAAGCGCACTGACCACACCTCAACTCCTTGGTCCTCTGTTTTGCATATATGCACACATACACTCACACAGATAGCTTAGTTTTTAAAGTCGCCACAGAACATGATGAGAAGGTCCAGGGATTGGATGGAGCGAGTGGAGGGACGAAACCAACTGAAGCTGCCATTACAAACCAGTCGGAATTGTTGCAGCCACTATTGGAGTCATGTATTAAACCCAGGCTAAAACAGAAAGTAAATGCCATTGTTAGGAATTGTGGAACTGGTATACATAAGTAAAAGAATATATTTAAGTATTCAACACCACTGCTACACTTATATTATTGAATAATCTTATTTAAATTTCAACACCACTGCTACACTTATATTATTGATTAATCTTTGAAAGAACGATAAAGTTCATGGTTCATACTCAACTAAGAAAGCATACCAAACAGTGGAAGGATATTCCGGTAGCAGCTTACTTACATGTGTCCAAGCTCATGAGCAGCAATGATCCCAACATTACTAGAACCCACGTTTTTGGTAATGCTTACAGGTACGTCCGTGCACAGTGCATCAATAGCGGCCGTACCTGGAACAGAAACTCAAGCCATCACTCTCTGTCCGCAACTGTAGGTTACATACGTTACCGAAAATATCACATTAAATCTGAAGCAATACTTGGAGTATTCTTGTCGGGTTTGTGATAGTGACTTCTCCCCAAGTAATTCCCCTAAGAAATACAATTATGATTTCATTGTGGGAGATATCCGAGATACAGTTTTTAGATCTAAAGACAATTCCCCGATCTCACCAACGAGATCCCTCAATATAGTTTCACAAAAGCAGAAGTGCAAGACGAAGATTGTGGAGAAGAAGAGTGAGGAGAAGAAGGTAGATAGGAAGACAAAAAAGAAGGCACGAAAAGATACGGAGGCGTAGAATACGGCGGAAAATAAGAAGAAGGTACAGACAGGTAGAGGAAGGCGACGAAGAATTACGGAAATAAGAAGGAAACAAAGGTAGAGAATAGAGGAAGGAAACCAAGAAAGGAAAAGAAGGGGAAGAATAATCCCACTATACTTATACCCACCAAGGACTGGAAACGGATTTACTAAGGTGTATCTGTAACATGAAATTAGAATCAATGATCAGATACATTAAACATACACCATTAGGTTATAGGTATCTGCAGTATGACCTTTCAAGTTGCGGAAAAGTCGGCCACAAATATCTATGCAGATATGAATATATAGAGAATCTCATCCGAGTGTCTTTCGATATCAAATATATCAACACGAGTTGATAAAGTTACAAATTAATATTTTTACTTTTATCAACAAGTATTGATATATTTGATATCAGAAGACACGAGGGTGAGATTCTATTTATCATCAATAATCACTCTTCATTAGTGTTCAATGAAAGATGTACATCTCTGAACACGGTACTGCCATTAGACTTGCAGTGCAGCGATGTCATACCATCCTGACATAATCCGGTTTTTGACGTCATGGCATCGTGAGTCATGTAAATGTTGATGTCAGCGAAATTGTACAAAATCTACTGGCAAAACGATATCTCCTAGGAGATATCTTCTAACTCATGTGCCTTACCTTGTGAAGATCATATAGGCGTCGGCTGACCTAGGTGCGTTTACAGAGAGGTAGTCTACATGGTTCAAGAGTGCCGGTATTGAGGGTACCACGCTTCCGTTCCTGGTGGTTTCCGTCCAAGGGGACCCATCTGCGGACTGAAGTACCAGAAGAATAAATTGTAAGACCCCCTTCCCCCTTATAGAATTGATATAGTAATACAAAGAAGCCCAACTGTTCTTCATATATATGCACGTGGCGTGGATCACATTAACGCCTGAATGATAAATAAAGTAGTCAGAGAAGCAGTAATTGTAGAGCGCGCATGTGTTACTAACAGAACGTATCGGTAACAGTAACGGTAGGTCACCTGTATGATCATGCATATTGCAAATGTTGAAATGATGAAGGGGGCCCTTATTTATTCAGACAGTGATAGAGAGAGGGGTTCTCGTGTTTTCGATGGGAAAGATTATGTACGTTTCGAGATACTGAAAGAGAAAGGTTCTGTTGCTTACAGTGCGATGTTGATATGCTTTATACAGATAGATATTGATGGGGAAAGAAGGGTTCTCTTGCTTACAGTGGCAATGTTGATGTACTTTATACAGATATTGATGGAGAAAGAAGGGTTCTCTTGCTTACAGTGGCAATGTTGATGTACTTTATACAGATATTGATGGAGAAAGAAGGGTTCTCTTGCTTACAGTGGCAATGTTGATGTACTTTATACAGATATTGATGGAGAAAGAAGGGTTCTCTTGCTTACAGTGGCAATGTTGATGTACTTTATCCAGACAGTGATGGAGATAGAAGGGTCCTGTTCATTCACTGTGTCATATCGTATCTGCATCTGCAATTTCAAGTCTCGATTTAAGAACAAAGTAATTAGACATAAAAAATGAATCATAATCGAAACTTTTTAACACCTGTTTAAATTAAGTGATATGTTTGGGGTTCATATGTGCTGCAAACAATTAAACTGCATATAAAATTTACAATCAGACAATATGAAATTATACGGTAATTATGGAAATTAATGGGCATTTGCCCTTGGGCAACACATGATACTTTATGACAATTTTGTATACTGGTTGCAGACAGACAGACAGACAGGTTTATTTCATATATGTGGCCATGCGGCTAACAGTACAAAATGACAATTTGGATTAGTTTTTTACAGAGCACATGGAGAGGATTTTGTTTACAAAAATTGCTGGATGGAGTATGATATTATGGTTCTTAGTATTTAGAAAGTGTAAATTGGTTTGTTTATTTGGGTTCGAAATATAGATACATTGTACTTGGTATGTAGTGAGTTGTTTCCGCTGAATATAAAGGACATTTCATTAACAGTTACTCCTAATACTCATCTTCTGGTCCACTTTTACAATAATCACACATAGCTACACTAATGTACGAAACTATTTTCAGATTGGTGGAGCCGCATCTGAAGTTTGAAAATACTCTGCGTAGATATAACTAAGAGAGTGTAATCAAATACAATTCTGGAACAATATCAGATTTAAAATCAGGATGCATGTGCAATCATTTTGACTTTCTTATAACGTACGTCTATCCTTGGTAGCACATGTCTTTACAACGTTGTATAAAAAGATTTAAAAACAATTGATATATGATATATCCATACATAGGCAAAGAGGTGTTGAAATGACATTGATCGTTCTGCCAAGGCACTGTTAACATCTCCATTATCGTTTAAACCTTTCAACATATCATAGGAGCGACGTGGGTAACATGTGTCTGGTTGCCGAAGTAGACGCATCCAGAACGAAACAGTATACTGGTTGTCAATTTTACCATTTCCACCACGAAGGCATAGTACAGTCTCATGTTGGAGATGGTGACGGTAGTGTTGCCCTCGGCATCCTGAAGAAAGCTGTAATAAAAGACACATGTTATAATATTTGGAAACTAAACTGAAACGTGTATACTGTATTGCGAAATCTGTATGTTGTTCAGTAAATAGAAAGACTGCCACGAAAGATGAGGGTAGGTGGTTCGATCACAGGCTGCGAGATAATGGGACTATTGTTGCCCTTCCTAGTTCTCGACGTTAAAGGGATAAATAGTGGACTGATTGCCTTGAATGCTGTCGGTATGTATACACAGAGTGTGGTATGTAAGTTGCACCGTGGCATCACACACACACACACACACACACACACACACACACACACACACACACACACACACACACACACACACACACACACACACAGACACGTGTACGCACGTCGCTCTATATGTGTACGCAGATTGCCTCAAAAAGGCACAGCCTAAAACTGCATTTAGCCAACGAGACTGACTGGCATGTATCAGTGCCAGTATAATGTGTGTGTATGATTGTGGCATGCAAGTTGAACTGTGGCATGGTACTCACACATTACACACACATACAAGCACGCACCTTTGCACGCATGTACACACGTACCAATACACGCACCAATTTCCGCCACTTTAAACAAGCATTCAACGCGGCATTATACCCCATTTCACCCCATATCGCTTAGGCCACATAAAATAAATTTCTTGTTTCTCATCACTCTTTTTTTTATAAAAAAAAATAGGTAGGTTTGGCGGATTTTATTTTAATGTTTTAATATTTCTGTCTGATACAATGTTAGTCGAAAACTTGGAATATCGGAAGCTGAGACGGATTTCGGAAGTCTGCCGACTTTATGCACGCAAATTTACAAGTGCAAAGAGATATGAAGAAATTTAGGGTCTGGACAAATTTTAGGGTCGGGCGGTAATGAGAAACAAGAAATTATCTCTATGTGGCCTTATGGTATTTTATTTTTAGACATGTAAGGACTTACGCAGTGTAGTCAGAGAAATCAGGGAATAGACCCATCTCGATGATATAGTGAACCTGACCGTTTGACATGCCTGAAACATAATGTAAATATTCACATGTAATTATTTCCTCGTGATACCCTTGTTAATGTGTGATCATTTTTCAGCAGTAAGGTGTGAAAAGAGGAAGAAGAGAACTCTTCAGCAAATATTCAGGTGTGTACCTCGTTGGACGAAGACCTCTTCAAATCTGGAAATGCAACTACAGCAGCATGTATTTTATTATAACGTATAATAGGATCCGGGATGTCATTTCTAATTTCCAAATTACCAGTGATTCAAACATGACTGTTCAACCAATCTGACACGATATCATATTTGCCTGAAGGAAGATGACTATATACACTCTTCAAAAAAGAAAGGAAACACGTGCGTTAACAGCAGTTCATGTCGTTACATTTTGACACAATCGTCATGATGTCAATTCCTATGTTTGAATCCCGTTAATCATGTCGTGGTTGTCGTGTATTGCGTTTGTAATGTGTTTGTAAACGTACGTCATACAAAATGAAAACGATACATGAAAATTGCATGCGGAATTGTTTTTCACGGAATACACGACAGCGTGTCGGATAAATGTGTAGAGACATCGACTATAAAAGGCCAAACAAAATTCATCATTTCATTACGAAATTTACTGCGCAAATGAAGACAAAAAATGCCAAGCTAGAATGCTTCTGACCGAAATGTCGCCATTGGACGTGTGCAAGCAGGAGAGTCCCAGTCTGCCGCTGCAAGACACTTCAACAACAACCACAGCACAATATCGGCTATCTGGCACTGCTACATTTGCTCAACAACAAATATTACACTTAATGCCATCATGCTTAACAAACGTCAATAAGTCATACCGTAGTGAAATAAAAAGATTTGTGAGCAGGTTGTGAAACTAAGTCCTTGCATGAATACTGATGAGTCACGGAAGAAAAATAACACACATCTTGAGAGAAAGAGAGATAGATTGAGAGAAGGGGGAATAAGGGAGAAAGTACATTTAACGGAATACCTTGAACATTTGACGGAATGTCTTGAACGTTTGACGGAATGCCTTGCTCAAGGGTAGGAAATTCAGACTGAAGGTGCACTGTGTCATTACTCATATCAAAGATCACAATTTCTCGCAGCTCGTGTGGATTACTGCTTCTGGACGCCTGGCGCTTGTCCACGTGATGTTTCTTTGGCCAGATATTGTACCTCTGATTGTTGACATGGATCGTCCCAGCCTGAAGAAGCATAACGTCAACGGGATATGTACACGTATCATCTAACATATGTTCACAATCAAGACGTTGTCGTTTACCCAACAGAACTGATATGGTATAATACTTACAAACTAAACATCTAATGAGCAAGAACATGAAATTCGAATACATATCATGAGATCCTAACTGAACAAAGAAGCCTCAGACCAAACGTCACCCAATCGTCTACACGTACACGGCTCGAGACGGCCAAGGTAGAACTGTTTAACATGTGTTGTTGTGGGTGTCCTTTAAGGCGTTAGTGTTACTCTGCAGTCATTAGTTCTACACATCGAACACGTTTCAAAGTTCAAGGATGGGTTACATGAGTTACCTACGTAACGTTTGTGGCGAAACATTTACACCCACTTAACGTATTACGTCAACCCTGCTGTCCTGGACCAATTCTAGGGCACATAATAGTTAAGCACTACTTACCAGATGATAAACATCCTCATCCTTTCGAGTAATGATGGCAGCCGATCCTTGTGCAGAGCTTCGATAAACAGCAGTATTCTGTCTCAACAAACAACATTGTGTCAATCATTTTGTCATGCATGTAAACATATTCTATGAAATCATCAGCATTTTCCCACTGATCTATTATTTCAACTGTATTTATGCAAAACCATTTTGTGTATTGAACACAAATATTAAGGATTTTAAAATCACTGAGTGTTTTTGTGAAATTGTGTGCAAAGTAATCACGACAAACAAATCAAAAGCCAGACAAGAAGGGAGGGGTGTGACGAATGTCGAAAAAATGAAGAGGAAGAAGATCGAGCAGACAGTTCAGGCAGAGTCGAAAAAAGTGATTCTGTAAATTATTTTGCCATTGATGAATTGGAATTCCTGAAAACATCAGGTACCCCACTGATGTCGTGTATTATTATTGAATTAAGTTGTGTTGTAAAACATATTAAACATAAATATTAACACTCATGATGTGTGTATATGTGAAATGTGAAAATCTGTGCTAAGTCTTTACGACAAACAAGCTGAGTCAAGCTGTTACCCTGGAATACAATTGCACCCTGATGTTGTACAAATAATATTCCTTCTGTGATTTGTTGATGATATAGTGTTATTTGCTGATACCACTATATTGTTTCAAGATCCCTGTCATGGACTTCTCATGTAAATAGTGCAGTTTTACAAGCGAAACAAAATGTATATAGCGTGCTTAAATCTCTACATATATTCAACCCATTGCCATATGATCTTTTTAAGATTTTGTACTCTAAAATTAGTCCCATTCTCCTCTATGGTTCTGAAATATGGGGCTTAGATATTTATAAAGAAGTTGAAATTTTACAAATGTTTGCATGTAAACGATTTCTTGGGGTTAAATCCTCAACGTCGAACCATGTTGTCAGAGGAGAATGTGGACGTTATCCAATGTATATTTTCACTTATAAAAGAGACGTTGCCTACTGGTGTAAAAGATGCAATATGTCTGATATGAGATTTGTGAAAAAATGTTATAAGTTATTAGTTCTAGATTGTATCAAGGGGAAAAGCAACTGGGCAGCTAAAATCAAACATATCCTCTACATGTATGGATTTGGCTATATTTGGGAGGAACAATGTGTAGTTGGTGTTAGAAATTTTATGTCGGTGTTTGTATACAGACCTAAAGTATCTTATGAGCAAGATTGGCATGCAGCGCTAAATATTCAACATATATTTCGTTTAAATCATCATTTGGCTTAGAATTGTATATCAAAGAACTCACCATTTCCAAATTCACGGCTGCGTTTGCTCAATTTAGATGTTTTTCACACCGGCTTCGAATTGAAACTGGCAGATATGCTAATGAAACTAATGTTGATAGATTATGTCTTGTATGCAAAGAACGATATATTGAAGGCGAATACCATTTTTTATTGGTATGTAATGTATACCAACATCTAAGGTCTTACTTTTGCCAAAGAAATACTATTTGAATCCTACTGTACATAAATTTAACATGTTAATGTCAGAGATTAGAAACTTTAAAAATCTAGCAGTGTATGTATATAAAGCTATGCGTCTTAGACAGTCATTGGTACAAATTGTAAAATAACCGAACCGTATGTTATTGTTTATATTGTATATTGTATATACTCTCTCATAGTCAATTGTAAATGTAGAATGGGCCTGTGGCCTCCACTACAAGAAATAAAGATTGATTGATTGACAAACACATCTAAGAAACACACTTCATAATCCCGGACAGTTTGTTCAACATCCATGTATATGTATGTTCCTCAGCACATACCTTTAAATAAGAGTACTGCTTACCTCATGCTGTGGGAGGTCAGTTTGGAGAATTGGTCCACGTTCATCGGTCGCATAGACAGGATAACTCTCTATGTCTCGTTCACTCCGTGTCAAATTAAGTGAAACTTCAGCGCCAGAGAATTCAAACCGGAAGTGAAGAACATTAGGCATGTGCGTGGATGATCTTTCATGACGAATGTGAGCAGAGTGGATTAATACTGGATCCACCACATCTGTGAAATAACGCTGATTTGATTTATCAAAGATTACCAACAAATCCTGTATATAATTGCAATGAAATTCCCATAATTGAAGGCCAGTATGATCTTTTAAAGTCAGACAAATGGTTAACAGGTGTGTGACTGAGGACATTCATTCCGCCCTCATTATGTTACAAACAAATTTCGATTTGATTTAATCACTACAAGCTAACCAATCATTCGAGGATCAGCAAAACCGTTTCCGACAAGTGTACTTTGAGATCCACACAGAATATTGCCATCCACTTTGTGTCACTGAATGTGTGCAATGAGGCTGATATGATCACACACATATATATAAACATTTTAAACAGGAACACCACCTACCAGAAACACCATACTGCGATTTGTCCATGAAGGCGAGTGAATCTGCCGACGTTAAAATTCCAAGCAATATCAGAGTCAACAACATCTCGGCAGAATTAGATGTAGTCAATACCTGTATCATTTCAAAGGACAGGGCGCTGGTTGTGCAGTGACTGTAGCATGATGACCTCTTATAAACGTGACGCCAGACCCTGGGTATAATCATCATGGTATATCCAGCCAATCAACTAATCTGATGGTCATTATCTATGATTCTTGCCTTTGCTTGGGGCTAAGGCAGTTTAATCTGAACTGGCTAGCCGAACTGATTATCATGGTCAGTAGGTTCCAACATATTAAAAGCCTCGGGGTATGAGATAATATCAACTATCGCCTAGCTAAATGAGAAGAATGAGAACGTACGTGAATGTGAATGAAAAGTGTGCGCAATAAAACAAACATTCTGTTGAGTTTGTATCCGGTTGTATCACACGTGAATGATAATATTAAACATCAGAACTCCACTAATTGATGTATGGCATTTGGGGTTATGACGTTTTGAGAGCATCATCTTTACATTAAATGAACACTTACTTCATGAAGGTTTGCATTCGTTGAAACCATCCAACAACGCAAAGTGTGGTGGAACTTTATGTATTTAGTCATTATTACTAATCAAACTCACAGGTCGAGGGAACGGCTTCTTTTTACCTCCAGTGTCTGGTTCCTAACATCGAATTGTAGGAATTAGTTATTGATTGTTTAGTTTCGGTTTTCTGCAACCCTCTTTTATGCCACCATTACCTATTAAAAATACCATTCATTAATGAATTTTTGACACAACCGGGTCTCGATAGCTGTACTAACAGGGATATAGACCAATAATACAGTCACATTGAATTTCTTCCAGAGCTCTCAAACTCCCCCACGAAAAGTAATGTTTAATACAGCCGGGCGTTTGCATACATCTAATTTAAGACACGTATATTAATTGAGGAGCAATGAAAGGTATTCAGAATGTTTAATGTTGAAGTGCTCCTCTTAAATTTGATTATATCCATTTAATCATCACTTATTCCTTCAACAGTTCAAGGGTTTTGATAGTAAAATATTAGGCATATTCCCACAAAGACAATTGCGTTGTCCTGTAGTTTTGAATCGGAAAGCATTTGTCTGGCGTGGGTCGAGATAAATTAAATTTAATAACAACTTATCTTTGACTACATTTTGTTTAAGCCATACATGTTTCTGTACTTTAGAGGATATCTATGTCGGATACATGAGGCAACAGAGGAATGTAAGATGTAGGAGTAGGCAGTAGGTGATGCAGGAGTAGGCAGTGAGTGATGCAGGAGTAGGCAGTAGAGGGACCTAGAAATAACACTTGAGGGGTACAGAAATAGGCACTAGAGGGATTCAAAAGCGGACAATTGAGTAATGCAGAATTAGGCAGTTGAGGATACAGGTAGTAGACAGAAATAGTGGACACACAAGACAGAGGACGAATAGTAGACAAAGGAAATGGAAAGACACAAAAGAGGACAAGTAGACAGATGGAAGAATACAGTAGACATAGTCTGGAAATGCAGAAATACAGTAGGATATAGGAACAGGTAGAGACACACAAGAAAAGACAGAGGAAATACAGGTAGTAGAAAGAATACTGAAGAAGACAGTAGAAATAGTGGATACACAGTAGACAAATGGAGGAATACAAAAGTAGAATGGACAAAGAAGTAGAGGAAAGGAATGGAAGGAAGGAAGAATAGAGAAGTAGACTGAAGAAGGAGTAGAGGGAATAATGGAAGAAGATATGGAATAGTGAAAGGGGAATAGTAGATAGTTGGGGGGGAGACTGAAAGAGGATACATGGTAGACAGGAATATAGTAGATGGAATACGGAAAGAAGATAGTAGTGGATACACAGACATGGAGGAATAGGAAAGATGGAAGTTGGGAATAGTAGACAGTGAAGAATAATGGAAGAAGGAATGAATAAGGAAGATAGGGGAATAAGGAATAAGGATAAAGGAATAATAGTGAAGGAGGAATACAGTAGTAGAGAATAATAGAAGAGGAAGGTGGATGAAGAAGGGATAAAGAAGATGAGGAATACAGATGGACAGTTAGGGGAATAATGGAAGGAAGGGACAAGAAGACAGATGGAGAATAGTGGAATAATGGAAGGTAGTAGAGGAAATAGGAAGAATAAGGATGGAATATAGAAATAGGGATACATGGTAGACAGATGAGGAATACAGTAGATAGTTGGGGAAATGAAAGATACACAGGACAGATGGAAGAATAGTAGTAGATAGTTGGGGAATAAATAGGTGGATGCATGGTGCCAGATGGAAGAATGGAATACAGAAGGGTTGATCACAAGAGATCAGAATCACAGCAGACAGTCAGGAAACACAAGAAACATGGACACACAAGCAGACAGATGAGGAATCACAGAAACACAGTGGAAACACAGACAGAAGAATCACAGACAGACAACACAGTGGACATAGGAACAGGCAGAGGACACACAACCAGACGAAGAGACAACCAGAATCACAGTGGACACACAACAGACACGAAGAACACACACAGACAAGGAAAGAACACACAGACAAAGACCAGGAACACACAGAAGGACAAAGAACACACAGACAGGACAAAGACAGAGACACACACGAGACACACAGACAGAAAGACACACAAGACAAGACTGAAGACACATGGAACAGACACAGACAGACACATGGACAACAGACAGACATGGAGACAGACACACAGACAGACAGACAGACAGAAAAGACACACACAGACAAGACAAGGAGACAAAGACGAAACGACAGAGGACATAGGAGACACACAGACATGAGACACACATGAGACTGACAAAGACAGAGACCACAGAATCAAAGACACACACAGACAGACAAGACACACACAGACATGAGACAAGACAGTGGAGACAGAGACAGAGACACAGACATGAGACACACAGTAGACAAACTGGACACACAGTGGACATGACACACAGACACAAGGAAGACAAACACACCAGAGACACAGACAAAACAGGACAGACAGAGGAAGACAGACACACATCACAGACAGACATGACCAGACATGACACACAGACAGACACACACAGGACGAAGAACACAGACAGTAGACAGCAGAGGCATGCACACAGTGAGACACACAGACAAAGACACAGAACAGAGACACACCAGACAAGGAAGACACACAACAGGAGACACACACAGGTGAGACATGAACAGGAGAACACAGAGACACACACACACAGACATGAGACAGAGACAACTGAAGACAGACACACAGACAAGACAGACACAGGATCCGACAGACATGGAGACGACAGACACAGACAAGACTGAAGACAGACAGAAGGACACAACACAGACAGAGACAACAATGCAGGACAGACAGGAGACACAGACAAGACACACAGAAGGAATGAAGACCAACACACCAACAGAGACCAGAGACACAGACAGACACAAGAGACACACACAGAAAGACAAGAACAGTGGAGAGACAAGAACACAGAACGGACATGACAGACACACACAGGCAGTGAACACACAGACAGACAGACAAAGACACACACACACAGTGGACACACAAGACAAGACAGTACACAGACAGAGACAAAGACACAACATGAGGACAGAAGACGACCAGAATCACAGACATATGGACACAGACATGAGACACACCGAACAACAGAGACAAGACACACAGAGACAAGACAGGAACGACACAGCAGAGGACACAGACACACATGAACAGACAGACAGCATAACTGACACAGAAGGAGGACACCCCAAGACAGAAGAGGACATAGACACTGAAGGAAGACATGGGAACGGACAAGGAACACTGAAGAAGACAGCTGGACAGACAGACGAAGAACACAGTAGACACAGTGGACACTGAAGACAGTGGACGCACACACTGAGGAACACAGCAGTAGACACAGGAATGGCAGAAATAAAGTGGACACACAAATAAATGGATGAGAACACACAGACAGCTGGGGAAATGCAGAAATAGAGGGACACACAGAATGGATGAGGAACACAGTAGTAGACAAAAGGAACACAGAATAGTGGATACACAGAAATGGATGAGGAACACAGTTAAAGGAAATGGAAGAAAAAGACAGTAGAGGGAAACACAAGACAGATGAAGAATACAGTGGCTGAAGAAATGGAAATAAGGAAAATATACACAAGAAATGATGGAAGAACATAGCAGACAGTTGGGGAAATGCAGAAATAGTGGTAGAGGATACACAGAAATGAGGAATGGACAGATGGAAGACAGTTGTGGAAATGCAGAAATAGTAGAGGACACACAAAGAAATAGATGAGGAATACAGTAGAAGGAAGAATGCAGGAAATAGACAGTAGAGGGACATAATAAGGAATGATGAGGAATACATAGACAAAGGAATGGTGAAAAGACAGTAGAAACACAAGGACAGATGAAGAATATAGACAAGGAATACTGAAAAGACAGTGGACAAGGAATAGTGGACACAAGGACAGGATGAGGAATAGAAAGTAGACAGAATGACACAGAAGAGAGAAGGAATGAATGGAAGAAGACAGTTGGGAATAATGAAGGAATACTGAAGTAGACAAATGGGGAGACTAGTAGTGGATACACACAAGGACAGATGAGGAATAGACAGTGGAATAGTAGACAGTAGAGGGATGGAAATAGTGGATACACAAGAAAGATAGATGAGGAATAAGAAGATAAAGAATAGTAGTAGTGGATACACAGACAGATGAGGAATAGTGGAATAATGGAAGATAGTGGACGTGGACAAGAAGACAGATGAAAGAAGGAAGAACATGGAATAGTAGAACATGAAATAGAAGAATATGAAAAGATAGAGAAGAAATAGTAGAGGGACACAACAAGAAGACAGATGAGGAACAAGGAATAATGGAAATAGGTAGAGGGATGCATAAAAATGAGGAATACAGTAGAAGGAAATGAAAGACAGGGAACACAAGGAGGACAGATGGAAGAAATGGCAGTAGACAGTAGAACACAGTGGACACAGGAATAGTAGTGGACAGACATAAGGAGGAATAGTAGATAAAGAATAATGGAAGAGGACAGAGGGATGAAATAGTAGTGGACAAGGACAGATGAGGAATAGAATGACATAGAAGGAGGAAGGACAGTTAAGGAATAGAGTAGTAGACAGGACTGGATACAGAAGGAGGGATAATGGCAGAGAGAGTGGAAGAAGATAGTTAGGAATAATGGAATGGAAGTAGAGCGGACAGACAGCAGAGGACACAATCAAGAGATCGAGACGATGAACACAGCATTAGACAGTCAGAATCAATCTAAGAATGATCAAGAGAGGACACAGATCAGTCAGAATCGAAAGCCAGACACTCCAACAGACAGCAGAGGACACACCAAAGCAGACAGGACGGAGGAACGAGTAGACATTGGGAACACTCCAAGAAGACAGTAGAGGGACACACCAAGACAGGAATGAGACAGAGGACACACAAGAACACAGACGAGGAACACAGACACTGACCAAGAGGACACACAAGACAGACACAGACAGGACTGAAGAAGACAGAGACAGTGGACACAGACACAGACACACTGAAACACACAGGAAGAATCACAGAGCCAGTGGAGGAACACATGGACACACTGAAGACAGAGGAACACACAGAATGGACGACACACACAGAAAGACAGAGGAAACACAAGGAGACAGACACACAGACACAGACACAGTGGACAAGGACATGGACACACAAGACAGACGAGGAACACACACCACAGACAGAGACACACAAGACAGACACAACGACACAAGGAAGGACAGACCGGACAAGGAGGAAAAAGGACAAGGAAGACAGCAGAAACACCACAGACAGTGGACACACAGACAGGAGGAACACAGACACACACAGAGGACACACAAGACATGGAGGAATGGAATGACACAGACACATGGACACACCAAGAAGACAGATGGAACACACATGGACACAAGACACGAGGAACACAGCAGGACAGCAAGGAATCACCGGAAGAAGACAGTGACACACAAGACATGGAATCACACAGACACCAAGTGGAGGAAACACAGACAGACGGACGAGACACATGAACAAGACACTGACACAGAAGGCAGTGGACAGACAGGAACGACCAAAGACACACACACAGACACCACAGTAGAGGAACACAGACAGACAGACACAGAACCACAGACACAGACAGCTGAAAAGACAGCAGAGGAAACACAGACAGAATCACAGTAGACCACTGTGGAATCACTGAAATAGAGGCACAGACAGATGGAAGAACACAGCAGGACCACAGAACGAAAAGACAGGACACACAGACAGACGAGGAACACAGACAGACGAGACACAACGAAGAAGACAGTAGAGGAATGGACACACACAGACAGATGGAACACAGTGGACAGAGACACCCAGGAACACAGAAGACACATGAACAGAGAAGACAGACCGGACACAGGTGGACACACAGACACGAGGAACAGACAGGAACACAGAACAGAGGACACACACGAACACAGACACAGGAAAAGACAGTGAGGAACACAAGACAGACGAAGAACACAGTAGTAGACACACACACAGAAGAACACAGAACACCAAGAGAGACAGAATCACAGACAAGGAGGACACACACAAGAAGACAGAGGAACACAGTGGCCACACTGAACAGTGGACAACTGAGACACAGCAGAGGAAACACAAGACACAGACGAAGAGACACAGAACGCAGACAAACACAGTGGAGGAACAGTGGACACACAAGACAGACGAGGAACAAGTAGACACAACGGAAGAGGACAGCAGAGTGGACGCAGGAAGTGGACACACAAGAGACAGATGAGGAAGACAGTAGAACGACACAGAAGGAGTGGACACAGAAGGAATAGAGAAGGACAGGACTTGACATGGAAGGAGTGGACACCCAAGAGACACAGTAGAGTGGAATAAAGAAGAAAAGAACAAAGGAAATGGAATACTGAAAAGGGACACGGAAGGACAGTGGATACACAAGTAGACAGATGAGGAATACAGTATAGACAGTGGGGAAGGAAGAAGACAGTAGAGGACAAAAGGAAGAATAAATGAAGTAGAAGAATACTAGTGGGGACAAATAGACAGTAGAGGGACACACAGGACAGATGGAGGAATACAGTAGTAGACAGTTAGAACACGGAAGAAGAAGAGGGATACACAAGGACAAAGAATAATGAAGAAAGGGATACTGAAGATGGACAGAAGGTAGAGGGACAACAAAGAAATGGAGGAACACAGATAGCTGGGGAATACAAGACAGATAGTAGACAGTTGGGGAATACTGGAAGACAGTGGATGCAGAAGTGAGCCAGTAGAGGATACACAAGAAAGACAGATGGAATACAGTTGTAGACAAAGGAAACTGGAATAGGTAGAGGTGAAACACAAGGAAGGTGGAAGAATACAGTAGTAGAAGGAGAATATGAAATAGTAGTGGATACACAAGAAGGACAGGAATACAGTAGAAGGAATAATGGAATAGGTGGATGGAAGGAGGGAATAAGGAAGAATGAAAGACAGTAGAGGGGAAACATGGAGATGAAGAATAGTTGGGGAATGGACAACACAGTAGAGGGACAGGAATAGTGGATGAAGGAAGGTGGACAGATGGAGGAATGGTAGTAGAAGGAATACTGAAGAGGACAGTAGGATGAAATAGTGGACAAGGACAGATGAGGAATGAAGGAATGGACAGTGGTAGAGAGTGGAAGGAAGAAGGATAGGACTGGAAGAGGTGGATAATGCAGAGAGTAGAGGGATAGGAATAATGGAAGAAGACAGTGGATAATGGAATAGGACAGTGGACACAGTGGATGAGGAACACAGCATTAGATCAGTCAGGAATCGAATCTAAGAAGACAGATGGACACAATCAAGTGATCGAAGCCGAGGAATCAATCGAATCACTGACTGACCACAGAGGATGGATCACACAAGACAGACGAGGAATCACAGCCAGACCAGCTGGAATCACTGAACATGGACACACACGAGGAATCACAGACACAGGAACTGAAGAAGACAGATGGACACTGAAGGACACAGAGGAAACACAGACAGACAGAGACACTGACACAGAAGGAGACAGACACAGACACAATCAACAGACACAGAGGAACACAGACAGACGGAAGAACACAGACAAGTGACACACACAGACACACAGAAAGACAGTGGAAACACAGACACAAGAATGGACCGAAAATGGAATGGAACAGGTGGACACACAAGTAGACAGGAAGAATACAGTGGACAGAGACAGACGAGACCACACAGTGGACACAGGTGGACAAGACAGACAGTGGACACACAGCATGAGACAGTGGACCGACACAGGACACACAGACAGATGGAATGACATGGACACAGAAGGACAGACACAGAAGGACACAGAAGGAAGGACGACACAGACCCAGTGGACACACAGACACACAGAGTGAGCATGAACCACATCCCACAGCCAGACGAGAACTGGACATTGAATGCATGAGACAATCAACCCCAGCCGACGAAGGACAGAAATAACCAAGCCGAAAACGGATGGACACACACAAAACTGAAAGGATCACAACAACTGGAATATGGACATGG
The DNA here is from genome assembly GCF_003918875.1 of Haliotis rubra. NCBI lineage: Eukaryota > Metazoa > Mollusca > Gastropoda > Lepetellida > Haliotidae > Haliotis > Haliotis rubra. The sequence goes on from NW_025767057.1 coordinate 1,705,308, forward strand.
ACCATGGACTGAGAAAGCACATGGACCTAAAGGATGGACCAACCAAAGAATCACAAAAGACCCCTGTCCCAAAGAATATAACCCTGAATGGAATCGGACAACTTTGTGGAGACAAGGAAAGGATACAGGACCAAGCCGACAGAGACACAAATGACAACGGACCAGAATGAAAAGATCCCACACACACAAGAACCTGACAGAGGACACAGAACAGACAGTGGACACAGACAGAGGAACGCAGAAGACACAGAGGAACGTGGACAAACAGACACACACACAGTAGAATGGCATAGAAGGATCCAGACAGCAGAGGAATCACAGTGGACCAGTAGATGGATCACACAGACACAGACAGCCACAGAGGCACATAGAACAGACGGAGGAAACAGAACACAGTGGACAGAGACAAGGAGAAGACAGAAGCACAGTGACACAGAAGACACACAGACGGACACACAGACAGTGAGACAGACACAGTGGACATAGAAATAGACGGAGACAGCAGAGGAATGGACAGACACAGGAGACAGACACAGAAGGACACAGTGAGACAGAGACAGAGAACAGCACAGGCAGACGGACACAGCAGAGGAAACAGGAAGCAGAGGAGGACACAGACAGCTGAGGAACACAGACACAGTGGACCACAGACGGACACACAGACAGACCACAGAGAAACAGGCAGTGGACACAGAACAGTAGACGGACAGAAGGAAGAAGAACAGAAAGAGACAGCAGAGGAATGGATAGAAAAAGGACAGGAAACAGTGGACACAGAACAGGAGAAGAGTGACAGAAAGACACATGGACACAGAAGGAAGATTAAATATGGACAAGGGGATACAGAAGTAGGCAGTAGAGGGATACAGTAGTAGACAGTTGGGGAATACAGAAGTAGACAGTAGAGGAACTTTGAAATAGGCAGTAGATGGACACCGAAATAGGCAGTAAATTGATACAGAAGTAGGCAGTAGAACGGTACAGAAGTAAACAGAAGAATGATACAGAAGTAGACAGTAGAATGATACAGAAGTAAACAGTAGAGGGATACACAAGTAGACAGATGATGAATAAAAATGTAGACAGCAGAATGATACAGAAGTAGACAGTTGTGGGATACAGAAGTAGGCAGTAGAAGCATATAGAAGTAGACAGTTGGGGGATACAGAAGTGGGCATTAGAGCGATAGACAAGTACACAGTTGAGGTATACAGAAGTAGGCAGTTGAGGGATACAGAAGTAGGAGTAGAGGGATACAGTAGTAGACAGTTGGGGGATACAGAAGTAGGCAGTAGAGGGATACAGAAGTAGGGAGTAGATGGATACAGTAGTAGACAGTTGGGGGATACAGAAGTAGACGGTAGAGGGATACACAAGTAGACAGATGATGAATACAAAAGTAAACAGTAGAATAATACAGAAGTTAACAGTAGAGGGATACAAAAGTAGACAGTAGAGGAATTTGAAATACAGAAGTAGCAGAAGATGGACACCGAAATAGGCAGTAGAAGGACACAGAAGTAAACAGTAGAATGATACAGAAGTAGACAGTAGAATGATACACAAGTAGACAGTAGAATGATACAGAAGTAACCAGTAGAGGGATACACAAGTAGACAGATGAGGAATACAAAAGTAGACAGTAATATGATACAGACGTAGACAGTTGTGGGATACAGAAGTAGGCAGTCGAAGCATATAGAAGTAGATAGTAAGGGGGTACAGAAGTGGGCAGTAGAGCGATAGACAAGTAGACAGTTGAGGGATACAGAAGTAGGCAGTTGAGGGATACAGGGATACAGAAGTAGACAGTTGAGGGATACAGAAGTAGATTGTTGAGGGATACAGAAGTGGGCATTAGAGCGATAGACAAGTAGGCAATTGAGGGATACAGAAGTAGGCAATTGAGGGATACAGAAGTAGGCAATTGAGGGATACAGAAGTATGCAGCAGAGGGATACAGAAATAGGCAGTAGAGGGATACAGTTATAGGCAGTAGAAGGATACAGAAGTAGGCAGAAGAGGGATACAGAAGTAGGTAGTAGTTGTGAACTGCGTGCTAGACATGAAAATGTAAGATTCTAAATCATAGAATCTAGCTACAGGAAAATGGTTTACTGCGAACAGAAAATACACAATAAAATAACAGCAATGCCAATATTACATTAAATCATCTGTATATCCAATGTTTAGGTGTTTGTGAGTGTCATTACAGAGTGTGGGTATGAGTACCGGTTGAAATGGACGGCGTTCTGGGCAACACTTCCAAGGATCCGCCTTGACTAGCTCCGAACCATTCTAAATACTTTTCATGACAACACTTACAATGTGTGAACAATCAAATTCTATGTCTCGCGGCCTGGGTCCCCCTGTCGTATCGGGCGCTGCAATCCACAGTTCAGCGTGGCAGAAACCTAGGAGTAAGTTTAGAATGCCATATGCAGGTTGTCAGTAAAATATTTTCCTCTCAAATGTCACCAAAAACGGTACACGCCTTAGACCTGATTCAAATTGGGCTCTCTCGATTCTGACTTGGCATATAGAATGCGTTTTCATAAAGGAGCTGGTAGTAAAAGTACTGTAAGTCCCCATTGGGCCTAGTGTGTTTATCTACCTTCATTTGTTGGCGATCTATAGCCTGATTTTATAGTATGTATTGTTCAAATAGTGCTATTAGTTTTAACTTTAGATGCTAGTTATAATTCTAACTGTTATAGTCTAGTTCTGTTGCTGTACTTTGACGACAGGTCTTATAATATACACATATTCATTATCAACATCAAATTTGTTCTCGTCACGATATGGCTGAAACATTGCCGATGTGACGGTAAGTATTAACTCACCCACTCATAAAACACCTGCTTTACAGTAGGGTTAAAAGACCTTAAATCTAATATTGTGAAGACTAATCTTAAACAAGTAATCCCTTCCTCTTCAACGAAACAGTTGCTGGGAGTATCTGACAATGAGATATTTGTAAAATCGGGCGTCGAGTCTGTTGTGCTCTCTCAAATGGTTCCTATTTATAGCATAACCACCTCAGCACAGGCATGGACTTTCAGCAAGTTGTGGCATCATGCGAGCATTTTTATGGTTAGTGTTGTTATGAGTGCCTGATAAATAAAATAAGCCTTGTGTATAAAAATACACTCATGAGAACATCATGCTCACACCTCATAAGCGTGCAACACGCGAACATTCCAACTGTTCGCCGTTCAGTTATATTCACGGCATTAAGATCTAGGAGATGTGGTCATAAAAATCTGGAAGTCGAGTTTTTGAATTTCAGTATAAACTTGTCTTCAAAGAACTTCATATTAAGCACCATCACTCATACGGGTCATAATATCTTGCTTACATGTACAATGATGATTTTGATTCTGTATTGGCCTTTTTATAATCGATGCTCTTCGACAAGACCAATTCGCACACTTACACGTGTCCACTGACTGGTAAATACACATAAAATCGAGTTTAACCCATAACTGTATATAAATCACAGGTTTTTTCAGTCTCGAATTGTTTCAGTTCAAATAGCTGATGTTATTGTTTGAGGCGTTAAGTAACAAACAAACAGACAAATCTGAATTCGAAGGTTCAGAAGTTCAAACTGACAAAGGCAGGACAAAGACAGTTTCAAACCGACAAAACACTTTTCACAACAGGAACTAAGTTTATTAATCCTTTAAAACAGCTATTGTGTACATCAGACAAACATACATTATGACAATATTTGTATCAAATATTTACAAATAATAAGAAGTGGTTTATAATGTGAGGAAACTCCTTTACACAACACATGTACAGTTAAAATAGTTCCACAAGTATTCGTAACCTAATGTCACGACACTATATATCCATTTCAAAGATGTCTTCCATACTGCCGAAAGGTTCAAGAACTGAACCTTTCCTTAAATTTACGTGTGGCGTCTGTCTATGTATGTTCTGTATTAAGTGGGGAGAAGCATTAACATAGGCAATTCTACCTGTTTTCCAATCGCCTAAATCCTGTTATATGTAAATGTATTTAGATATGTCATCAAAGGAAATGAATATTGTTTAAAGCGTATGTCCCAGCACTCAGCCACCAGATAAGACTACTCCTTCAGCAGCAAGCAGGCACAGATGTTCTGTTCTCGAGAGGCAAATCCATCCAGAACCTCCTATAAGCCTAACAACAAAAGAAGATCCTCGGGAGTAGTCTACCAGATCCATTGCCAATGTGGAGACTATTATATAGGTGGAACGTCCCGCCCTCTCCCACTACGAATTAAGGAACACAGAACATCAATCCAACCAAAACTCCAACGTTTCGACCCCACCTTGAATCGTGATCAAGGTTGATTCATCCCCTCGGCCTATCACCAACTAATTACAGATAATCACCAGTATTCCACCCATATCTCGCTTGTCTACCTGGCTTCCAAGCTTCCTTCTTGTCTATTGTAATCACAACCAATCAATGTGTACATCAACCCACTCTCTTCAACTTATTAATTACCATTTCAGTGTACATCAACCTCATCAATTACATAAACTCAACCTGCCTATGTATGTCTATCTGTAATCACAACCAGTCACTATGTGCATCCACCTTCTCTGCTCAAATCACTAATTAGCAATCCAATGTACATCAACCTTATCAATTGTGTATACTCACTATATTATATATGCAGCTATATATACAATCTCCTTGTTTCTACTCCTAATATCACTTGCTTGATAAGGGTATTAGTATCTACAACGAAACGTCGCATTCATTGCAATAAAGAAGTTGACTATCCATAGAACTTGGTTTTTCTTCATGACATTTTAGGCAGTTTTTTCTATAATGTTCTCGACTTATTGAAATGCTGCAATTTTCAAAGAATGCAGTTTAATAAGATATATTCAGGGGACCGTTTCCCTAACATGTGGTCGAAAAATATTGGTGTACGGATGATCCTACTAATCCATTTGACAAATAATATATTCTTCCTCAGTAATATATATGTGTACATTAAATAGGAGACTCACACTTAACCAATCTTCTACGGTCTATGCCATAATTTACAAATATCTTTTAAATCTTAAACTTTATGTAGCATTTATTGACTTCTGTTTCCAAAATTCCTGAACGGTAAAATGTTAACAAATGTTAAAAGTAGAAACATAAACGTAAGAGCATGTGGATAGCCTCTCAAAAGACTCTTTCGATTGTCCTCTTTTGTTGCAACAGGGCTTTGTTATTCACATTTGTCATTATGGATTGCCATAAAATATTTTAAGAAACAGGTAAAATCATTTTCAACTCTACCCAGGTACGCCTCACATTTTAATTCTGGAAACCCCAAAGTCCAGAAACTCTGTGACCAGTTTCTGAAACGGAATTTCACAAAATTCATTATTCATGACTACATGCTAAGGATGATCAAATGAAATTTAAACAAAAACTTCATTTTTTACATCCTTAGCATAAATCTATGTTAATAGCATGTTGAATTTTGTCAAAAACTTTCTGAGAAACGGTCACAATGTGAAGAGTTTCTGGATTTTTCCAGAATTAGACTATGACGTGTGTTACTGTTTGCTGTTGGTGGTACACTTGTATCAGACACAGATTTCCCGGCGGTCCTAGGTACAAAAAAACATCATTAAATAACGCGAATGCCATCCGGTTCATTGGTTTGCCTACCCAAAGAATAGGATCGGTGGCGCGGTTCGGAGAACGATGAATCGTACTGTGGTCGTTTTCTGTAGAATCTGTGCAGCGCACGTAGCACAACACGTCAACAACCTGAATGGTGAGTAGGTCGTGCATGACGCTGCTTCACAGACATACGCTGGGTCATCCCCCTTGTGGACACTTGGCTGTGGGAAGAAATATGTAGGTTAAAACTTGCACATGTTCGTTTGTTTGTTTATTGGTTTGTTTGTTTGCCTAACAGTTAGTAATATTCAAATTAGATGACGGCGGTCTTAACATTAGCATGTCTCCGTCAGTTACTGGGTCCATGGTCACTGAATGTACCATATGACAAGAAGGCGTTGCTGAAGAGAAGTGCTAACCCGGATATCATCTCTATGCTGACCATCGTACACATTCAATGCTTTGTCGAGGTGTCAAATACGTACAGGTGAATATATCTAAGTCCAACCAGCATACTGATGTAGTGATAGTGAGCTGACAGAGGTAATTTTGTTGACAGAATGCCGATGACTTCGAATTCGTCTGCAATTTCATCCGTTTAAGCTCTCGAAACGAGTTTCTCCGTATCTCCGATCGGTTCCAAAATGCATACGTTCGCTCGCATGTTATCGTGAATGTAGTTGAAATCATAGACGAAGAAGTTAACGTAATCAGACTTAAAGATGACTGTGAAGTGGATATTCAAACGCCAGTCATGTAGGAGTACAGATGATACAGATGATACATGTATTCGAATGTTTCTATGGGACTTCATATTCTAATATCGCCACACCTCTTTCACTTAAGATACAACAAGTTCGATAATTCTCGATGATTGTCATCAGTCAAGACCGCGTTAACCAAACGGAATAAAGGATCTCCGATCAATGTAATACCGAATGCTTAAACTACCCTTGGCATTTTTGTGTAATACATGTGAAAATGTGCAGATAGTTGTTTACACTGTAAACGTACACGGATACATTTGGCATTCTTTTCCAGGTAAGTTATTACTTCAGGGCAATAGAAAATGTAGCATCGGGTTATTACCTGATTTTGGTGGTGCAGCAGCATTGTAGACACACGCCCCGCGTTCACACCACTGCAAAAGAAATTCTTAACAGTCAGTGCGTAATGGTAATAAGAAAGGTCACTCAGAGACAGTTGAATCAGAAGTGAAGCAGATCGCCATGGCAAGGGTTGAACAAGAATTCTTAGAAGTCCCTGTCTGCAGATCAAGTAAAGAGTGGTCAAGAGCAGCACTGGGCTGTTTTAAATAGATTTATGTTCATATAATGATACGTTTTTTTAATATATATTTACACCTAAAGCAAACCTAAAGTTTGGTACCTGCAATAATAGGCAATACTTGTCAACAAGAGCCGATGTGAACATGAACAGTTGAACTGCTTTGCAAGTTTTGAATTTTAAATTGGAATTGTCAGATAGAATGAAGTCGACATTGGTTTTGTGTCCGATACAATTTCACATAGAGAACTTTGCAGTTTGCAGTTAATGTCGCATTCAAACCACAGAATATCCACATTTCATTTACAGTTCAACTGAGTCTTATTCACCATGTGTCACAATAATAATGGATGAGGAAAAAACAATAATCCATGTCCTTTCGTTGGAGAGAATCGTGTTATAAAGTTCCAAACTATTATTGCTCTAGCTAACGTTTACTGTATTACAGGTTAAACTATCACAAATAAAGCCAGTTCAAATTGAATTTAGTAATTAATTTTCAGAAGATAACAGTGCTCACCTTCTTATCGCCACATGATGTCTGATCTAAAGGAATGAAGCCAAAGCACCGGTTTCCAGGCGCCCAACAGAACCCAATTCTACACATCGACTCAAAATTGGTTCCATTTTCATAAAATGAGACACCCTGGAAATGTAGAGAACAGAAATCCATCAAGGAACGATTGTGTTAGTATATTTGTTGTTCTTGAAAAGACAACACAACACATAAAAAGAAGTGTTTCTATACATCATCTGTATCAACCACTGAAATATCAACAATTAATGTATCATGTCAGATGTACCTGCAATATTCTCCAAACGAATCGTTAATTCATAAACCATATACCTGCACTCCACGATGTCTTTTTCCAACCTTACGTTATAAACTTGATATAATTACAGATATACCTGTGACAATTGTGATAACAAAGTAAAACATATTCAAGGTATGTTAACATTTAGTTAAGGTTTGGGACAATTCATCACGTAATATTTTCACATCATTGGGTAAATGGTGATAATAAATTGGTCAGCGACGATTAATTTGGCATTGGTCTGCTGTTTACATACTCTGCAAAATGTCGACACAGATGAAAATCGATCTGCACACTGTTGATCAGCATTAATCGTCTGACCTGCGCGTTGCCCGTTCGTTGTCAGAATCGAACCGGATATAGAGGTGTTGAGAGCGCATGTTCGTCTACAGAAAAATAGAAAAGGTAGAGGTTTATGCACTTTTAGTTACTTATAGTGTTGTGGGAAATCTCAATTTAAACTTGAATTTAAAACGAGGGAAATTGGCCAGGATATTAAACCTAAGCTTCAGGTACAAATATATAACGATGATCTGATATCGTTCAATAGCGGTCAAACAGCCAATTGCCTACCTCTAATTTACCCATATGAACAACAAAATAAAGGCGACCAGGGATTAGATACGGAGTTGTAGAAATGTTACTGTGAATGTTGAGACATTAACTTGCAATTATTCGATGAATTCACATGCTCTCCGAGGCAATTCATGTATCCTCCTTGTGTTGTTTCTGTTGAAAGCATAGTACTGAATCTGTAGATATTGTGGTACATTTCTACCCGGTATGTCGTATAACCAAGCAACCGCCCAAACATAAATATATGTTGTAAACTTCACAAAGGGTTACATGCAGTGTTAACAACACCTCTCTGGAGCCACAGGTGGGATCTTGTAATATCAAAGGAAAACCAAGTTCTATGGATAGCCATCTTCTTATTGCAATGAATGCGACGTTTCTGTGAAGATACTTACACCGTCATCAAGCACGTGATGACTTGCATGATAGCGGTGTTAGTATCTACAGAGAAACGATATATCAAGCGCACTGACCACACCTCAACTCCTTCAGGCCTACCAAAGAAAACTTCCCACTGTGCAGAAAAACGCAGAAGAGTCCACATTAATCGTGGAAATAGCAACAACATATTACCTCGCTACAGTAAAACCGGCAACTTTCAATCGATAAAACTGGATAAAAACGCAGTAGATGTCAAAGATCGCTGATATAAAAATGTTGCAGTTTCATAGTCTTTCGTTGCCGTTTTTACCGTTTCGGTAGCGGGGTAATATGTTTATGTTGCTATTTCCACGATTAATGGCTTCTCCGCGTTTTTTCTGCACAATGGGAAAGTTTTCTTTGGTAGGCCTGTCCTTGGTTCTCTGTTTTGCACATATACACACTTCCACCTACACAGATAGCTTAGTCTTTAAAGTCGCCACAGAACAGGATGAGAAGGTCCAGGGATTCGATGGAGCGAGTGGAGGGACGATACCAACTGAAGCTGCCATTACAAACCAGTCGGAATTGTTGCAGCCACTATCGGAGTCATGTAGTAAACCCAGGCTGAAACAGAAAGTAAATGCCATTGTTAGGAATTGTGGAACTGACATAGGTATACATAAGTAAAAGAATATATTTAAGTATTCAACACCAATGCTACACTTATATTATTGAATAATCTTATTTAAGTATTCAACACCACTGCTACACTTATATTATTGATTAATCTTTGAAAGAACGATTAAGATCATAGTTCATGCACAACTAAGAAAGTATCCCAAACAGTGGAAGGATATTCCGGTAGCAGCTTACTTACATGTGTCCAAGCTCATGAGCAGCAGTGATCCCAACATTACTAGCACCCCTGTTTTTAGTAATGCTTACACCCATATCCGTGCACAATGTATCAAAATAGGCCACACCTAGAACAGAAATTCCAACCATCACTCTCTAACCGTCTCTGCACTGAAAATGCGTTACCGAAAATACCACATTCAGTTTAAATCTGACGCTATACTTGGAGTTTGCGATAGTGGGTTCTCCCCAAGTAATTCCCCTAAGAAATACAATTATGATTTCATTATGGGAGACATCCGACATACAGTTTTTAGATCTGAACTCAATTCCCCGGTCTCACCAACGAGATCCCTCAATATAATTTCACAAAAGCAGAAATGCAAGACGAAGATTGTGGAGAAGAAGAGGGGAGAAGAAGGCAGATAGGAAGACAAAACATGAAGGCGGAAAAAGATACGGAGGCGTAGAATACGGCGGAGAATGAGAAGAAGGTACAGACAGGTAGAGGAAGGCGACCAAGAATTACGGAAATAAGAGTGAATGAGTGAGTGGGTTTTACGCCGCACTCAGCAATATTCCAGCTTACGCCGCGGTCTGTAAATAATCGAGTCTGGACCAGACAATCCAGTGATCAACAGCATGGGCATCAATCTGCACAACTGGGAAACGATGACATGTGTCAACCAAGTCAGCGAAACTGACCACCCGATCCCGTTAGTCGCCTCTTACGACAAGCATAGTTGCATTTTGTGGCAAGCATGGGTTGCTGAAGACCTATTCTACCCCGGATCTTCACGAGTCACGGAAATAAGAAGTAAACAAAGGTAGAGAACACGAGGAAGTAAACCAAGAAAGGAACCAACCAACCCACCAATGATATTCAACGACGGTAGCGACGGAATTACTAAGGCGTACCTGCAACAAGAAATTAGAATCAATGATACATCAAACATGCACACACTGGTTACAGGATTCTGCAGTATGACCTTTCAGGTTGCTGACAAAACGGCAACAAATATCAATGCAGATATTATCTTCTCTGTAGAACTACGGTCATTTGTCAGATTGCAAGTAGGAATCCTCTTATTGCCTTAGCCTCTCGACACGGATCACATGTGGTTAAAATCGCCCACCACGTGTCCATTATACTAATAGTATAATATTAAGGAGAGCGCCCGTACCGCGACAGACCAATCGGTCGCTGGTATCTCACATGAAGAATAAGTCCTACTATGTCGTACCTGTCATATTATTGGATAAGGTGACATCTGCTGATAGTTCGAAATTCCATCTACCACGTCTTCAACCTGTTATAAATTCAGGGGTAAAGGAAACTCCACCACGTATATTTCAAACAACAAAACCCTCATACATACACACACACACACACACACACACACACACACACACACACACACACACACACACACACACACACACACACACACACACACACACACACACACACGGATTCGTGGGTTCTTTTCACATGGTTGTGTACTGTACTGTGACAACACTGGAAGAGTCTGCACACAAAGTTGACTCCAAAGTTTTTACACCCTGTCACAGGTGGGCTCGATCCCGTCACCTCAAGCTCGCTGGATTACTAGTTCGCCCACCGCGCAATATCACCTTGTAGCGTTTGATATCATTCCGTAGCCCCTGAGTCTAATTACAAACACTCATGTGGTCATAACTCATGTGCCTTACCTTGTGAAGATCATATAGGCGTCGGCTGACCTAGGTGCGTTTACGGAGAGGTATTCTGCATGGTTATTGAGTGCCTGTATTGGAGATACCTGGCTTCCGTTTTTTGTAGTCTCCGTCCAAGGAGACCCAGCTGCGGACTGAAGTAACAGAGGAACAAATTGTAAGACACCCTGCCCCCTTGTAGAATTGATATAGCAATACAAAGAAGCTCAACTGTTCTTCATACAATATAATGTATGCATATATACATATTATATTTGACGAATATTTGAGTTTCCCTTTATTGCTATATCACCACCAAATGTATCATCATTCTTGTGAAAACGTTTCTGACATTGCCAAGTTAAGATCGATGCGGTGTATCTAAACAAAATGCGTGATTACATAATGTTAGTTGTAATTCAGAAATGCACGTTTAGATGAGCTATATGAGACCCGTGAAGATCCGGGGTAGAATAGGTCTTCAGCATCCTATTATGCTTGCCACAAAAGTCGACTATGCTTGTCGTAAGAGGCGACTAACCGGATCGGGTGGTCAGTTTCGCTGACTTGGTTGACACATATCATCGTTTCCCAGTTGTGCAGATCGATGCCCATGCTGTTGATCACTGGATTGTCTGGTCCAGACTCGATTATTTACAGACCGCATCTTGAATATTGCTGAGTGCGGCGTAAAATTAAACTCACTCACTCACCTGTATGATAATACATATTGCAAATGTTGAAATGAAGAAGGGGGCCTTTACTAATCCATTTATTGATAAAGAACGGGGCTCTTGTGTTTTCGATGGCAAAGTTTATGCACTTTATCCGGATAAGGAAAGAGAAATGTTCTGTTGCTTATAGTGGCAATGTTGATATGCTGTATACAGATATTGATGGAGAAAGAAGGATTCACTTGCTTACAGTGGCAATGTAGATGTACTTTATACAGATATTGATAGAGATAGAACTATTCTCCTGCTTACAGTGGCAATGTTGATGTACTTTATACAGATATTGATAGAGATAGAACTATTCTCCTGCTTACAGTGGCAATGTTGATGTACTTTATACAGATATTGAGAGAGATAGAACTATTCTCCTGCTTACAGTGGCAATGCTCATGTACTTTATACAGATATTGATGGAGAAAGAAGGATTCCCTTGCTTACAGTGGCAATGTTGATGTACTTTATACAGATATTGATAGAGATAGAACTATTCTCCTGCTTACAGTGGCAATGTCAATGTACTTTATCCAGACAGTGATGGAGATAGAAGGGTCCTGTTCATTCACTGTGTCATATCGTATCTGCATCTGCAATTTCAAGCCTTAATTTAAGACAAGGTAATTAGGCATAAAAAGGAATTATAATGGAAACTGTCTAAGACTTGTTCAAATTAAGTGATATGTTTGAGGTTTATATGTGCTTCATGTAAATTTTATAATCAGACATTATGAAAGTTATACGGTAATTATGGAAATTAATTAATGTGTCATTTCCCTTCGGTTGATTCTAACACATGATGCTTGCAGACATGATATTATGACAATTTTGTCAGTTTTACCATTTCCTCCACGAAGGCATAGTACAGTCTCATGTTGGAGATGGTGACGGTACTGTTACCCTCGGCAGCCTGAAGAAAGCTGTAATAGAAGACACATGTTATAATGACTGATTGCCTTGATCGGTGTCGGTATGTATACACAGAGTGTGACATGTAAGTTGCACCGTGGCATAGAGAGAGAGAGCGAGAGAGAGAGAGAGAGAGAGAGAGAGAGAGAGAGAGAGAGAGAGAGAGAGAGAGAGAGAGAGAGAGAGAGAGAGAGAGAGAGAGAGAGAGAGAGATTGCGTCTCGGTCAGTGTCAGCAAGTTACCCTGTTGCAAGGTACACAGACTTACACACACAAAGACGCACGCAAACACACGTGTCGCTTGAAAAGAGCATACCTTTGACCTGAACGTTAAACTACATTTCACCTCACGTCCTGTCTCCCTGGGTGTCTGGCATCTTGGGACTGACTGGCCAGTATCAGTGTCAGTATAACGTGTGAGTGCCTATGGGTGTGGCATGCAAGTTAAACCGTGGCATGGGACTCACACATTATACACACAAAGAAGCACGCAAGCATGCACGCATGTACACATGCACGAATACACGCACCAATTCCCGCCACTTCATACAAGCATTGAACGCAACATTATACCCCATTTCATCCAATATCGCTAAGGCCACATAAAATATATGTGTTGTTTCTCATCACTCTATTTGTTTTTAAATGGATATGAAGAACAGATTTTATTTCTATTTTTTAATTAAAAAAATCTGGTTTTCTATACAATGTTAGTCGAAAACTTGGAATAACGGAAGTTGAGACGAAGTTCGGAAGTCCGACGGCTTTAGGCACACAAATATACCTGTGCCAAAAAAGATTAGGGTTGGGGCAGTATACAGATCCAAGAAATTATTTCATGTGGCCATATTGAAACACCTAAGAAGGACTTACGCAGTGTAGTCAGAGAAATCAGGGAATAGACCCATCTCGATGGTATAGTGAGCCGGATTGTTTGACATGCCTGAAACATAATGTAAACATTCACATATTATTATTTCCTCGTGATACCCTTGTTAATGTGTGATCATTTTTCAGCAGTAAGGTGTGAAAGAGGAAGAAGAGAACTCTTCAGCAAAAATTCGTTGGACGAAGACCTGTTCAAATCTGGACTTACAACTCCAGCAGCATGTAATTTATTATAACCTATTTGCATGCCCCACTTCTTTTGAATAGGATCCGGGATGTCATTTCTAATTTCCAAATTATCAGTGATTCAAACATGACTGGTTAACCAATATAAATGTACGTCATACAAAATGATAACGATACATGAAATGTGCATGCAGAAAGAGTTTTCCACGGAATGCACGACAACGTGTCGTATACACGAGTAGAGACATCGACAATAAAAGGCCAAACCAAATTCATCACTTCATTACGAAATTTACGACGTAACCGAAGATAAAAAATGCCAAGATTGAATGCTACTGCCCGAAATATCACCATTGGACGTTTGGAAGGAGGGGGGTTCCTGTCTGTCGTTGCAAGACACTTCAACGTCCACTACATCACCATATCTCGATTATGACACCGATAAACCTACTTCAGTTCGACCCAAGATCGTCTGAGAAATGGAAGACAAAGAGTGACCACTCCTCTCAGGACCGATTCATTCGGTTTGACCTACGTTACCGATTTGTTACAGCAACGGACACTGCAGGACAGGTCTTGGAAGTATTTCCGACCAAACCATCAGAAATCGTGATATCGAACAAAAGTTGAACTTGTCCTGACACTGCACCGACAACGACGTGTCCAATGGTGCAACGGGGTATATGCATGAATCGCGTTTCCTCCTGCAACGACGGGATGGGAGGCAATCTTACAGCAAATCGCCACATCGACAAAATCCTGCGACCTCACCTCCTCCCACTTTTTAACCACCAGAGGGAGCTGTTTCAACATCACAACGCTCGACCCCCCAGAGCTCGTGTAAGAAGTTCCTATCTCGCCAAAGCAAACGTCAGTGTCTCTCACTGGCCTTCCAAATAGCCTGATCTGAACCCGATCGAACATCTATAGGACGAACTTGATGGACGCGTCCGTAAACGATCACCATTGTCCTCAGATATTAGCAGACTTGCCTTGCAGGAGGAATGGCGAAGAATTTACCAAGTAAAAATCCGACGACTTGTGCAATCCCTTCCAAGGCGGTGTCGACTTCTATGAGCTGGAGGGATATTACTTTGTTTTCGAATCCGATCGTTGTGAAGATGCTGTTTACTGTTCGTAGGAAGGTTGTGGTGGTAGATAAGAGCTCTGAGGTGTTGATAATGGCAGTGGAACTGCTACATTTGCTAAACAACACATATTACACTTAAAACGATCATGCTTAACAAACGTCAATAAGTCACTCGTCAATATCCGTCTGGCATGTCATGCTGTCTCATTTACCTATCACCTGGGGGCACACTGCCTAACTTACGCTACTATAGCCATGCAATGTGTTCTCTTATTCCTATTTCCTCACCGTAGTGAAATGAAAAGATTTATGAGCAGGTTGTGACAGTACTTGCAGGAACACTGTTAGGTGACGAAAGAGAAATAACACACATGTGGGAGAGAGAGAGGGGGAGAGAATAAGGGAGAAAGTACATTTGACGGAATACCTTGAACATTTGACGAAATGTCTTGAACGTTTGACCGAATGCCTTGCTCAAGGGAAGGAAATTCAGGCTTAAGGTGCACTGTGTCATTACTCATATCAAAGATCACAATTTCTCGCAGCTCGTGTGGATTTCCGCTTCTGGACGCCTGGCGCTTATCCACGTGATGTTTCTTTGGCCAGATATTGTACCTCTGATTGTTGACATGGATCGTCCCAGCCTGAAGAAGCATAACGTCAACGGGATATTTACACGTATCATCTAACATATGTTTACAATCAAGACGTTGTCTTTTACCCAACAGAAATGGTATAATACTAACAAAGTTAACATCGAATCAGCAAGGAAGTGTGATTCGAATACATATCATCAAATCCTAACTGAACAAAGAAGCCTCAGACCAAACGTCACTCATTCGGCTACACGTACACGGCTCGAGCCGATCAAGGTAGAACTGTTTAACATGGGTTTGTGGGGGTCCTTCGAGATGTTAGTGTTACTCTGCAGTCATTAGTCATGCAGTTAAAGGTTCCAGCCTTGGTTACATGAGTTACCTACTTAACGTTTGTGGCGAAACATTTACACCCACTTAACGCCACATAGCTATTACGAGCCTGCTTTCCTGAACCCATTCTTGGCACATAATAGTAAATCACTACTTACCAGATGATAAACATCCTCCTCTTCTCGCTGAATGATGGCAGCCGATCCTTGTGCATAGCTTCGATAAACAGCAGTGTTCTGTCTCAACAAACAACATTGTGTCAATCATTTTGTCATGGATGCAAACATATTCTATAAAATCATCTGGATTTGCCCACTGAGATATTTCAACTCTACTTATACTAGTATTAGGTAAAACTATTTTGTATATTCACCATAATTTTTAAGGATATTTAAATGACTGTGTTTTTGTGAAATATAAAATTGTGTGTAAAGTATTCACGACAAAATCAAAATTTATCATCTAGCAGTCTGTTCAAAACATGTTCCTCAACCCAAACATATAATTACAGTTACAGCTTACGTCATGCTGTGGGAGGTCAGTTTGAAGAACTGGTCCACGTTCATCGGTCAGATAGACAGGGTAACTCTCTATGTCGCGTTCACTCCGTGTCAAATTTACAGACACACTTGAGCCAGAGAGTTCAAACCGGAAGTGAAGAACATCGGGCATGTGCGTGGCGGATCTTCCATGACGAATGTGAGCAGAATGGATTAACACTGGATCCACAACATCTGTGAAATAACGTTGATTTGATTTATTAATGCATATTGAACACTGGTCTTGTCGTTTGTGATAGCAATGAAAAGGACCCACAAGGCCTCTATGAAATATTTTTTGGTAGGACTTTTGAGATGTTTCACTGAGAACCTTTAAAAATCAATCACAGACAAATTACAGCAAGAACACGAAGAACAGGCATCATGAATAGTATCCATGCATCTGGTCGAACCAGGTCCAGGTCCACACCAGCGAAAGACGGTTGAGTTGAATCCTATCAACGAAACAGTTTCTGACAAGAATCCTTGTCAACTAATTTGGGTTATATTGCCATCCACTTTGTGTCACTGGATGTGTTCAATGTATCTGATATGTCCGACACATATATATAAACATGTTAAACAGAAATATAACACCACCTACCAGAAACACCATACTGCGACTCGTCCATGAAAGCGAGTGAATCTGCCGACGTTAAAATTCCAAGCAATATCAGAGTCAACAACATTTCGGCAGAATTAGATGAAGTCAATACCTGTATCATTTCAAGGGACAGGGCACTGGTTGTGTAGTGACTGTAGCATGATGACCTCTTATGAACGTGACGCCAGACCCTGGGTATAATCATCATGGTATTTCCAGCCAATCAACTAATATGATGGTCATTATCTATTATCTTGCCTTTGCTTGGGGCTAGGACAGTTTAATCTGAACTGGCTAGCCGAACTGATTATCATGGTCAGTAGGTTCCAACATATTAAAAGCCTCGGGGTTTGAGATAATATCAACTATCGCCTAGCTAAATGAGAACGTACGTGAATGTGAATGAAAAGTGTGCGCAATAAAGCAAACATTCTGTTGAGTCTGTATCCGGTTGTATCAAACGTGAATGATGTTATTTAACATTAGAACTCCACCACTTGATGTATGGCACCAGGGGTTATGCCGTTTTAAGAGCACCATCTTTACCTTAAATGACCACTTACTTCATGAAGGTTTTGCATTCGTTGAAACCATCCAACAACGCAAAGTGTGGTATAACTTTATGTATTTAGTCATTATCACTGATCAAACTCACAGGTCGAGGGAACGGCTTCTTTTAACCTCCAGTGTCTGGTTCCAAACATCGAATTGTAGGAATTAGTTATTGATTGTTTAGTTTCGGTTTTCTGCAACCCCCTTTTATGCAACCATTACCTATTAAAAATACCATTCATTAATGAATTGTTGACACAACCGGGTCTCGATAGGTGTACTAACAGGGATATAGACCAATAATACAGTCACATTGAATTTCTTCCAGAGCTCTCAAACTCCCCCACGACAAGTAATGTTTAAAACAGCTGGGCGTTTGCATACATCTAATTTAAGACACGTATATTAATTGAGGAGCAATGAAAGGTATTCAGAATGTTTAATGTTGAAGTGCTCCTCTTAAATTTGATTATATTCATTTAATCATCACTTATTCCTTCAACAGTTCAAGGGTTTTGATAGTAAAATATTAGGCATATTCACCCAAAGACAATTGCGTTCTCCTGTAGTTTTTAATCGGAAGGTATTTGTCTGGCGTGGGTCAAGATAAATCAAATTTAATAACAACTTATCTTTGACTACATTTTGTTTACGCCATACATGTTTTTGTACTTGAGGGAATATCTATGTCGGATACATGAGACAACAGAGGAATACAGAATGTAAGATGCAGAAGTAGGCAGTAGGTGATGCAGGAGTAGGCAATAGGTGATGCAGGGGTAGATAGTAGAGGGATACAGAGAAGGGAAGCAGAGAGATTCAGAACTAGGCAGTAGAGGGCCACAGAAATAAGCAACAGGGGTTAAAGAAATGCCGATTTTAGGCACTAGATGGCTACGGCCGCAGGCAGTAGAGGGATACTCAAAAAGTCAGTAGAGTGATACAGTACTAGACAGTTAGGGAATACTGAAGTAGACAGTGAGGGAATACTGAAGTAGACAGTTGGGGAAAACTGAAGTAGAAAGTTGGGGAATACTGAAGTAGACAGTTGGTGGTTACTGAAGTTGGCAGTACAGGGTTGTAAAAATAGGCAGTAGAGGGATACAAAAGTAGACAGAGGGATACACAAAGTAGACAGTAGGGGATACTGAAGATAGACAGTGAGGAATACACAAGTAGACAGTTGAGGAAAACTGAAGTAGACAAAGTTGGGGAATACTGAAGTAGACAGTAGAGGGATACTGAAGTTGGCAGTAGAGGGTTACAAAAATAGGCAGTAGAGGAATACTGAAATAGACAGTAGAGGGATACACAAGTAGACAGATGAAAATACAGTAGTAGACAGTTGGGGAATACTGAAATAGGCAGTAGAGGGATACACAAGTAGACAGATGAGGAATACAGTAGTAGACAGTTGGGGAATACTGAAATAGGCAGTAGAGGGATACACAAGTAGACAGATGAAGAATACAGTAGTAGACAGTTGGGGAAATGCAGAAATAGACAGTAGAGGGGGGAATACTGAAGTAGACAGTAGAGGGATACACAAGCAGCCAGATGAAGAATACAGTAGTAGACAGTTGGGGAATACAGACGAAGACAGTAGAGGGATACTGAAATTGGCAGTAGAGGGATACACCCGTAGACAGATGTAGAATACAGTAGTAGACAGTAGAATGGCAAAGAAGTAGACAGTAGAGTGATCCAGAAGTAGACACTTTAGGAATACTGAAGTAGACAGTTAATGAATAGATAAGTGGACAGTAGACTGATACAGAAGTAAGCAGTAGAGGGATACAGAAATAGGCAGTAGACGGATACAGAAGTAGGAAGTCGACGGATACAGAAGTATTCAGTAATTGGATACAGAAGTGGGCAGTAGAGGGATACAGTAGTAGACAGTTGGGGGATACAGAAGTAGCCAGTAGAGGGATACAGAAGTAGCCAGTAGAGGGATACAGAAGTAGGCAGTAGAGGGATACAGAAGAAGGAGCAGTAGAGACGGATACAGAAGTAGGATACAGAAGTAGTAGAGGGATACAGTAGTAGACAGTTGGGGGATACAGAAGTAGCCAGTAGAGGAATACAAAAGTAAACAGTAGAATGATACAGAAGTAAACTGTAGAATGATACAGAAGTACATAGTAGAATGACACAGAAGTAAACAGTAGAATGATACAGAAGTAAACTAGAGAATGATACAGAAGTAAACTGTAGAATGATACAGAAGTACATAGTAGAATGATACAGAAGTAAACAGTAGAATGATACAGAAGTAGATAGTAGAATGATACAGAAGTTAACTGTAGAATGATACAGAAGTAAACAGTAGAAAGATACAGAAGTAGACAGTAGAATGATACAGAAGTAAACAGTAGAATGATACAGAAGTAAACTGTAGAATGATACAGAAGAAGTAGACAGTAGATGATACAGAAGTAGGCAGTAGAACGGTACAGAAGTAAACAGTAGAATGAAGTAAACTAAAACAGTAGAATGATACAGAAGTAAACAGTAGAATGATACAGAAGTAAACAGTAGAATGATACAGAAGTAAACTGTAGAATGATACAGAAGTGTTGAATGATACAGAAGTACAGCAGTAGAATGATACAGAAGTAGACAGAGAATGAATACAGAAGTAGACAGTAGAGGAACTTTGACAGAGGCAGCAGAATGGATTTAGAAGTAAACAGTAGAATGGATACAGAAGTATGGCAGTAGAATGATACAGAAGCACAGACACAGAAGAATGATGCAGAAGTAGACAGTGATACAGGATACAGTGAAGGAGACAAAGTAAACTGTGAGGGATACAGAAGAACAGTAGAATGATACAGAAGTAAAATAGTAGAATAGATACAGAAGTGAACAGTAGAATGAAGTAAACAGTAGAATGATACAGAAGTAGATAGTAGAATGGATACAGAATGGATAAGGAGGAATAGTAGAATGGAAAAGAAAAATGGAATGACAGCAGGAAGAATGATAGTAGAAATGAAGGAAGGAATAGATGGAGAAATAGAATGGAAGGAAGAGAATGAAATAGAATGAAAAGTAGAAATATATAGGAAATAGAATGATATAGTAAATAGTGGATATAGAATGGATAGTAGAATGGATATAGATAAAGAATAGTAGAATGGATAAGAAATAGATGGATAAGAAGGAAGGAAAGAAATAGTAGAAATAGTAGGAATGATAAGAAATAGACTGGAAGAATGACATGGAAGAGTGGAATGGACAGTGGAATGATACAGATAAAGAATAGTAGAATGATATAGTGGATATAGTGAAATAGGAATCATACAGAAATAGTAGAATGATAAGAAGAAGGGAATGATATAGGAATGATAACAGTAGAATGATGTAGAAGCAAAACTGTAGAATGATACAGAAGCAAGCAGTAGAATCCACACAGAAGGGACACAGAGAAGCAGGTAGAACTACAGAAGGAAATGACACAGCACAAGGATCCCAGGAACAGCAGGAAACAGAAAGACAGAAGACCCAGAACCGACACAGTAGAATGACACAACCCAGTGGAATGACACCAAGGAATGACACAGAAGCACAGTAGAACGGACAGGAACAGTGAACCCAGAGGACACAGAATGAACGGACACAGACACAGAACGACAGGAACTGTAGAGGAACCAGGAATGAACAGAACGGACAAGGAACCAGGACACAGGAAGAATCCCAGAATGATACAGCAGAATGAAACAGGAATGACACAGAATGACAGAACACAGGTAGAATGACAAGGAAGAACCAGAACGAACCAGAATGAGCTACAGACACAGGAACAGAAGGAACTGTGGACACAGAAGGAACCAGAAACGGACACAGACACAGAATGACACAGAACGACAGAAGGAATGACACACAGACACAGTAGAATGACACAGAATCCCACAACAAGAATGACAAGAAAAATAGAGTGACAGAACCAGAATGAACCAGAACGACACACAACAGTAGATTGACACAGAAGACAGTAACCAAACAGAAGCAACAGTGAATGACACAGAAGGACAGCTGACCCCAGGAATGACAAGGACAAGCACCAGTGAAAGAATGACATGGTAGAAAAATAGTAGAATGACACAGAAGGAATGAACAGACACAAGACAGAAGGAATCACAGAAGGAATGACAAAGAAGACAGTAGAGTGGATCCAGAAGCACACAGAACGACCAAGAACGACAGAATGAGGAACCCAGAATGACACAGAAGAATGACACAGAAGAATGACACAGACAGAAAGAATGAATGACACAGGACCCAGAATGACACAGAATGGACACAAAGACCCAGAATGACACAGACACAGACACAACAGAAAGACAGAACAGGTAGAACGACACAGAAACAGTAGAATGATCACAGAACAACGACCCAGAAGGAAATAGAACGGACACAGAATGAGACAGAACTGTAGAATGGAACCAGAATGACACACATGGAAATAGAATGACACAGAACACACAGTGACCGAGAAACAACCAC
This sequence comes from Haliotis rubra, assembly GCF_003918875.1. NCBI lineage: Eukaryota > Metazoa > Mollusca > Gastropoda > Lepetellida > Haliotidae > Haliotis > Haliotis rubra. The sequence continues at coordinate 1,727,464 of NW_025767057.1, forward strand.
AAGCAGAATGACACAGAAGGAGGAAGGAACGAGAACGAACCCAGAACGAACACAACGACACAGAAACAACCAGAATCGACAAGACAAGAATGACACAGGACACAGATGACCAGAATCAAACAGAAACAGAATGACACACACATAACTGTAGAATGACACACAGAAGAACGAACCACACAGAACAGAACGAGACACAGGAACGGACACAGACACAGAACCAGAAAGAACTGTAGAACGACACAGAACGACACAGAAACAGATTGACAAGAAAGAAACAGAATCCCAGACAAGGAACGGACACAGTAGACACAGAGTGACACAGAACGAATCCAGGACACAGGAACGACACACAGAATGACACAGAAGGAACCCAGAATGACAGAACCTGTAGAATGACACAGAACTGTAGAATGACAAGGAAGGAAACAGTAGAATGACACAGAATGGAAAATAGAATGGACACACAACAGTAGAATGGACACAGAAACACACAGTAGAGTGGACAGAAGAAAAATAGTAGAATGATACAGTGAAATAGTAGAATGACATAGAAGGAAATAGAATGACAGAAGCAACTGAATAATGATACAGAAGGACCAGAATGACAGTGAACAGGAATGATGGATAAAAATAGTAGACACACATACAGAAATAACTTGTAGAATAAAAAGAAGTAAATAGAATGATAAGGATAAAGAATAGTAGATTGGACACAGAAGACCAGTAGAATGGATAAGAAGAAATAGTAGAACGGAAGGAAGGAATGATACAGTAGAATGATACAGAAGAAATAGAATGGAGGAAAATAGTAGAATGATACAGAAATAGAGTGGACAGAACTGTAGAATGATACAGAAGGTGAACTGTAGAATGATACAGATGTTAATAGTAGAATGATATAGAAATAGTAGATTGATACAGAAGGAAATAGAATCATAGAAATAGAATGGATATGAAGAATGCATAGAAGTAGATAGTAGAATGATATAGTAGAATGAGGAAATAGTAGAATGATAAGCAGGAAGTGAACTGTAGATAGTAAATAGAATGGATAGAAAAGGAATGGAAGGATAGAAGGATAGTAAATAGTGGAATGATATAGAAATAGTAGAATGAAATAGTGGAATGGATATAGTGGAATGGATACAGAACGGAACCAGAACTGACACAGAATGGAAACAGCAGAACGACACAGAAGCAAACAGCAGAACGACACAGAAGCAGAACGACAGACAAACAGTAGAACGACACAGAAACAGACAGGAGTGATCGAGAAGAAACAGGAATGAACGACAGAAGGCACAGAATGACACAGAAGGAACGAACCAGAACGAACCAGAATGACACAGAACCACACAAGACCACCAGACACAGACAACGACTGACAGAAAGACCCAGCACAGTGAACACACAGACACAGACCCCAGAATGACACAGAAATAGAATGGACACAGAATCCCAGAAGGAATGACACACAGGAAACGGACAAGGAATGACAGAAGGAACAGAATGGACAAGAACTGTAGAATGGAAGAATGACACAGATAGAATGACAGAAAAATAGACAGAAAAAACGACCCAGACACAGAATGACAAGAATGGAGGAACAGAATCGACACACAGAATGGACACAGAAACGGACACAGAACTGTGGAATGACATAGAAGGAATGACACAGAACGACACAGAAGGAATGAGAAACAAATAGAACACAGGAAATAGACAGGAATACAAGGAACCAGAATGATACAGAAAAGGAATCGACACAGAATGACACAGAATGACACAGACACAGTAGAATGACAGAAGCACAGTAGAGACAGAAGGAATCCCACAGGAAAGACACAGAAGACATGGACACAGAATCCAGAACGATACAGAAGAATGGAGGAAATAGAATGGATAAGAAGGAACAGTGAATGATGCAGAAAAATAGTAGATTGACAAGGAACTGTAGAATGGATGGAAGGAACCAGAATGATACAGATAAAGAATGATAGTAGTAGAATGATACAGACAAGAAAAGTAGATGGATAATGGAAGAAGAATGGATAGAAATAGTAGAATGAGCAGAAATAGTAGAATGATATAGAACCTGTAGAGTGGACAGAAACTGAATGATGCAGAAAAACTGAATGATATGGATAAAGGAACAGTAGAATGATATAGAAATAGTAGATGGATACAGAAATAGAATCAGCAGTAGTAGACAGTTGGGGGATAAAGAAGGACAGGAAGATGAATAGTAGAATGGTGGCAGAAGGAATGGACAGAAGGAGAGACAGTAGTGGATCCCAGAAACACAGAACGAAGAACCCAGGAACGACACAGAGGAATGACACAGACAGAACGACACAGAAGGAACGACAGGAACACAGGAACGGACACAGAAGGACACAGGAGGATGGAAGACACAGAATGGACAGGAAGACCACAGAAGGTGAACCAAGACACAGAAACAGACAGAGTGGACGGAGAAGACACAAACAACCAGAATGACACAGGAAGCAGAGGAATGACACAGAAAGAACCAGAATGACAGAACCAGAAAAACAGAATGACATAGACACCGAACCAGAACGACACACACAGACACAGAATCGACAGAAAGACCCCAGAACGACACAGACACAGTAGAACGACACAAGGATGGACAAGCAGAAGGACACAGAATGACAGACATGGACACAGAAGCACAGGAAGATGAATACAGAGTAGGCAGAGTAGAGACTGTACAGAGTAAACAGCAGAACTTGATACAGGAACAGACAGTAGAGTGGACGGAGGAAGAAAAAAAAACAGTAGAATGATACAGAGTAAACAGTAGGAATGATACAAGAGTAAAACTGTAGAATGATACAGAAGCTTAAGATGATAGAATGATACAGAAGTATAAACAGTAGAATGATACAGAGTAAACAGTAGAATGATAGAAGGAAACAGTAGAATGATACAGTAGAATAAAACTGTAGAATGATACAGAAGTAAACAGTAGATTGATACAGGAAGTAAACTGTAGAATGATACAGAAGTAAACAGTAGAATGATACAGAGGAAGTAAATAGTAGAATGGATACAGAGTAGTTAAACAGTAGAATGATACAGAAGTAAACAGTAGAATGATACAGAGTATTAAACAGAAACTGTAGAATGATACAGAAGTAAAACTGTAGAATGATACAGAAGTAAGGAAGTAACAGTAGAATGATACAGAAATTAAACAGATAGAGAAAGATACATGATAGAAAACAGTAGAATGATACAGAAGTAAACAGTAGAATGATACAGAAGTAAACTGTAGAATGATACAGAAGTAAACAGAAGAATGAGTGAAAACAGTAAAGTAAATAGTAGAGAATGATACAGGAGAAGTAAACAGTAGAGATGATACAGAAGTAAACAGTGTAGAATGATACAGATGTTTAACAGTAGAATGATACAGAAGTAAACTAGTAGAATGATACAGAATGATAAAGTAAACAGTAGAATGATACAGAAGTAGACTGTAGAATGATACAGAAGTAAACTGTTAGAATGATACAGAAGTAAACAGTAGAGGATGATACAGAAGTAAAACAGTAGAATGATACAGAAGTAACAGTAGAATGATACAGAAGTAAACAGTAGAATGATACAGAAGTAAACAGTAGAATGATACAGAAGTAAACAGTAGAATGATACAGAAGTAAACAGTAGAATGATACAGAAGTAAAGAATGATACAGAAGTAAACAGTAGAATGATACAGAAGTAAACAGTAGAATGATACAGAAGTAAACAGTAGAATGATACAGAGTAGACAGTAGAAGATACAAAGTAAACTGTAGAATGATACAGACAGTAATGAAGAGTAAGTAGAGAATGATACAGAAGTAAACAGTAGAATGATACAGAAGTAAACAGTAGAATGATACAGAAGTAAACAGTAGAATGATACAGAAGTAAACTGTAGAATGATACAGAAGTAAACAGTAGAATGATACAGAAGTAAACTGTAGAATGATACAGAAGTAAACAGTAGAATGATACAGAAGTAAACAGTAGAATGATACAGAAGTAAACAGTAGAATGATACAGAAGTAAACAGTAGAATGATACAGAAGTAAACTGTAGAATGATACAGAAGTACAGAAACAGTAGAATGATACAGAAGTAAACAGTAGAATGATACAGAAGTAAACAGTAGAATGATACAGAAGTAAACAGTAGAATGATACAGAAGTAAACAGTAGAATGATACAGAGTAAACAGAAGCAGAGAATGATACAGAAGTAAACAGTAGAATGATACAGAAGTAAACTGTAGAATGATACAGAAGTAAACAGTAGAATGATACAGAAGTAAACAGTAGAATGATACAGAAGTAAACAGTAGAATGATACAGAAGTAAACAGTAGAATGATACAGAAGTAAAACAGTAGAATCATACAGAGAGTAAACAGTAGAATGATACAGAAGTAACAGTAGAGATGATACAGAAGTAAAGTAGAATGATACACAGTAAAACAGTAGATTGATAGTAAAACAGAAGTACAGAAGTAGACAGTAGAATGATACAGAAGTAGACAGTTGGGGGATACAGAAGTGGGCATTAGAGTGATCCAGAAGTAGCCAGTAGAGGGATATACAAGTAGACAGATGGGGAATACAAATGTAGACAGGTGAATGATACAGAAGTAGACAGTTGAGGGATACAGAAGTAGACAGTTTAAGGATACAGAAGTAGACTGTTGAGGGATACAGAAGTGGGCATTAGAGCGATAGACAAGTAGGCAATTGAGGGATACAGAAGTAGGCAGTAGAGGGATACCAAAATAGGCAGTAGAGGGATACAGTAATAGGCAGTAGAATGATACAGAAGTAAGCAGTAGAGGGATACAGAAGTAGGCAGAAGAGGGATACAGAAGTAAGTAGTATTTGTGAACTGCGTGCTAGACATGAAAATGTAAGATTCTAAAACATAGAATCTAGCTACACCAAAATGGTTTACTGCGAACAGAAATACACGATAAAATAACAGCAATGCCAATATTACATTAAATCATCTGTATATCCAATGTTTAGGTGTTTGTGAGTGTCATTATAGGGAGTGGGAATGAGTACCCGGTTGAAATGGACGGCGTTCTGGGTAACACTTCCAAGGATCCGCCTTGACTAGCTCCGAACCATTCTAAATACTTTTCATGACAACACTTACAATGTGTAAAAAATCAAATTCTATGTCTCGTAGCCTGGGTCCCCCTGTCGTATCGGGCGCTGCAATCCACAGTTCAGAGTGGCAGAAACCTAAGAGTAAGTTTCGAATGCCATATGCATGTTGTCAGTAAAATATTTTCCTCCCAAATGTCACCAAAAACGGTACACGCCTTAGACCTGATTCATATTGGGCTCTCCCATTCAAGCTGACAGCTCCGCGAAAAACAACAATAAACGAAACTAGTAAATGAATTACGAATATGTTCGATTCTGACTTGGCATATAAAATGCCAACGAAACAGTTGCTATCGACACCAAACTGGGAGTATCTGACAGTGAGATGTTTGTAAAATCGGGCGTCGAGTCTAGATGTTGTGCTCTCTCAAATGGTTGCAACAAGTTGGTTTGGGACCATTCCTATTTATAGCATATCCACCTCAGCACAGGCATGGACCTTCAGCAAGTTGTGGCATCATGCGAGCATTTTTATGGTTAGTGTTGTTATGAGTACCTGGTAAATAAAACAAGCCTTGTTTGTTGTTCACAATATAAAAATACACTCATGAGAACATCATGCTCACACCGAATACGCGTGCAACACGCGAACATTCCAACTGTTCGCCGTTCAGTTACATTCACGTCATTGAGATCCAGGAGATGTGGTCGCAAAAAACTGGAAGTCGCGTTTTTGAATTTCAGTATAAACTTGTCTTCAAAGAACTTCATATTAAGCACCATCACTGTTACGGGTCATAATATTTTGCTTACATGTACAATGATGATTATGATTCTGTATTGGCCTTTTTATAATCGATGCTCTTCGACAAGACCAATTTGCACACTTACACGTGTCCACTGACTGGTTAATACACATAAAATCGAGTTTAACCCATAACTGTATATAAATCACAGTTTTTTTCAGTCTCGAATTGTTTCAGTTCAAATAGCTGATGTTATTGTTTGAGGCGTTAAGTAACAAACAAACAGACAAATCTGAATTCGAAGGTTCAGAAGTTCAAACTGACAAAGGCAGGACAAAGACAGTTTCAAACCGACAAAAGACTCTTCACAACAGGAACTAAGTTTATTAATCCTTTAAAACAGCTATTGTGTACATCAGACAAACATACATCATGACAACATTTGTATCAAATATTTACAAATGATAAGAAGTGATCTATAATGTGAGGAAACTCCTTTACACAACACATGTACAGTTAAAATAGTTCCACAAATAGTCGTAACCTATTAATGTCACGACATTATATATCCATTTCAAAGATGTCTTCCATATTGCCGAAATGTTCAAGAACTGAACCTTTCCTTAAATTCACGTGTGGCGTCTGTCTATGTATGTTCTGTATTAAGTGGGGAGAAGCATTAACATGGGCAATTCTATACCTGTTTTCCAATCGCCTAAATCCTGTTATATGTAAATGTATATAGATATGTCATCAAAGGAAATGAATATTGTTTAAACCGTATGTCCCAGCACTCAGCCACCAGATAAGACTACTCCTTCAGCAGCAAGCAGGCACAGATGTTCTGTTCCTGAGAGGCAAATCCATCCAGAACCTCCTATAAGCCTAACAACAAAAGAAGACCCTCGGAAGTAGTCTACCAGATCCATTGCCAATGTGGAGGCTATTATATAGGTGAAACGTCCCGCCCTCTCCCACTACGAATTAAGGAACACAAAAATCAATCCAACCAAAAATCCAACGTTTCGACCCCACATTGAATCGTGATCAAGGTTGTTTCATCTCCCTCGGCCTATCACCAACTAATTACAGATAATCACCAGTATTCCAGCCATATCTCGCTTGTCCACCTGGCTTCCAAGCTTCCTTTTGTCTATTGTAATCACAACCAATCACTGTGTACATCAACCCACTCTCTTCAACTTATTAATTACCATTTCAGTGTATATCAACCTCATCAATTACATAAACTCAACCTGCCTATGTATTTCTATCTGTAATCACAACCAGTCACTATGTGCATCCACCTTCTCTGCTCAAATCACTAATTAGCAATCCAATGTACATCAACCTTATCAATTGTGTATACTCACTATATTATATATGCAGCTATATATACAATCTCATTGTTTCTACTCCTTATATCACTCTGGTTTGATAAGGGTATTAGTATCTACAACGAAACGTCGCATTCATTGCAATAAAGAAGTTGACTATCCATAGAACTTGTTTTTCTTCATGACATTTTAGGCAGTTTTTTTCTATAATGTCCTCGACTTATTGAAATGCTGCAATTTTCAAAGAATGCAGTTTAATAAGATATATTCAGGGGGACCGTTTCCTAACATGTGGTCGAAAAATATTGGTGTACGGATGATCCTACTAATCCATTTGACAAATAACTTATTCTTTCTCAGTAATATATATGTGTACATCAAATCGGAGACTCACGCTTAACCAATCTTCTACGGTCTATGCCATAATTTACAAATATCTTTTAAATCTTAAACTTCATGTAGCATTTATTGACTTCTGTTTCCAACATTCCTGAACGGTAATAGTTAACAAATGTTAAAACAGTAGAAACATAAACGTAAGAGCATGTGGATAGCCTCTCAAAAGACTCTTTCGATTGTCCTCTTGTGTTGCAACAGGGCTTTGTTATTCTCATTTGTCATTAAGAATTGCCATAAGATATTCTAAGAAACGGGTAAAATCATATTCAACTCTACCCAGGTACGCCTCACATTTTAATTCTGAAACCCCAAAGTCCAGAAACTCTGTGACCAGTTTCTCAAAGGGATTTCACAAAATTCATTATTCATGACTACATGCTAAGGATGATCAAATGAAATTTAAACAAAACTTCATTTTACATCCTTAGCATAAATCTATATGATAATAGCATGTTGAATTTTGTCAAAACCTTTCTGAGAAACGGTCACAAGTGTGAAGAGTTTCTGGATTTTTCCAGAATTAGACTATGACGTGTGTTACTGTTTGCTGTTGGTGGTACACTTGTATCAGACACAGATTTCCCGGAGGTCCTAAAACATCGGGGTACAAAAAAAACATCATTAAATACAGAAGCGAATGCCATCCGGTTCATTGGTTTGCCTACCCAAAGAATAGGATCGGTGGTGCGGTTCGGAGAACGATGAATCGTACTGTGGTCGTTTTCTGTAGAATCTGTGCAGCGCACGTAGCACAACACGTCAACAACCTGAATGGTGAGTAGGTCGTGCATGACGCTGCTTCACAGACATACGCTGGGTCATCCCTTTGTGGACACTTGGCTGTGGGAAGAAATATGTAGGTTAAAGCTTGCACATGTTCGTTTGTTTATTGGTTTGTTTGTTTGCCTAACAGTCAGTAATATTCAAATTAGGTGACGGCGGTCTTTACATTAGCATGTCTCCATCAGTTACTGGGTCCATGGTCACTGAATGTACCATATGACAAGGAAGGCGTTGCTGAAGAGAAGTGCTAACCCGGATATCATCTCTATGCTGACCATCGTACACGTTCAATGCTTTATCGAGGTGTCAAATACGTACAGGTGAATATATCTAAGTCCAACCAGCATACTGATGTAGTGACAATCAGCATTGTTAGCTGACAGATGTAATTTTGTTGACAGAATGCCGATGACTTAAAATTCGTCTGCAATTTCGTCCGTTTAAGCTCTCGAAACGAGTTTCTCCGTATCTCCGATCGGTTCCAAAATGCATACGTTCGCTCGCACGTTATCGTGAATATAGTTGAAATCATAGACGAAATGGTTAACATTATCAGACTTAAAGATGACCGGGAAGTGGATATTCAAACGCCAGCCATGTAGGAGTACAGATGATACATGTATTCGAATGTTTCTATGGGACTTCATATTCTAATATTGCCACACCTCTTACCCTTAACATACAACAAAGTTCGTTAATTCTCGATGATTGCCATCAGTCAAGACCGGGTTAACCAAACGGAATAAAGGTTCTCCGATCAGTGTAATACTGAATGGTTAAACTACCCTTGGCATTTTTGTATAATAAATGTGAAAATGTGCAGATAGTTGTTTACACTGTAAAGGTACACGGATACATTTGGCCCTTTTGTCCAGGTAAGTTATTACTTTAGGGCCATGTTGGATGTCTTAACATAGAAAATGTAGCATCGGGTTATTACCTGATTTTGGTGGTGCAGCAGCATTGTAGACACACGCCCCGCGTTCGCACCACTGCAAAAGAAATAATTAACAGTCAGTGCGTAATGGTAATAAGAAAGGTCACTCAGATACAGTTGAATCAGAAGTGAAGCAGATCGCCGTGGCAAGAGTTGAACAAGAATTCTTAGAAGTCCCTGTCTGCAGATCAAGTAAAGAGTGGTCAAGAGCAGCATTGGGCTGTTTTGAATAGATTTATGTTCATATAATGATACGTTTCTTTAATATATTTACACCTAAAGTAAACCTAAAGTTTTATACATGCAATAATAGGCAATACTTGTCAACATGAGCCGATGTGAACACATGAACAGTTGAACTGCTTTGCAAGTATTGAATTATAAATTGGAATTGTCAGATAGAATGCAGTTCACATCGGTTTTGTGTCCGATACAATTTCACACAGAGAACTTTGCAGTTTGCAGTTAATGTCGCATTCAAACCACAGAATATCCACATTTCATTTACAGTTCAACTGAGTCTTATTCACCATGTGTCACAATAATAATGGATGAGGAAAAAACAATAATCCATGTCCTTTCATTGGCGAGAATCGTGTTATTAAGTTCCAAATTATTATTGCTTTAGCTAACGTTTACTGTATTACAGGTTAAACTATCACAAATTAAGCCAGTTCAAATTGAATTTAGTAATTAATTTTCAGAAGATAACAGTGCTCACCTTCTTATCGCCACATGATGTCTGATCTAAAGGAATGAAGCCAAAGCACAGGTTTCCAGGCGCCATACAGTACCCAATTCTACACATCAACTCAAAATTGGTTCCATTTTCATAAGGTGCGACACCCTGGAAATGTAGAGGACAGAAATCCATCAAGGAACGATTGTGTTAGTTTGTTTGTTGTTCTTTAAAAGACAACACAGCACATAAAAAGAAGTGTTTCTATACATAATCTGTAACAAGCACTGACATACCAACAATTAATGTATTATGTCAGATATACCTGCAATATTCTCCAAACGAATCGTTAATTCATAAACCATATACCTGCACTCCACGATGTCTTTTTCCATCCTTACGTTATAAACATGATATAATTACAGATATACCTGTGACAATTGTGATAACAAAGTAAAACATATTCAAGGTACGTTAACATTTAGTTAAGGTTTGGCACAATTCATCACGTAATATTTTCACATCATAGAGTGAATGGTGATAATAAATTGGTCAGCGACGATTACTTGGACATTGGTCTGCTGTTTACATACTCTGCAAAATGTCGACACAGATGTAAATCGATCTGCACACTGTTGATCAGCATTAATCGTTTGCCCTGCGCGTTGCCCGTTCGTTGAGAGAATCGAACCGGATATAGAGGTGTTGAGAGCGCACGCTCGTCTGGAGTAAAATAGAAAGGTAGAGGTTTATGCACTTTTAGTTCTTTATAGTATTATGGGAAATCTCAATTTAAATTTGATTTTGAAAGGAAGGAAATTGGCCAGGATATTAAACCTAAGCTTCAGGTACATATGTACCTGAAGCTTACGTTTAATATCCTGGCACGTTTCCTTCGTTTCAAAATCACACACACACACACACACACACACACATATCGATGATCTGATATCGTTCAATAGCGGTCAAACAGCCGACTGCCTACCTCTAATTTACCCATATGAACAAGAAAAGGCGGCCAGGGATTAGATACGGAGTTGTAGAAATGATACTGTGAATGTTGAGACCTTAACTTGCAATTATTCGATGAATTCACATACTCTCCGCAGCAATTCATGCATCCTCCTTGTGTTGTTTCTGTTGAAAGCATAGTAGTGAACCTGTAGATATTGTGGTGCATTTCTACCCGGTATGCCGTATAACCAAGCAACCGCCCAAACATAAATATGTCTTGTAAACTTCACAAAGGGTTACATGCAGCGTTAACAACACCTCTCTGGAGCCACAGGTGGGATCTTGTAATATCAAAGGAAATATCAAGCGCACTGACCACACCTCAACTCCTTCAGGCCTACCAAAGAAAACTTTCCAACTGTGCAGAAAAACGCAGAAGAGTCCACATTAATCGTGGAAATAGCAACAACATATCACCTCGCTACAGTAAAACCGGCAACTTTCAATCGCTAAAAACTGGATAAAAAACGAAGAGCCTGCAACTTCAAGTATGCGCATGCGCACATGGAAGCCTCTACCGCATGTTGACATTTTCCAGCATGGACAAAAGTTACATTCCCCTTTTTACAACAGTATTTCTGTTGTGTTATTTGGTATTTATCATCATGATACTTGTGTGCACACTTGTTTAGTTTGCTTCCCATTCGTATGAAATGATTGACAGGAATTATTTCGACATATTCAATTCTTTTTCTACGCGAGGCGATTCACGGTTGCTCGGAAATATTTTTCCAGGTCAGATCGTAACGCGCATGCGCAGCAGAGGTCAAAGATCGCTAATATAAATATGTTGCAGTTTCATAGTCTTTCGTTGCCGTTTTTACTGTTTCGGTAACGGGGTAATATGTTTATGTTGCTATTTCCACGATTAATGGCTTTTCTGCGTTTTAATGGCTTTTCTGCGGGAAAGTTTTCTTTGGTAGGCCTGTCCTTGGTCCTCTGTTTTGCATATATACACACTTACACCTACACAGATAGCTTAGTTTTTAAAGTCGCCACAGAACAGGATGAGAAGGTCCAGGGATTGGATGGAGCGAGTGGAGGGACGAAACCAATTGCAGCTCCCATTACAAACCAGTCGGAATTGTTGCAGCCACTATCGGAGTCATGTCTTAAACCCAGGCTGAAATAGAAAGTAAAAATAAATGCCATTGTTAGGAATTGTGGAACTGACACAGGTATACATAAAAAGTATTCAACACCACTGCTACACTTATATTATTGAATAATCTTATTTAAGTATTCAAAACCACTGCTACACTTATATTATTGAATATTCTTTGAAAGAACGATAAAGTTCTTAGTTCATGCTCAACTAAGAAAGCATCCCAAACAGTGGAAGGATATTCTGGTAGCAACAGAAATACTTACATGTGTCCAAGCTCGTGAGCAGCAATGGTCCCAACAATACCAGAACCAAAGTTTTGGTAATGCTTACACCCATATCCGTGCACAATGTATTAAAATAGGCCACACCTAGAACAGAAATTCCAACCATCACTCTCTAACCGTCTCTGTACTGAAAATGCGTTACCGAAAATACCACATTCAGTTTAAATCTGACGCTATACTTGGAGTTTGTGATAGTGGCTTCTCCCCAAGTAATTCCCCTCAGAAATACAATTATGATTTCATTATGGGAGACATCCGAGATACAGTTTTTTTGATCTGAACTCAATTCCCCGGTCTCACCAACGAGATCCCTCAATATAATTTCACAAAAGCAGAAATGCAAGACGAAGATTGTGGAGAAGAAGAGTGAGGAGAAGAAGGCAGATAGGAAGACAAAACCTGAAGGCAGGAGAAGATACGGAGGCGTAGAATACGGCGGAGAATAAAAAGAAGGTACAGACAGGTAGAGGAAGGCGACGAAGAATTACGGAAATAAGAGTGAATGAGTGAGTGAGTTTTACGCCGCACTCAGCAATATTCCAGCTATATGGCGGCGGTCTGTAAATAATCGAGTCTGGACCAGACAATCCAGTGATCAACAGCATGAGCATCGATCTGCGAAACTTGGAAACGATGACATGTGTCAACCAAGTCAGCGAGCCTGACCACCCGATCCCGTTAGTCGCCTCTTACGACAAGCATAGTTGCCTTTTGTGGCAAGCATGGGTTGCTGAAGACCTATTCTACCCCGGATCTTCGCGAGTCACGGAAATAAGAAGTAAACAAAGGTAGAGAACATGAGGAAGTAAACCAAGAAAGGAACCAACCAACCCACCAATGATATTCAACGACGAAAGCGACGGAATTACTAAGGCGTACCTGTAACAAGAAATTAGAATCAATGATACATCAAACATGCACACAATGGTTACAGGATTCTGCAGTATGACCTTTCAGGTTGCTGACAAAACGGCAACAAATATCAATGCAGATATTATCTTCTCTGTAGAACTACGGTCATTTGTCAGATTGCAAGTAGGAATCCTCTTATTGCCTTAGCCTCTCGACACGGATCAGGTGTGGTAAAAATCGCCCACCACGTGTCCATTATACTAATAGTATAATATTCAGGGAGAGCGCCCGTACCGCGACAGACCAATCGGTCGCTGGTATCTCACATGAAGAATAAGTCCTACTATGTCGTACCTGTCATATTATTGGATAAGGTGACATCTGCTGATAGTTCGAAATTCCATCTACCACGTCTTCAACCTGTTATAAATTCAGGGGTAAAGGAAACTCCACCACGTATATTTCAAACAACAAAACCCTCACTCACACACACACACACACACACACTCACACACACACACACGTGGGTTCTTTTAAGTGCACATGGATGTGTACTGTACTGTGACAACACTGGAAGAGTCTGCACACAAAGTTGACTCCAAAGTTTTTACACCCGGTCACAGGTCGGCTCGATCCCGTCACCTCAAGCTCGCTGGATCACTAGCCCTGCTCTTTAGATAGTTCGCCCACCGCGCAATATCACCTTGTAGCGTTTGATATCATTCCGTAGCCCCTGAGTCTAATTACAAACACGCATAACTCATGTGCCTTACCTTGTGAAGATCATATAGGCGTCGGCTGACCTAGGTGCGTTTACGGAGAGGTATTCTGCATGGTTATTGAGTGCCTGTATTGGAGATACCTCGCTTCCGTTTTTTATAGTCTCCGTCCAAGGAGACCCAGCTGCGGACTGAAGTAACAGAGGAACAAATTGTAAGACACCCTGTCCCCTTGAAGAATTGATATAGCAATACAAAGAAGCTCAACTGTTCTTCATACAATATAATGTATGTATATATACATATTATATTTGACGAATATTTGAGTTTCCCTTTATTGCTATATCACCACCAAATGTATCATCATTCTTGTGAAAACGTTTCTGACATTGCCAGGTTAAGATCAATGCGGTGTATCTAAACAAAATGCGTGATTACATAATGTTAGTTGTAATTCAGAAATGCACGTGGTGTGGATCACATTAACGCCTGAAAGATTAATAAAGTAGCCAGAGAAACAGTAATTGTAGAGCATGCATGTGTTACTAACAGAACGTAACGGTAACAGTAAATGTAGATCAGCTGTATGAGACCCGTGAAGATCCGGGGTAGAATAGATCTTCAGCAACCTAATAATTATGCTTGCCACAAAAGGCGACTATGCTTGTCGCAAGAGGCGACTAACGGGATCGGGTGGTCATGCTCGCTGAATTGGTTGACACATGTCATCGGTTCCCAATTGCGCAGATCGATGCTCATGTTGTTGATTACTGGTTTGTCTGGTCCAGACTCGATTATTTACAGACCGCCGCTGGAATATTGCTGAGTGCGGCGTAAAACTAAACTCACTCACTCACTCACCTGTATGATAATACATATTGTAAATGTTGAAATGAAGAAGGGGGCCCTTATTAATCCATATATTGATAGAGAACGGGGCTCTTGTGTTTTCGATGGCAAAGTTTATGCACTTTATCCGGATACGGAAAGAGAAAGGTTATGTTGCTTACAGTGGCAATGTTGATATGCTTTATACAGATATTGATGGAGATAGAAGGGTTCTCTTGCTTACAGTGGCAATGTTGATATGCTCTATACAGATATTGATGGAGCTAGAAGGGTTCTCTTGATACAGTGGCAATGTTGATATGCTTTATACAGATATTGATGGAGATAGAAGGGTTCTCTTGCTTACAGTGGCAATGTTGATGCGCTTTATACAGATATTGATGGAGATAGAAGGGTTCTCTTGCTTACAGTGGCAATGTTGATATGCTTTATACAGATATTGATGGAGATAGAGGGTTCTCTTTGCTTTACAGTGGCAATGGATATTTTATACAGATATTGATGGAGCTAGAAGGGCTTACAGTGGCAATGTTGATATGCTTTATACAGATATTGATGGAGATAGAAGGGTTCTCTTGCTTACAGTGGCAATGTTGATATGCTTTATACAGATATTGATGGAGATAGAAGGGTTCTCTTGCTTACAGTGGCAATGTTGATATGCTTTATACAGATATTGATGGAGATAGAAGGGTTCTCTTGCTTACAGTGGCAATGTTGATATGCTTTATACAGATATTGATGGAGATAGAAGGGTTCTCCTTGCT
The DNA here is from genome assembly GCF_003918875.1 of Haliotis rubra. Lineage (NCBI taxonomy): Eukaryota > Metazoa > Mollusca > Gastropoda > Lepetellida > Haliotidae > Haliotis > Haliotis rubra. Next base: position 1,743,088 of record NW_025767057.1, read on the forward strand.
TACAGTGGCAATGTTGATATGCTTTATACAGATATTGATGGAGATAGAAGGGTTCTCTTGCTTACAGTGGCAATGTTGATGCGCTTTATACAGATATTGATATGCTCTATACAGATATTGATGGAGATAGAAGGGTTCTCTTGCTTACAGTGGCAATGTTGATATGCTTTATACAGATATTGATGGAGATAGAAGGGTTCTCTGATGCTTTATACAGTGGGAATGTTCTGATAGTGGCAATGTTGATGCGCTTTATACAGATATTGATGGAGATAGAAGGGTTCTCTTGCTTACAGTGGCAATGTTGATATGCTTTATACAGATATTGATGGAGATAGAAGGGTTCTCTTGCTTACAGTGGCAATGTTGATATGCTTTATACAGATATTGATGGAGATAGAAGGGTTCTCTTGCTTACAGTGGCAATGTTGATATGCTTTATACAGATATTGATGGAGATAGAAGGGTTCTCCTGCTTACAGTGGCAATGTTGATGTACTTTATCCAGATAGTGATGGAGATAGAAGGGTCCTGTTCATTCACTGTGTCATATCGTATCTGCATCTACAATTTCAAGCCTGAATTTAAGACAAGGTAATTAGGCATAAAAAGGAATTATAATTGAAACTTTCTAAGACTTGTTCAAATTAAGTGATATGTTTGAGGTTTATATGTGCTTCATATGAATTGTATAATCAGACATTATGAAAGATATACGGTAATTATGGAAATTAATGTGTCATTTCCCGTCGGTTGATTCTAACACATGTTGCTTGCAGACATGATATTATGACAATTTTGTCAGTTTTACCATTTCCTCCACGAAGGCATAGTACAGTCTCATGTTGGAGATGGTGACGGTACTGTTACCCTCGGCAGCCTGAAGAAAGCTATAATAAAAGACACATGTTATAATGACAGATTGCCTTGATCGGTGTCGGTATGTATACACAGAGTGTGACATGTAAGTTGCACCGTGGCAGAGAGAGAGAGAGAGAGAGAGAGAGAGAGAGAGAGAGAGAGAGAGAGAGAGAGAGAGAGAGAGAGAGAGAGAGAGAGAGAGAGAGAGAGAGAGAGAGTCTCGGTCAGTGTCAGCATAATGTGTGTGAGTGTGATGTGCAAGTTACCCTGTTGCAAGGTACACAGACTTACACTCACAAAGACGCACGCAAACACACGTGTCGATTGAAAAGAGCATACCATTGACCTGAACGTTAAACTACATTTCACCTCACGTCCTATGTCTCCTTGGGGGTCTGGCATCTTGGGACTGACTGGCCAGTATCAGTGTCAGTATAACGTGTGAGTGCCTATGAGTGTGGCATGCAAGTTAAACCGTGGCATGGGACTCACACATTATACACACAAAGAAGCACGCAAGCATGCACGCATGTACACATGCACGAATACACGCACCAATTCCCGCCACTTCAAACAAGCATTGAACGCAACATTATACCCCATTTCACCCCATATCGCTATGGCCACATAAAATAATTTTTTTTAATGGGTATGAAGGGCAGATTTTATTTCTATTTTTAATATAAAAAAATCTGATTTTCTATACAATGTTAGTCGAAAACTTGGAATACCGGAAGCTGAGACGAAGTTCGGAAGTCTGACGGCTTTAGACACGCAAATATACCTATGCCCAAAAAAATTAGGGTTGGGCAGTATACAGATCCAAGAAATTATTTCATGTGGCCATATTGAAACACCTAAGAAGGACTTACGCAGTGTAGTCAGAGAAATCAGGGAATAGACCCATCTCGATGGTATAGTGAGCCGGATTGTTTGACATGCCTGAAACACAATGTAAATATTCACATGTAATTATTTCCTCGTGATACCCTTGTTAATGTGTGATCATTTTTCAGCAGTAAGGTGTGAAAGAGGAAGAAGAGAACTCTTCAGCAAATATTCTGGTATGTACCTCGTTGGACGAAGACCTGTTCAAATCTGGACTTACAACTCCAGCAGCATGTAATTTATTATAACCTATTTGCATGCCCCACTTCTTTTGAATAGGATCCGGGATGTCATTTCTAATTTCCAAATTATCAGTGATTCAAACATGACTGGTTAACCAATATAAATGTACGTCATACAAAATGATAACGATACATGAAATGTGCATGCAGAAAGAGTTTTCCACGGAATGCACGACAACGTGTCGTATACACGAGTAGAGACATCGACAATAAAAGGCCAAACCAAATTCATCACTTCATTACGAAATTTACGACGTAAACGAAGATAAAAAATGCCAAGATTGAATGCTACTGCCCGAAATATCACCATTTGACGTTTGGAGGGGGAGGGGGTTCCTGTCTGTCGTTGCAAGACACTTCAACGTCCACCACTTCACCGATAAACCTACTTCAGTTCGACCCAAGATCGTCTGAGAAGTGGAAGACAAAGAGTGACCACTCCTCTCAGGACCGATTCATTCGGTTTGACCTACGTTACCGATTTGTTACAGCAACGGACACTGCAGGACAGGTCTTGGAATTATTTCCGACCAAACCATCAGGAATCGTCATATCGACCAAAAGTTGGACCTGTCCTGACACTACACCGACAACGACGTGTCCAATGGTGCAACGGGGTATATGCATGAATCGCATATCCTCCTGCAACGACGGGATGGGAGGCAATCTTACAGCAAATCGCTACATCGACAAAATCCTGCGACCTCACCTCCTCCCACTTTTTAACCACCAGAGGGAGCTGTTTCAACACCACAACGCTCGACCCCACAGAGCTCGTGTAAGAAGTTCCTATCTCGCCAAAGCAAACGTCAATGTCTCTCATTGGCCTTCCAAATAGCCTGATCTGAACCCGATCGAACATCTATAGGACGAACTTGATCGAGGCGTCCGTAAACGATCACCATTGTCCTCAGATATTTGCAGACTTGTCAACGCCTTGCAGGAGGAATGGCGAAGAATTAACCAAGTAAAAATCCGACGACTTGTGCAATCCCTTCCAAGGCGGTGTCGACTTCTATGAGCTGGAGGGATATTACTTTGTTTTCGAATCCGATCGTTGTGAAGATGCTGTTTACTGTTCGTAGGAAGGTTGTGGTGGTAGATAAGAGCTCTGAGGTGTTGATAATGGCAGTGGAACTGCTACATTTGCTAAACAACACATATTACACTTAAAACGATCATGCTTAACAAACGTCAATAAGTCACTCGTCAATATCCGTCTGGCATGTCATGCTGTCTCATTTACCTATCACCTGGGGGCACACTGCCTAACCTGCCTAACTTACGCTACTATAGCCATGCAATGTGTTCTCTTATTCCTTTTTCGACACCGTAGTGAAATGAAAAGATTTATGAGCAGGTTGTGACAGTACTTGAAGGAACACTGCTAGGTGACGAAAGAGAAATAACACACATGTGGGAGAGAGAGAGGGGGAGAGAATAAGGGAGAAAGTACATTTGACGGAATACCTTGAACATTTGACGGAATGTCTTGAACATTTGACGGAATGCCTTGCTCAAGGGTAGGAAATTCAGACTGAAGGTGCACTGTGTCATTACTCATATCAAAGATCACAATTTCTCGCAGCTCGTGTGGATTTCTGCTTCTGGACGCCTGGCGCTTGTCCACGTGATGTTTCTTTGGCCAGATATTGTACCTCTGATTGTTGACATGGATCGTCCCAGCCTGAAGAAGCATAACGTCAACAGGATATTTACACGTATCATCTAACATATGTTCACAATCAAGACGTTGTCGTTTACCCAACAGAACTGATATGGTATAATACTTACAAACTAAACATCTAATGAGCAAGAACATGAAATTCGAATACATATCATGAGATCCTAACTGAACAAAGAAGCCTCAGACCAAACGTCACTCATTCGGCTACACGTACACGGCTCGAGCCGGTCAAGGTAGAACTGTTTAACATGGGTTTGTGGGGGTCCTTCAAGATGTTAGTGTTACTCTGCAGTCCTTAGTCATGCAGTTAAAGGTTCCAGCCTTGATTACATGAGTTACCTACTTAACGTTTGTGGCGAAACATTTACACCCACTTAACGCCACATAGCTATTACGACAAGCCTGCTTTCCTGAACCCATTCTTGGCACATAATAGTTAATCACTACTTACCAGATGATACACATCCTCCTCTTCTCGCTGAATGATGGCAGCCGATCCTTGTGCATAGCTTCGATAAACAGCAGTGTTCTGTCTCAACAAACAACATTGTGTCAATCATTTTGTCATGGATGCAAACATATTCTATAAAATCATCTGGATTTGCCCACTGAGTTATTTCAACTGTTCTTATACTAGCATTAAGTAAAACTATTTTGTATATTCAACATACTTTTTAAGGATATTTAAATGACTGTGTTTTTGTGAAATATAAAATTGTGTGTAAAGTATTCACGACAAAATCAAAATTTATCATCTAGCAGTCTGTTCAATACATGTTCCTCAACCCAAACATATAATTACAGTTACAGCTTACGTCATGCTGTGGGAGGTCAGTTTGAAGAACTGGTCCACGTTCATCGGTCAGATAGACAGGGTAACTCTCTATGTCTCGTTCACTCCGTGTCAAATTTAGAGACACACTTGAGCCAGAGAGTTCAAACCGGAAGTGAAGAACATCGGGCATGTGCGTGGCGGATCTTCCATGACGAATGTGAGCAGAATGGATTAACACTGGATCCACAACATCTGTGAAATAACGTTGATTTGATTTATTAATGCATATTGAACACTGGTCTTGTCGTTTGTGATAGCAATGAAAAGGACCATCAAGGCCTCTTAGAAATATTTTTTGGTAGGACTTTTGAGATGTTTCACTGAGGACCTTTAAAATTCAATCACAGACAAATTACAGCAAGAACACGAAGAACAGGCTTCATGAATAGTATCCATGCATCTGGTCGAGCCAGGTCCAGGTCCACACCAGCGAAAGACGGTTGAGTTGAATCATATCAACGAAACAGTTTCTGACAAGAATCCTTGTCAACTAATTTGGGTTATATTGCAATCCACTTTGTGTCACTGGATGTGTTCAATGTATCTGATATGTCTGACACATATATAAACATGTTAAACAGAAATATAACACCACCTACCAGAAACACCATACTGCGACTCGTCCATGAAAGCGAGTGAATCTGCCGACGTTGAAAGTCCAAGCAATATGAGAGTCAACAACATCCCGGCGGAATTAGATGTGAATATCTGTTACTGTACGTGTTGTGCTGTCACTGTAGCACGATGACCATATTTAAATGTATTCCAGAACCTGGGTATGATCATCATTGTACAGCCAATCAACTCGTGTGATGATCTTTGTGTTTGATTTTTGCCATTGCTTGCGGCTAGGGCGGTTTTATCTTGACAAGATGGCCAAAATGATTGTCATGGTCAGTAGATCCAAGCATTTATAGCCTGGGGGTATGAGCTCTTACAGTTTGTTACATAAATTTCAGCATTGGTCCCTTGGCTGAATCTGTCGCTTAACACGCAGGTGCTATCTAGTGTTGGGTAGCTGGTTCCTAGAGCTACATGGGGTATATTTCTGTTTGTTATTATCAACATTCATCGCTGAGCAATTACGTTTTACGTGATTGGAAGCTCTTCCAGGCAGGACCAAGAATCAAACTTTTTTCTTTTTTTTCCATTTCCATTTTTATGTTACAATTTTCATTACAGCAGCTTTATGTTCTCCAGTTGAAAGTATTTTAAGTGTACACTTCCTGAGTTTCACTGCTTTCTTACTACATTTATACAACATGTATTTGATTATTATTATCACCACATTAAGAGGATTAATATGTTTACCTTTAACTCCAAATAATAAATGTTCTTCGCTTAAATGAATTTTACTTCCCGTGTATCCTTCAATCCATTCAGTTAATTTTGTCCAAATATCTATTGCATATTGACAATTACAAAGCACATGTGCTATAGTTTCAGCTGGATCGTTACACTATGAACATGCTGGTGACTTGACATAGCCAATCTTATATAAATATCAATTAGTGCTAAGAATGCTTTGTGTACATCTTTTTGCCATCAAACTATAATTTATCCATTCTGTTTAAGTAATGTGTTTATTAAGATAAAGCTCCCATTGGCTATAGCTTTTAAGTTTTGTAAATTTGGAATTTTGCAAAATTTCATAAAATAATCTACTACTTTAAAACTTTCTTCCACTGGAAGCCATCTGCCCCATGCATTTTGAAGTCAAGCCCTCTGTCAAGTCTGTGTATGTTATGCATTGTTGGAAACCAGAGGAAACGCTAGCTATTTCCAAATATGAAAATGATATTATGCTGCCTCTGGCTACCAGACCAGATAAAAACTCAAAAGGGACACTTTCCTTAACTTAACCGATTCATACCAAATGTGACCAGACATTTCATGATGTAACTGTTACTTAGAACGCCAGTTAAAACGTGCTTTCGGCAATGTCTCACATACACATGGGGTGATTCGGTAGTGGAACTATACAAACTATATATGGGCATATAAACAGAGAGATTAGAAACAATCAAAGAACGCAAAGTGTGGTATAATAGACAGTTTCATTTCGATTTAGTTCAACCCTCTTTTATGCCACCATTAACTTATGAAAACATTTAATGAACTATTGATGAACGAATTCTGACACAACCGGGTCTGGATGAATAGCTGTGCTTATACACAGGCAAATTGTAGCGCAAATAGGGTTGCGCAACAAAGATAAAAATGACAAGTTTTTCCATATGCGAGCGAACCGAGCAATGGTTGGCAACGTGCTTCCCTCGCTCCGGTTCGAAAAATATTTTTAATATCAAATAAAATATCGCCATCATCAAAGGTCGTCAGCGTAAATTGTCGTGCTCGATAAGTAAATTAATCATCGACTCATCAGAATAAATAAACAATGTCGAATCGCTTCGTCGAGATAAACAATCAATCGGTGTCGTCGAGATCGTCTCGGCGAAGTCGATGTCGGAAAATCATCAGTAATTCAGTCGTAAAGTCAAAATAAACAATGTCGAATCGAAAACGTGGTCGTCCGAATCAGGAAATAAACAATGTCGGATCATCGTGATCGTCGCAATCAGTAATCGACAATCGTCCGGATCGTCGTCGGATCGATAAACAGTCGTCGGATCAAGGAAATCAATCATCGGATCAGATCGCGTCGTCGTCCGGATCGAACAATCGTCATAAAACCGAAGTCGAGATCAAAACAATGCGTCGGATAAACAATTAAATTAATCATCGACAAATTAAAAGTCGACTTATCTCGTCGGTCGTCGGATCAATATTCGGATCAATTAATCATCGATAAATCAAAGGATCAAAGTCGACAATGTCGGATCAAAGTAAACAATAAATGGATCCGGCATGGTCGGATCGAAATCGAAAATCGTCGGAATCATCATAATCGTCATCGTCGTCGACAATCGTCGGATCATCGACAGGTTAATCAAGTTCGTCGATCAGAATCATCGGATGTCGTCAGGTTTCGATATCGTCGGATCGACATCTGCTCGTCGGATCATCATCGTCATCCGGATCAAAATCGATCAATCGTCGGATCGAAAGATCGTCGATCAAAGTGTCATCGTCGAGGATCCATATCGATCGGATCGGCGTCGATGTCGATGTCATCGTCGGATCGGATCGAAATCATCGTCGATATCATCGTCGGATCAAACAATCAAATCATCGGATCGTCGGATCATCGTCGATCATCGTCGGAAAATCGTCGGATCGTCGGATCATCGTCGGATCAAATAATTAAATTAATAATCGTTTCTCGACAATAAATCGGATCGATCGTCGGATCGTCGGTCGAATAATCGTCGGATCGGAAAAATTCTGAAGATCGAAATCAACAATCGTCGAATCGTCGGATCCGGATCGATAATCGACAAGGATCGGATCGAACGAAGTCGATCGGATCGTAATCGTCGGATCGAATAGTCGTCGTCGAATGGTCGTCGGATCAAAGTCGACTATCGTCGGATCGAAAATAGTCGTCGGATCGACAATCCGGATCATCGATCATCGTCGATGATCATCGTAATCAAATCGTCGGATCGTCGGAATCGATGGTCGGATCATGTCAGGATCATCGGATAATTCGTCGTCGGAAGATCGTAGTCGTCGGATCAATCGTCGGATCGATAAAACAGTTCTCGGATCGAATATTCGTCCGGATCGAATAAAGGATCAGATGCATCGGCTCGTCAGGATCGTCGTCGGATCAATAAACAATCGTCGGATCAAAGATAAAATAATCGTCGGATCAGGTCGATCCGGATCGTCGGATCAATCAGAAGATCATCGATCGTCGAGGATCGATAAACATGTCGTCGGATCATCGTCGTCGGATCATCATAGTTCTCGAGGATCAAGCGTCGTCGGAAATAAAACAATCGTCGGATCGTCGACAATCTATCGGATCGATCGTAATCGTCGGATCAATCAAATCGATATCGTCGGATCCGTATCATCGGATCAATCGATATCAAATCGACAATCGTCGGATCCATAATCGTCGGATCGTCGATCATCATCGTCGGATCAAAATCATCAGTCGACTATCATCGGATCATCGGATCGAATAATCAATCATCGGCTCGTCGGATCGAATCGATATCGTCGGATCGTCGGATCGTCGGATCATCGGATCGATAATCGGATCGAATAATCAAATCGGATCAATCGTCGATCGTCAAATCAATCGTCCGGATCGAAAAACAATAATCGGATCGAAATAAACAATGTCGAGATCAAAATCGTAATGCGTCGAGATCGAAAAAACAATGTCGAATCGAAGAAAACAATGCGTCGAGATAAAATAAACAATGTCGAGATAAAATAAACAATAATCGAGATACATAAACAATGTCGGATCAAAATAAACAATGTCGGATAAAGGAAAACTATTATTAGATAAAGTCCATAATGTCGAGATCAAAATCGCTTCGTCGAGATAAAATAAACAATGTCGAGATAAAATCGCTTAAATCGAGATCGAAAAAACAATAATCCCGGATAAAATGCGTAATAAATGTCGAATAAACAATGTCGAGATAATGTCGAAACAATAATCGAATCATCGCTCATCGAGATCATAAACAATCGTCGAATCGAAGAAAAACAATAATCGAGATAAATCGCGTATCGTCGAATCATCGTAATGCGTCGAGATAAAGCAAACAATGTCGAGATCAAAATAAACAATCGTCGAGATAAATTAAAAACAATGTCCGGATAAAACAATAATCGAGATCATCGCTGTCGTCGGATAAACAATAGTCGAATAAAAATCATAATGTCGGATCAAAATCATAATGTCGAGGATCGAAGTTAATCGTCGGATAAAATCGCTATAAAGTGAAATAAAATAAACAATAAAGAGATAAAATAAACAATGTCGAGATATCGCGTCGAGATCATCGTAATAAATCCGGATCAAAATCGCTTCTCGTCATCAAACAATGTCGAGATCAAAATGTCGGTCGAAAAACAATGTCGAGATAAAATAAACAATGCGTCGAGACCATGTCATCGTCGGTCGAAAAAACAATGTCGGATAAATAAAGCAATAAATCGAGGATCAATAAACAATCGTCGGATCGCGTTCGTCGTCCTGTCAATATCAGATCAGATCATAAACAATCGTCAGATCAAAACAAAGTTCGAAAACAATGAAGTCAGATAGAAAATAAACTTCTCGTCGGATCAAAGGAAAAACAATGGTCGAGGATCAAAATAAACGACGTCGGATCAAAAGTAAATCAGGTCCGTTGGATCAATACAATGGATAAACTATAGTTCGTTAAAGTTCAATGCGTCTCAATCAAAGATAAACAAATTCAAAGATAAACAATGGTCGGATGTCGAAAGACGCAATGTGGATCGAGGAAACAATGTAAGTCAGGATCAGGCTATGAAGTCAGATCATCGTCGAGGATAAAGTCGGATCGAAATAAACAATGCGTCGGATATCGTAAACAAAGTCATATCGTCAGGATCGGCACAATCGTCGGATCAATCATAATCGTCGGATCGGATCCGTGTCGTCGGATCATCGGCAATCGATCGGATCGGAAAACAATCGTCGGATCGTCAGATCGTCGGATCATCATGTCAGATCGGATCGAAATCAACGTATCGTCGGATCGTCGAAACAATCGGTCCGGCGGATCGAAGTAAATAGATCGTCGGATCGTCGGATCAAAATGTCGTCGGCGGATCGAAATCGTGGTCGTCGGATAAAGGATCGTCAGTCAAAGATAAATAATCGTCGGATAAAGATAAACAATCGTCCGGATCAAATCGTGTCGTCGGATCAATCGTCGGATCGAAAATAGTCGGATCATCGTATCGTCGGATCATCATCGTCGGATAAATCGGCTCGTCGTCGGATCAAAACAATCGTCGGATCATCATCGTCGGATCCATCGATATCGTCAGTCGAAATCGTATAGGTCGTCGGAAAGGATCGTCAGTTCGAATCGATAATCGAATCGATACATATCGTCGGATCAGATAAACAATGTCGAGGATCAAAGTCGGATCGGTCAAATAGTAGATCAATCGTTCGGATCAATTCGTCGGATCGAAAATAAATCGTCGGATCATCGGATCGTCGGATCATCGACAATAAGTCATCATCGTCGGATAATCGAAATTCGTCGAAGTCGGATAATCGTTTCAACAATCAGTAAGTCGATCATAAACAATCGGATCAAAGTGTCGTCGGATCGAAGTAAAATCGTCGGATCGATGAAGTCGAGATCAGATCATCGACAAAGTCGGCGGCAAAGTCGTCGGATAAAGTCGTCGGATCAGGAAAATTAAGTCGGTCCGGGCAATAAAGTCAGAAATAGATCGGATCGACAATGGATAGATCCGGGGAAACGAGTCGTCGTCGTCGAGGATGCAGAAATGCGTCGGTAGTGTAGTGCAGGATGGAAGCGTGAAAGTCTGGATGCATTAGAGGCTGTAGTTGGATGCAGGAGTTAAGTAGATCAGGATACAGGACAATTAAGGCTTGTAGTGGGATGCAGGAGAGAGGCTGGTGAATGGGATGCAGGAAACAGCCAGTTGGATAAAGGAGTTTAAGCTGATAGTGGGATACAGGAGGCTAAACAATAATTACAGAAGAAGGAAGTTGAGGGATACAGAAGAAATGGTCGGATCGTAGGCAATTAAATACAGGAGTAGGCGGTAGTCGGGATACAGAAGAACAATAGTCCGGATACAGAAATAGGCAACAAATCGAGGATACAGAAGCCCAGATTGGTCGGGATACAGAAGTAGGCGGTAGTGGGATGAAGAAGAAGGCGGTAGTGGGATACAGGATGAATGCAAGTGGGATACGGTAGGCGATAGTGGGATGCAGAAGAAGGTGGTCAGGATACAGGAGTGGGCGCAGTGAGTGGGATGCAGAAGTAGGCGGTAGTGGGATGCAGAAGAAGGCGGCGGTAGTGGGATACAGAAGTAGGCGGTAGTGGGATGCAAGCGGTAAGTGATACGGGGTAGGCGGATAGTGGGATACAGAGAAGTAGGCGGTAGTGGGATGCAGGAGAAGGCGTAGGGGATGCAGGAGTAGGCCGGAGTGGGAAAAGAAGCGGATAGTGGGATACAGCAAGAAGGCGGTACGGTGATACAGAAGTAGGCGATGAAAGTGGGATACGCAGGAGAAGGCGTGGTAGTGGGATACAGAAGTAGGCGGTAGTGGGATACAGGGAAGGGGTAAGGGGATACAGGGAGAAGGCGGTGGTGGGATACAGGAGAGGCGGTGGTGGGATAAGAGGACAAGGGTGGTGGTGGGATACGGGAGAAATGTAATCGGATACAGGAGGATAAAGGTAGTGGGATGCAGTGAGAAGGCGGTAGGAGATACAGAGGAGAAGGTAGTCTGGATACAGGAGAGAGAGCGATAGTGGGATACAGGAAGGCGGTAGTGGGACAGGGATAGCAGGCAGGAGAAGGCGTTGAGTGGGATACAGAGTAAGTAGGCGGTAGTGGGATACAGAAGAAGGCGGTAGGTGATACAGAAGTAGGCAGTAGTGGGATACAGGAGAAGGCGGTAGTGGGATACAGGAGAAGGCGGTAGTGGGATACAGAAGAAGGCGGTGGGGGATACAGAAGTAGGCGGTAGTGGGATACAGGTAGAAGGCGTGGTGGGGATACAGGAGTAGGCGGTAGTGGGATACAGGAGAAGGCGGTAGTGGGATACAGAAGAAGGCGGTAGTGGGATACAGGAGAAGGCGGTAGTGGGATACAGAAGTAGGCAGTAGTGGGATACAGGAGAAGGCGGTAGGGGATACAGAAGTAGGCGGTAGTGGGATACAGGAGAAGGCGGTAGTGGGATACAGAAGTAGGCGGTAGTGGGATACAGAAGTAGGCGGTAGTGGGATACAGGAGTAGGCGGTAGTGGGATACAGGAGAAGGCGGTAGTGGGATACAGGTAGGCGGTAGTGGGATACAGGAGTAGGCTGTAGTGGGATACAGGAGAAGGCGGTAGTGGGATACAGGAGAAGGCGGTAGTGGGATACAGAAGTAGGCGGTAGTGTGGGATAGTAGGGGAGTGGGATAGGCGGAAGGCGGTGAGTGAGATTCTTTTGTCAACATTTTATGCACATCATGTCGTCTCGAAGACGCCTTAATCCACAGCGTCGCAGAAACCTGGGAGTAAGATCGAATCCCAGATGCAGATTTGTCAGTAAAATACTTTCCTCTCAAATGTCACCCAAAACGGTAAACGCCTTAGACCTGATTCACACTGGGCTTTCTCCCTGAAGCTGACGCCAAGCTGTGAATAACCTCTATAAAACAACATTAAACTAAAACATACCTTCAGTTACAAACATAGTGAATCGATTCTGATTGGACTTATTCTTTGTTTTAATAGCGCTGAGGAATTGACCGTAGAATGAATGAATGCATTAGTGAGTGAGTGAGTTTAGTTTTACGCCACACTCTGCAATATTCCAGATATATGGCGGCGGTCTGTAAATAATCGAGTCTGGACCAGACAATCCAGTGATCAACAGCATGAGCATCGATCTGCGCAACTGGGAACCGATGTCATGTGTTAACCAAGCCAGCGAGCCTGACCACCCGATCCCGTTAGCCGCCTCTTACGACAAGCATGGTTTACTGAAGGTTCATTCTAACCTGGACCTTCACGGGTGAATGAATGAATGAATTTTGTAACTGTGACATTATATTGGAGATGGGTCTTCACAAAATGTCATTGTATGTATGGTGAAAATAAAACATCACTCATGAGAGCACCATGCTCACACGTAATACGCGTGCAACACGCGAACATACAAACTGTTCTAATTCGCCGTTCAGTTACATTCAAGTATGTTTTCGTAAAGATTAGAAGTTGCATTGTTGAATATCAGTATAAACTTGTCTCCGATGGACTAAAATAAAGCACAGTTACTTTTAAATGTCAGTATATGTTGCTTACATGTAACATAGTGAATCTGAGCGGTAGCATTGCCCTTTTCATAATCAATTATCTTCGACAAATCCGATTCTTACGCTTGTACCGTGTTCACTGACACGTGAAACACATAAAACTGTTTAACTGTAAACATTATATCGAGTGGTATATTGATACCAAACAGTGTTTATTCTTGCTCAGTATCAACCAGTGTTCTTTCATTCTCGAAAAGTCTCAGGTCAAATGGCTGAAACGTTGCTGATTGTGACGTTAGGAAACAAACAATAAATATTATTCATTCGTGACTTCAGACTGACAAAAGCAAGACAGAGATCATTTTGAGTCCCACCACAACATGGAACACGTTTATTTATCCTGTACAGCAGTTCTTGAATGTACCATAGAAACATCCATCATGACAACATGGGTATCAGTGGTGTGCAGTGTGAGGAAAGGTTTTTACATGACACATGCTCAATTAAGAAAATGTCCACAAATATTTGTAACATATTAAAGTCATGACATTATATACTCATTTCAAAGATGTTTTCTTACTGCCACGAGTCAGTGTGACATTTCTATCCAGGTTATTCTTTTCGGAACGGATTGACAATGTCCTTGTTGAAATGCTTAATATTAAAAACATATTCAAAATCAGCTAACTATCTAACATAAATTTAGGGTTCAGTAGAAACCTACAGTAAACCTACATAAAACAAACGTGGTTATGCTTAGTAGAGGTGGACAACTCGCTAACACAGAAAATTAGTTTTACAAAATCACCACAATTGGACATGCAGATGACCTATCTGGATTTCTCATTTACCATGACATTGAATGTAGGAAAATCTCTCCAAAATGTCGATGGCTTTTACAAATGTCTATGAATGTAAAAAGGTTTTAAAGGCAGGAATATCAACCCCGAACTGTATGGTTTATGGCGAATGTGGAAGATGTACTTAAATACATATATTCGTTGTAAAACAAATCTATTTCCCATATGTTTTTTGGCAAAATATATCTTGATTTTGATTTTGATCTCGACAAATCAATATTGAAGTACAGTCGTGAATATCATCTGATGCTTTTTTCAGCCTACCCAAGGAATATGAACGGCGATTCTTGGAGAACGATGAATCGTACCGTGGTCTTTTTCTGTGGAATCTGTGCAGTGCACGTAGCGCAACACAACAACAACTGTGATGATGAGTAGGTCGTGCATGACGCTGCTTGACAGCCGAACCGCAGATCATCCCCTTGTGGGCACATGGCTGTGGGAAGAAATATGTAGGCTGAATTTGGCAGAGGAGAACTTACACATGGTTACATAGGTTTCAATGTTTGTTCCCGTATTTTCTGTATGCCTCACACCGTACTCAGTAATATTCCAGCTAGATGATGGCGGTGTTCACATATTCATGTCTGGATCAGTTATTGGCCATGGGACAATGGTCAGTAATGTGCCAATAAGACAAGTAAGGCTTGCTTAAGACAAGTGCTAACCCGGATGTTTCCAGGGTACACCTGCAATGATATGTCAAGGTGTCACATAAGTTCACTAGGTGAATATATCTAAGTCTAATCAGTATGCTAATGTAGTGACAGCCAGAATTGTGAGCTGAAAATTGACATAGTTTTCGCCCGTTCTAGCTCTCGAAAGATGAGTTTCTCCGTATCTGCGATTGGTTCCAAATTACGTACCTGTCGGTGTACACTATCGTGATCGAAGGTGAAATCGTAGACGAAAGGTGACAGGGAAATGGACTACCTGTCGTATCGGAGTACAGGCTATACATTCGAATGTTTCCATGGGACTTCATATTTTAAAATAATCACCCATATCACCTTTCCATAATCTACAGGAAATTTCATTACCTATTGATGATTGCCATGAGTCGAAACTGGGCAAGCCAGTCAGAATGCGGCTACTTCGACCAGTGTAATCCAAACTACTTTTGACAAGATGCCTTTTGTATAATAAATATGAAAAAGAATAGATTGTCGTTTACAATTGGGCTCTTTACATGGATGCTGTTAGTGTAGGACCATGTGGGATGATACCATCAAATTACATGTTCTCTTTACATGGATGCTGTTCTCTTTTGGATGCTGTTAGGACCATGTGGGATGATACCATCAAATTACATGTTCTCTTTACATGGATGCTGTTAGTGTAGGACCATGTGGGATGATACCATCAAATTACATGTTCTCTTTACATGGATGCTGTTAGTGTAGGACCATGTGGGATGATACCATCAAATTACATGTTCTCTTTACATGGATGCTGTTAGTGTAGGACCATGTGGGATGATACCATCAAATTACATGTTCTCTTTACATGGATGCTGTTAGTGTCTCTTTACATATGGATGCTGTTAGTGTAGGACCATGTGGGATGATACCATCAAATTACATGATTCTCTAGTGTGGGACCATGTGGGATGATACCATCATATACATGGATGCTGTTAGTGTAGGACCATGTGGGATGATACCATCAAATTACATGTTCTCTTTACATGGATGCTGTTAGTGTAGGACCATGTGGGATGATACCATCAAATTACATGTTCTCTTTACATAGATGCTGTTAGTGTAGGACCATGTGGGATGATACCATCAAATTACATGTTCTCTTTACATGGGTGCTTGTAGTGTAGGACTCTTTACATGGATGCTGTTAGTGTAGGATGATACCATCAAATTACATGTTCTCTTTACATGGATGCTGTTAGTGTAGGACCATGTGGGATGATACCATCAAATTACATGTTCTCTTTACATGCTGTTAGTATATGGATGCTTTACATGGATGTGTTAGTGTAGGACCATGTGGGATGATACCATCAAATTACATGTTCTCTTTACATGGATGCTGTTAGTGTAGGACCATGTGGGATGATACCATCAAATTACATGTTCTCTTTACATGGATGCTGTTAGTGTAGGACCATGTGGGATGATACCATCAAATTACATGTTCTCTTTACATAGATGCTGTTAGTGTAGGACCATGTGGGATGATACCATCAAATTACATGTTCTCTTTACATGGATGCTGTTAGTGTAGGACCATGTGGGATGATACCATCAAATTACATGTTCTCTTTACATGGAGGACACCTGTCATTTAACTGGGAAATTATTTCAGTTACAACTACTCTGGGCTTTCCAAACAAGCTTTAGATTGTTATCACGTTTGATAACATATGTGTTAAAAAACTGATCAAACTGAATCAGCCATGTTCAGTTATATTACTCTTTCTATGTAATACTGTGTTGCAAACATTTTCCATATACAAGGTGTTTTCCACATAATGCGAGATTGTTTGAAAAATATATCCCTTAGTTCGAGATATATAATTGTCTGATAACCAGTACCAACATGATCAAGAGCTGATATCATGGTTGTTATATCCTACTTTACTGACAAGTGTATCTTGTCTAAGACACCATCGGGTGGTCATATTAAAAACATTGCTTTTTTGACAGAATATATCTTTATATCTGATACTGACTGACTGACTGAGTTTGGTTTTACGCCGCTTTTAGCAATATTCCAGCAACATCACGGCGGGGGACACCAGCAATGGGCTTCACACATTGTACCCATGTGGGGATTTGAACCCGGGTCTTCGGCGTGACGCTTTAACCACTAGGCTACCCCACCGCCCTTATATCTGATAACCAGTACCACAAAAGATCAACAACTCATAAGGAAGGTTACATATTCAGGTCATGGATGTCTTATCATAGATAATGTATCATCGGGTTATTACCTGATTTTGCTGGTGCAGCAGCATTGTAGACACACACCCCGCGTTCACACCACTGGAACAGAAAAATTTAACAGTCAGTGCGTCATGGTAATTATAAAGGTCACTCACTGACAGTTGAATGAGGACTGAAACAGATCGCCGTGACAATGGTTGAACAAGAATTGTTCGAGGTCAGTGGCTGCAGAACAAGTTACTGGCACTGGACTAATTGAATACACTTATGTTCATTATAATTATTGTTTTCGACTTGATACATTTTATATTTGTTTTGTTGGATTTATGTACCTAAAGGTATTCAAACCTAAAACATTTCGTTTGACCTTCGTTTAACATCCTCACAAAATGTGTCACAATTAAGATGGATGCCGAAAACACAATACCTTAGGTTCTTTTGTGCAGTGAAGTTCCAAATTATTATTGATATCGTTAACGTTTACTGCAGTACATGTCAAAGCATCACAAAGTCAGCCACTTCAAATCGGGTATAGCAGTTAATTTCAAAACGATAACAGCGTTCACCTTCTTATCGCCACATGATGTCTGTTCTAAAGGAATCGACCTAAAATAGCAGGTGAATCCATCCGTCGAACAGCACATAATTCGACACATCGACTCAAAACTGGTTCCATTTTCGTAAGCTGGGGAATTCTGGAATTGTATAGAATAAAACTTCATCAAAGAACGGTTTTGTTGATTGTTAAATTTTAAAAAGATAAAACATAGAGAGGAGTGTGGCTTTACAGCTACATTTCATCTGTAGCAACATCTGTAACACAAATCAATAATTCATAAACTCTGCTCTCCATGACGTCTTTGCCCATCCTTTCGTTATAACCTTGATTTAATAACAGATTTTCATTTGACAATTTTGAAAATCACAAAGCTCAACATATTCAAAGTGTATTAGTTCAGGTTTTGATCTTTTATCATATTTGGGAAACTATTCATGACGTATTATTTTCACATCATTTGTCCAATTTGTGATAATATATTGGCCAGCGACTAATTTTGGGATATCCGATTGCTCTTTACCAACCCTGGAAAATTTGAAGTCAGATGTAAATCGATCAGCACACTGCTGATCTCCATTAGTCGTTTGACCTGCGAGTCGCCCGTTCGTTAATAGAGTCGAACCGGATATAGAGGTGTTGAGAGCGCATGCTTTTCTACAGAAAAACAGAATGGTAGACATTAATGTACTTTGAGTAGATAACGATATTGTGGGAACGCTAAATTTACATTTGAAGTCAAAATGAGGCGAATTGGCCAAGAAACTTCACATTCTTTCTTCAGGGCACTATAAAAGAACAAGAGATGGTAAGATGGTATTAAATTGTTATTATTTCATTGTTGAGATCTGTGTGATGTACACGATACACTGACAGTGCCATAATCAGTTTCATTAGGCTACACCGCCGTTCCAAAACATGGGTATACAGAATGTCAAGTCACAAGAATGAACATGCGAAAGGTGTATAATGTAATCGACTGCCTGATTTGAACACGTGGTTGGGGACATTGCTTTGAAGTTCCTCGGAAATTCTGAGGTTGGTTCCTAAAACCATGAAGCCTTCTCCCAAAGTGCATCCCATTCATGCTGGAACTGTAGACCTGGGCCATGAGATATATACCTTCGTGAGGTTTCACGGATGATTAAAAGTTTAGACTCACTGGTGTAAATATAGCCACTTACTTCAGGCAATTGTTCTAAACTAAATTTTGCAAAATATTCCATACTGTTTAAAGGTACTGTTTACACATGAATTGATGTATTGTAAAACAGATTCGTAACGTTGAACAGTTTATTGTCATGAGTTCAGTAAATGATGAAAATCAGTGCAAATTGGCGAAGTCTTAACAAAACTTTACACCAACACGCAGCTGTTCACATGCACGACAGCTTTCCAGCGTTGAAATACTAAGAATGTGATGCTTTTCCAGCAATTTGATGCATGATCATCGTGCAATTCAGCTGCTTAGAGTTTGCAGTTGTTTCCTCCAAGTTAGTGGAGAAATCAATCTTCGATGTAACCATATATGGTACATATACGCGCACACATAACATATAGTGGGTGTTTTAAGTGAGTCTAAACTTTTGAAGAGGAGTATACTTGTATAATTGAAGTAGTTAGATAAGTGCAGACAGTCCGTGCAGCAGTTCTTATATCCTCCTGGTGCTGTTTCCGTTGAAAACGTAGTACTGAATCTGTGCATATTGCTGGTGTATGCCTTTTTGCCAATGTACCTTACAAACACCTTAGTCAGAGCTTCATATAGGCCTACATGCAGTGTACAAGACACCAGACTGGATCCATAGGTGAGGTATCCACTTTGAAGTATCAACACCACACCTCAACACTTTGGTCCCACACACATATTCACACTTACTCTGGAGCAGATAGCGAAGTCTTTAAGGTCGCTACAGAACAGGGTGAGAAGGTCCAGGGATTGGATGGCGCGTGTGAAGTAGGGTAATTAAGTGCAGATGTCATTACAAACAGGTCGGTATTGTTGCAGCCACTGTCGGAGTCATGTCTCAAACCCAGGCTAAAACAGAACGTCAAATATTTGCCATTGTTAGTAATTGTGGTACTGGTATAAGTATATAACATTAATAGATTACATGTAACTATTGAATATCGCTGCTACGTATATGTATTGATTCATCTCTGAAAGAACGGTAAAGATCATATCACTCGTCTACTAAGAAAGCATCCCACGAAGTGGCTCCACCGGATGCAGCAGAAACACTTACATGTGTCCAAGCTCATGAGCAGCTATGATCCCAACAATACCATCAGGAACGTTTATGGTAATGCTTACAGGTAGGTCCGTGCACAAGAAATCAAATGCGGCAACACCTGGAACAGAAAGTTCAACCATCACTCTCTGTCCACCACTATAGTGTACATGTATAATACCGCAAATACCACATACAGATTAAATCAGACTCGATATTTGGAGTTTTCCCAAATACTGACTTGACACGTCATTCCCATAAAAAATAAAATTATGAACTCATCGTAGGAGACATCCGTCATCCCTCAACATGATGTCACACAACAAGAAGTGGAAGGGGAAGATGGTGTAGAAGAAGAGGAGTGCCGCAAAGAAGGCAGAGAAGAAGGCAAACAAGAAGGAGTAAAATGATAGGGTGGCGTAGAAGAAGGCGGAGAAGAGGAATGTGCAGATAATAGTGGACACGAAGAGGATGGCGAAGAAAGATAGTGGAGATAATGGTGGGAAAAAAGGAGGGGAAAAGAAAACAGCCAAATAAGGAAGGGGAGAGGGCGGTTAAGAGTGAGTGAGTGAGCGATAGGGCGGTTAAGAAGAACATGGAGAAGAAAGCAAAGGAGAAGACGGAGACGACAATGAAGACGAGAGCGGCGAGCAGGAACAATATGCCCAATAAGTAACATCTAAACTTTCAGTCCAATTTAGTTGTACCCACCAATGACTGGATTCGGATTTGCTAAGGCGTATCTGTAACAAGTAATGTAGAATATATGATCAGATACATTTAAACACACAAAATTAGATCACAGGATTCTGAGGTATATTTTTTAAGTTGCGGTCACAAAAGTACCAAACTATCTGTGCAGATCTGAATACATATCAGTACATTTCCTCTGTAGAACTTTGTCCCTTAGTCAGTATCGCGGTTAGGAATCCCCTTATTACCCCATATTTTCGTCACGTTATAACCTTATCTCTCATCACTAGTCACACGTGGTAAATATCGCCCACCATGTTACCATTATGCTGGTACCTCATAAGAATGTAATGTCCATCGATCACTTACCTGTCTCTTAAAGCCTAAAGCGACTTCAGCTGACAGTCACATATGCCATGTATTCTACCTGATATAAAATCAGGGGCAAAAACATTATCTTCTTGCGTTAGATATTAACAGACACAAAATGAACAGACATGCATTTACTGTTCAGTGCTCATCGGCGGCAGGTCAGGTGATCTTGTTGGCTGTTGATGTTGGAGTTCAATAAGTTCCTTGTGACAATAGCTGCATCAGTATTGTCACTGTTCTGTTGATACAATGGGTTTTGTCGGAGGAATGGTTGCGCAGCAGGTCGCAAGCTGTGAGATTCCTACCACTAAACCACTAGGGAAAGTTATGTCCATTGTTCTTGGAAGTGTTTAATTAGCATAACTGAATAACTGCCCAAGGGCAATTATTTATATTTAAAAACAATAAAATTGTGCTCATTTTGATCATCTTCATCATGCCTAATACATTACATGCGTATTAAATACGTATGTCCTCGTGGTGTAAGCCGTTTGATCCCCCTCATTACGGTAGTTATTTAAATAAACTCTGTCGGTCTAAAGCCCTCGCAGAGTTTATTTAAATAACTAACTTGTAAGGGTGATTAACCTATACATAACAACCAGATTGGTCTCCGCAAATGCTTCCCCAAACCATCACACTCCCACTCTCTGTAAGGCTCCACTTCCGTGTGCAACAACGTGACGTTCACCACACAGCCTGACACGTAAAGTGACGTCAGGTTGGTGGAGTTGAAACCTGCTTTTGTCGCTGAAAAGAACCCGTTGCTAATTTTGCTGTTGCCACTGATGAACTGTACAGCATTAACTTAATCGTCTAGCTCGATGTTCAAGTGTGAGTGTCATGAATTCGAACGGCTTCCAGGCTTGGAGTCAATAATGGCGTCGTGTGGACAATGTCCTGTTTATTGGATCTCTCACACCACATTAAGAACTCTTTTCTTCAGGTGAAACACCCGGAAATGACGATCGTCCTTTGGGGGTGACTCTTTGTCTTCTGGTTCTGGGCCAGTCTGCTGTTCAACCAGTTTGCCGGTGTCGTGTGACGATAGTGCCCTTTGCACAGCTCATACTTCGTGCAACATGGTCGGGGCCATGTTCCAAAACGAATTGCAGAACAGACAACGTACAGTACTGCAAGTGTTCTGTAATCGATTCTCAGGCGCATAGTTCTCTGCACACCCAGCAGGCTGTAGTGAATAAATTCAGGGTTATTTTACGACATAAACGTGCAACGCGTGGCTTTCTCTCAAGCATTATGCATGTGGCATTTATGTTCCAAGCTGATATATTGGTTTATGACAATATGATAGTGAATGAATACATGTTTACCTTTGGAGGCGTTCCTGTTCCTGTGTCTAATCACACACATATATAACTCATGTGCCTTACCTTGTGAAGATCATATAGGCGTCGGCTGACCTTGGTGCGTTAGCTAAGAGGTATCGTGCATGGTTCAAGAGAGCCGGCACTGCAGGTACAACACTTCCGTTCTTTGTTGTCTCCGTCCAAGGAGACCCAACTACTGACTGAAGTAACAGAAGAACAAATTGTAAGACACCCTTCTCCCTTGTAGTGTATACAAAGAAGTTCAACTGTTCGTTAAATATATAACAACCAAATGAATCGTCATTCCTGTTGATGACGTTACTATAGTCCGTTTGGCTCAAAAGAGGACCGATGAATTGCAATCTTACTCAAAAACTACCAAACATATAATACTCAATGAAACACTGATCATAATCAAAACATCAGGCGAACTCTGTTATTGTTTCAGAATTTATGGCCTGAAAAATATAAAAGTTGTTTAACAAACTATCATTAAAATTTTGACACAGTTCACTATTTGTTACGAGGGAGGACTGCAAAGAGTGGAACAGCCATGTGTGCGAGAAAGGATGGAGACAGCACAGCTAAATGATTCAATAACTTTGTCGGCACTTGTGCACGTGCTCCGCGTACACCTGGCTGTTCCTCTCTTTGCAGTCCTCCCTCGTAACAAACAACTCTTTTGAGCCAAACGGACTATAGCAGAGCGTAACGGTGGCAGTCACTGTACATCAGCTGTACGATCATATTGATATTGACAGAGATAGGAAGATCCCCTTGCTTTCGGTGGCAATATTGATGTACTTTGTCCAGATATTGGTAGAGACAGAAGGGTTCTGTTGCTTGCAATGGCAATGTTGATGTGCCATGTTCAAATATTGATAGAGAAAGACAGGTTCCCTTGCTGAGGTTGGCAATGCTCATGTATTACACCACCTTATCCAGATATTGATAGAGATAGAACTATTCTCCTGCTTACAGTGGCAATGTTGATGTGCTTTATCCAGATATTGATAGAGATAGAACTATTCTCCTGCTTACAGTGGCAATGTTGATGTACTTTATACAGATATTGATAGAGAAAGAAGGGTTCTCTTGCTTACAGTGGCAATGTTGATGTACTTTATACAGATATTGATAGAGAAAGAAGGGTTCTCTTGCTTACAGTGGCAATGTTGATGTACTTTATACAGATATTGATGGAGAAAGAAGGGTTCTCTTGCTTACAGTGGCAATGTTGATGTACTTTATCCAGACAGTGATGGAGAAAAGAAGGGTTCTCCTGCTTACAGTGGCAATGTCGATGTACTTTATACAGATATTGATGGAGATTCGACGTACTTTATACATATATTGATGGATAAAAAAGGGTTCTCTTGCTTACAGTGGCGATGTCGATGTACTTTATCCAGACAGTGATGGAGATGGAAGGGTCCTGTTCATTCACTGTGTCATATCGTACCTGCATCTGTAATGTCACGTCTCGATTTTAGAACAAGGCACATAGGGATAAAACGTAAAAGCATGAGAATTTCAGAGATATCTTCCAAAAGCTGTTAATAGCTGTACAGTTAAGAGATTTATGAGGTTTATTTACGTACTCCAAACTATTGACAGCACAATTGTCATGCAATTATGCATAGTAATACATGGAAATGATGCCACTTGACGTGACATGTTCATTGTAACACACAATAAAGTGCAGCACATAGACATGATGTAATGATAGTCCTGTCTACTGGTTGTCAGGTTTACCATTTCCTCCACGAAGGCATAGTACAGTCTCATGTTGGAGATGGTGACGGTAGTGTTGCCATCGGCGGCCCGAAGAAAGCTACAATAAAGGACATATGTTAAGTATTTGGAAATTGTCAGATGTACATAGGCTTTTTACTGTATATGTATATTATATATGTAGCAAAGGCTTCTGAGGTATGGTATGGTAAATAGAGCGTATGCCCCGAGACGTTAATGTGTTAATCAAAAGACCACAAAAGTCAGCATGCCTGTAATAGTATTGTTGCCCTGCCTTGGCCTCGGCATTACGGTGAGCTAATACGGGGATTGACTGGCCTGTATCAGTGTCAGTATAATGTGTGAGTGTGTATGAGTGTACACGCGCACGCTCACACACACACGAACACACACGCGCGCGCGCGCTCACATACGTATAGACCGCAACTTCAAACAAGCCGTCAACGCGACATTAAAGCCCATTTCACCTCACCGCTTTAAGTCGCTTCTGGCTATTTAACACATAGGTAGGACTTACCCAGTGTAGTCAGAGAAATCAGGGAATAGAGCCAGCTCGATGGTATAGTGTGTATGATCGTTTGACATGCCTGGAACATAACGTAAATATCCATATGTATTTAGTTCCTCATGGTACAAAACACCGTTGGTAATGGTTGAATATTTCTCTTTCGAAGTATTTCCGCAAGTACTTGACGGGGTTTAACTTTCATCACCTGTTCATCCGTGACATATAAATTGTGGTATGCTTCTAACCTTTGGTGGAGTTTGACAGAATATTAATGCCTTCTTCATTTAACACAGTGCTTTCAGTGAATGAGAATGTTTTGAATGCCACCTTCAGCAGTATTCCAACAATATGACGGCACAATAGGGTTCCCACACTATTCCAATGAGGGGTCCAGAACAAGAGTTATCGGATTAACGAACAGACACATCAGCCACCAGGCTGCCCCAACACTCTGCAATTCCTAGGAAGGTTTAAAAGAAAGACATTTAGCGGAATACCTTGTGCATTTGACGGAATGCCTTGGACATTTGACGGAATGCCTTGCTCAAGGGAAGGAAACGCTGTGTCATTATTCATACTAAAGGACACAATCTCTCGCAGCTCGTGCTGATTTCTGCTAGTGGACGCCTGGCGCTTGTCCACGTGATGTTTCTTTGGGGAGATCTTGTATGTCTGATTGTTGAGATGGATCGTCCCAGCCTGAAGAACCACAACGTCATCAGGACATATACATGTATCTTCTTACTTATATCTTTACAACGTCGTGTTAACAACATCAGAACTGGTTTAATGTCGGCAAATTAAAGATTGAATTATCGAGAACGTTTTATTCGAATAGATGATCATCGGATCATAACACGCCACTCTAAACAGAGAAGCCTCAGACCAAAACGTCACCCGTTCGTCCACCCGTGAAGGTCCGGGTTAGAATATTGAATTTCAGTAACCCATGCTTGTCGTAAGAGGCGACTAACGGGATCGGGTGATCAGGCTCGCTGACTTGGTTGACACATGTCATCGGTTCCCAATTGCGGAGACCGATGCTCATGTTGTTGATCACTGGAGTGTCTCGATCACATAACGGGTGATCACTTAGTCTACTTACCAGCAGATACACATCCTCCGTTTTTCGAGTTATGATGGCGGCCGATCCTTGTGCTGAGTTCCGATAAACTGCAGTGTTCTGTCTCAAACAACAACATTTGGTCATCATGCGATGGGTGCATAGGTATTTTTTTAAAATCATGAGTGCTTTTTCATTGTTTTTTTATCAGTATTATTATTGATTTGTGATGAATTTATGGTCAATGATACGATGTTGTGTACTGAACATAAATATTAGGGATTATAATATGGGCTTTTGTGAAATATGAAATTGTGTGCTAGGTCTTCACGACAAACAAATCTCAAAATCAAAATTCATGATCCCAAACAATTAAATACAGTCTCTGCTTACCTCATGCTGCGGGAGGTCAGTTTGAAGAACTGGTCCACGTTCATCAGTCAGATAGACAGGGTAACTCTCTATATCTCGCTCACTCCGTGTCAAATTAAGTGAAACTTCAGCGCCAGAGAGTTCAAACCGGAAGTGAAGAACATCAGGCATGTGCTTGGCGGATCTTTCATGACGAATGTGGGCAGAATGGATTAACACTGGATCCACAACATCTGTGAAATAACGCAGATTTG
Source organism: Haliotis rubra (assembly GCF_003918875.1). Taxonomy (NCBI): domain Eukaryota; kingdom Metazoa; phylum Mollusca; class Gastropoda; order Lepetellida; family Haliotidae; genus Haliotis; species Haliotis rubra. The sequence goes on from NW_025767057.1 coordinate 1,769,412, forward strand.
ATTTATCTAAAATTACCTGAAACATCTTGTCTACGTCTATTATGACTGCAATGAAAGGGACCCACAATACCCCAATGAACTAAAACAAAACAGAAACACGCTTTTGTAAGAACGGAGGATGTTTCACGCCGCTTTCAACACACGGTCGTATTATAGCAAAGGCCACAAAGAACAGTCTTCAAAAATGTGTCCCCCCTAAAGACTGAATCGGGTATGCAGTTTCATTTAACACTTAAAACTACCCAGCCATCGGAAGATTTAGTCGAATCATATCAACAAAACAGTCTTGAGGGTGAGTGTACTTAGAGATCCAGACAATGATTGTCAGTGATTGTCAACTAATTTGGGTCATATTGCCATCCACTTTCCTCCTTTTATTTCTTGTTGGCGAGGTGTCACTTGGTGTGTTCAATACGGCTAAGGGGCGGTGGGGTAGCCTAATGGTTAAAGCGTTGGCTCGTCACGCCGAAGACCCGGGTTCGAATCCCCACATGGGTACAATGTGTGAAGCCCATTTCTGGTGTCCCCCGCCGTGATGTTGCTGGAATATTGCTAAAAGCGGCGTAAAACCAAACTCAGTCAGTCAATACGGCTAATGTCACATGTAAAAACACTTACACATGGTAAACAGAAAACACCACTTACCAGAAGCACCATACTGCGATTCGTCCTTGAAGGCAAGCGAAGCAGCCGACGTTGAAACTCCTAGCAATATCAGAGTGAGTAACATCTCGGTAGGAATTAAATTGGGGAATACGTGTTATTGTATCCTTTCAAAGGACATATGTAGTGTCCAAAACGTAAAGTGCTCTAGCCGTGCTGTGACTGACGATAAGATTTGATGACATAAATATATCCAGACCCTCTATATACAGCCGGTCAACACATTTGATGACCATTACCAATAATTGCGTCAAGGGCAGTTTTATCAGGACTGGGTGGCCGAACTGATTACCATTCATCACTGATCATGGTCAATAGTTTCTCCAAAGTAAGAGCCTCGGGGTGTGGAATAACATCAACTGTGACTAAGTCTGAACATGAAATCCTTTATTTTAATGTGGAGCTTACATATAACAGCTTATTATACATTATCTTGCCGTTGACCGATATAACATCGCGTATATTGTACATAATACACGAGGCGGTGGGGGTAGCCTAGTGGTTAAAGCGTTGGCTCGTCACGTCGAAGACCCGGGTTCGATTCCCCACATGGGCACAATGTGTGAAGCCAAATTCTGGTGTCCCCCGCCGTGATATTGCTGGAATATTGCTAAAAGCGGCGTAAAACTAAAACTCAGTCAGTCAGTACATAATACGCTGTTGGGTTGATATAACTTGAGCAGTGGGGTAGCCTATTGGTTAAAGCGTTTGCTCGTCACGCCGAAGACCCGGGTTCGATTGTCCTCTTGGGTACAATGTGTGAAGCGCATTTCTGGTGTCCCCCGTTGTGGTATTGCTGGCATATTGCTAAAAGCGGTGCAAAACCATACTAGCTCACTGATATAAAGATATACAAAAGAAAGTATACCTTTGTGGAGCTATGTTTGATGGTTGATATGATGAAGTAAACAACAAATCGTTATTCCATGGCATTTGATGCGGTGTCATAGTTGTAGGCTGACGTTTGTAATGTTTCGACGACTCATCCATTTCTGTCAAATCCCATATTCAAGTGCAAACTTTCTTCCGCCCGGTGATATAAATATTGCAAGTTAGATATATTTTATGTCCGTTTCTATAGCGAGTGACTATAGCGGGACGTCGTGGCCTTGTTATATTATGTCTGTTACTGAAGTTTGTGACAAATCACAAATGTCACCGACATTATTCTTTGCAATTTCATTTTCAAACCATCCGCAAAGGGACTCAACAAAACAAGTCTGAAGTGTCAGAGTTTTCACTTGTGTACACCCCATGCGAATTACAAACATGTCTTAAGTGTTTTTCATTTTGAGAATACAGTGAGGGTGCCATATCCCATTAGGTCATTCAAATTTGTCACCATTCCCAACTGATGGACCCGGGATGACAAAAGATAGGGAGAGGACCAACACCCTCAGATACCCAGTAGAAAATCGATCACCGACAGTTGGCAAACCCACAGCACTTAGTAAAACTCTTGCTAAACTTGCCGATATGCACCCGAATGGTCAATCAGCAGAGAACAACAGCTCGTCCACATAGTCTCATCGTCCTCCAGTTTCGTAACATATGTTATAGTTAGGATCACAATTTTCCCACAAAGAAGAGATTCTAGTACCTTGTCGGGTTTGCAGTACACACTCTCGTGGTGAGGCATCTGATCGCTAGCACACAAAGCCAGAGATCTAAACCACGCAGCCACAGCGGCTTCCACGATGAACCACTTCCAGTGCTTGTTTGCCAACACAGAATTGTAGGAATTAGTTATTTATAGTTTAATTTTGTCTTGTGCAACCCCTTATAGGCCACCGTTAACTTATGAAATATTACGAATGTAATCAATCCATTAATTAACGTGTCGATAAGAAAACCTCTCGAACGCCGACACAAACATTGATGTTTAATGCAGCCAAGTGTTGATATACAACTTAATCATGTTTACGTACATAAACTGAAGGCAAAAGAAAGTATTTTGAGCTTCTAAATTGAAGTTGAATTGAAAAATAATGACGTGTTATTGTAATAATTATATCCATTTAATCACCACTCATTCCGACAGCTGTTGTGAAGAGCAACATGTGACTGGCAATGTTTTGTAAGAACATATAGATTCCATGACGACTGGTACAAGAAACTTGAAGCTACTTACTATGTATGAAATATAAATATGCGCCTAAAAAAATAATGTTTATTGATTTCCAATGATGAACTGTCTGAGATGCCCCTCAGCAGTTAAGTATTTGGGGCTTTTGTATTTTCAAAGCCCATGTAAATTAAATTTAATGCCACGTTATTGTTGGCTTTTGGGGGGTTAAGTCAAACTGAAATAGTCAGAAAGTGTCAGAGGTAACAAACAGCAATATGGCAAATATATATTTGAGGTGCATTGCTCACAATGGACACCTATAAATTTAAAGAGCTATTCTTCGTCATCATTGGAGTATGGGTCGAATTATTTCATTATTGTTTCATCATGAATATGGCGGTTCCGTTTTCCAAATTGGCAAATGGCTTGGGCAATATCCTGAAAGCAGTTGCCCTGATATCGAACAAGGTGTGTAGAGTGGAGGCTTGACACCAAGACCAATTCGAGGAAGCAATATAATGTGTAGAAAGGGCTTAGGTCTCGTTTTAGAAACAGTAGCACATACCATGTTGAGTATGGAAACCAGAGCACAGGGTATCGGAAGAAGTAAGGTCTGCATGACAACAATACTATATATTTCAAAGCACAGTGGAACGAAAGGTACTCTGAACTAGAAACAAATTAAGGAAACAAGGAGACATAGGTGGGAGGGAAGTCTGCCTGCTCCAAAACACGTGATTTACACGGTGATGGTGGTGAGATAAGGATCCGTACAGTTTGTTTGGTATTAAGCGGGATAATTTCAGATTTAAGGGTACTTGAGATATGATTGGAAGAAGTCAGTGATTGCGTTGCAATGTCGCAAGATGTCATATTTTCTGTTGACAGCACCGTTATATTGTCAGGCACCGTTTCCCAGATGAATGTTTCACGGGTACTGTTATTTCTAGGAATGCGTCTCATACGTAAAGGCCGCTGTCTTGGCCGACGAAACACAGTGTGGAATGTGGTGTATCGAAACCTCTTTTCCTTCACGAACACACAGATGGTACAGAGAATGCCCGCTCCGGCTATGGACATAATACCGATCATGATTTTGTAACTCATGTGAAGAGGAAGATCTGAAACAGAAGTCATTGAGTTGAGTTTAACGACGTTTTTTGCCAGTATTTCCATCATACCATAATGTGTTGTAGTAGGGATTGGTCAAAATAATGGTGACATAATCACTAAACTCTGATACACACACACACATATATATATATATAGATATAAATATATATGCACACACACACACGCACACACATTTATATTATATATATATAGTCCCTTTGTAAGCAAAGAGATGTGCTATATTTAGACTTGTTCTACATTTTAGACAGAATGATTTGGAAAGGGTTACATATATTTAGACCTGTTCTACAATTTAGACAGAATGATTTGGAAAGGGTTACAAGAACCTTATTCCAGAATCATCTACCTTAAAGAGGTATATATGTAGCCCTGCCTCTTATCTCACCTTACACCTCCAGCCACAAGAAGACAAGCAATGTATACGATGATCTCACTCTGGATACGCTTTTCTCTTTAGTCCAAGCTGGATTACTGTTGCTGAGAGTTGAATATCACGATCATTACCGTTATTCAATCTGCTATAACAGTACTCTTGCATAATATCATCTCTGAATGTGTACTGCCTCACAACGTTGTCCTGCCACAGGACCTTTGTGTTGATTTGATCTTAAAGTTAGTTAAGTTTACAATACAATTGTTAATTACAGCTCATTTCTCGCTTTAATGTTGGTTTCACGCCTAGTTCTTCAAGAACGTATTCCGGTTAACGTTTCAACACGAAACAAATAATGTATTTTGGGCTGTGTAACTGGGGATTTTTTAAAATTCGATTCCAGGGGAGATATCGTTGCATTTACATTGAATTTAAAATACTTTTAAAAGAATGTGTCATCAGTTGGTATGACGTTATAATCAAATGACATCACTAACCTCACTGTTACTGCTGCACGTTTTCACATTGGAGACAATGCCTGTAACTGTTTACACACATGAGTATCAGGAGAATAACTGGCTAGGATAAACAGAATCTCACCCTCATGTCATTTAATAACAAATATGTCAACACTCAAAGATAAATTTTAAAACTCGTTCCAAGTCTCGTAGTGTTGAGCCTCTATTGACTCGTGTTGATCTATTTGATGTCAACACACAGCGGGTGAAATTCTCTATATGTCAAACAGCAACTTTGTTGCTAATAATCCCGAGACCTTAGACATCCATAGAGAATACTACACGAGGTCTCATTACATACGAATTATACGAAACGAGTGTCCTTCCTATGGTATCTGACCGAGCGAAAGCGAGGTCAGATAACACAGGAAGGTCACGAGTTTCGTATAATTCGTATGTAATGAGACCGAGTGTGGTATTTTATTTATTACCCACGTCTTACATGCATTAAATTGACAAAATAGCGTATTTTTGTTAATATTTTGGTTTCAAACCGAAACCGGTTTCATAAAGAGGTTGCGGAAGAGTTTTGTACTGTAGTACAGTATTTGCATGACGTCACTGTAATGACGTCACTGCCTTTGTAACCGACGTCACGATGCATGTCAGTTGTCATCGCCTCATACAGCCTCCTACAGTAAACTACTCCGTAGCACCCCGTTTCTTGGTTTGCAGTTGCTTCATTCGGCTAACATCCCTGGTGGAAACATTGCGTTTACGTTTTTCGACGGGTATAATGTCTCAGTTCGACTCACAATTAAACAGCGACACGGCAACGTTCGCGATGTTTACATTCCCACAATGCATTTAAGTTGTAGAATGAATGGATTCACGTGTTTGTTATGAATGAAAAATAGTTACGTCAGAATGTGACCTAATTGAGAGGTCATCGGTTATCCAATCAAATCGTTAGAATCTCAGGTCAAGTCGTTACGACACAGGTCAACGCGATACGACACTCGTGTGACGTACGAGATTAGTATGCAACTACCCATACGTTGACCACGTGGGTAATAAATGTATATATTTTACACGTGCCAATATTGTGAACTATGACCGAGAGAATCATAACGGGAAACAGTGCATATTGTGAAGCTGGTTGGTTCACTTTTTCTTTCTGTCATCTAATTTACATAACTGTAATATGTATAGCTTATTCCAAAAGTTGAACTTATTTCCTGAAAATAGTAATTTACACCCTGTCTGTTTCAATAGGAACTTGTTTACTGATTTTTGCGACGATTAAACAAACGTTCAAAGTTTAGTCATTAAAGGCCAAAAATTACTGTATCTCTATTTCCTACAGAACATTAAGAGAGCACGTAGTTCGAATATCAGACTGGTGTGCTGGTATCTATTTCACCTGTAACGAATTGTTTTGAATCATTTTGGACCCGTAAAGGTCCGGGTTAGAATATTGATCTTCAGGAACCCATGCTTGTCGTAAGAGACGACTAACGGGATCGGGTGGTTAGGCCCCATGCTTGTCGTAAGAGGTGACTAACGGGATCGGGTGGGTCAGGCTCGCTGGCTTGGTTGACATATGTCATCGGTTAAGAATTGTGCAGATTGATGCTCATGCTCTTGATCACTGGATTGTCTGGTCCAGACTCGATTATTTACTGACCGCCGCCATATAGCTGGAATATTGCTGAGTGTGGCGTAAAACTAAACTTTCTCACTCACTCATTTGAATCATATGTAACAACTTCAAACAAAGTTGTAACCACGTGTTCCGGTGATTTTAAGGTGAACATGTGACTTTTCTTGAAACTGGTGAGGCCGGATACCATCACATTTTCACGATTACAGAGTTTTGGACAGTGATTCACACATAAACACATGCTTATAATATAGTCGGAATACAAGCATGGGTTTCCTATTATTCTAACGCCCTAATGTACAAATAATTCTTATCATATTATAGTAATTCCTATTTACAATATTACAGCCACCATTGAACCACGAAATGACATAATAATAGATTATAGCATAATATATGACTATACAAGAAGATGAAATATTTTGAGAATAATCCGGACAGGGATACCAATATTTTAAAAAGGGATTCATCTGGGCGCCATGTATTGTCGCTAATCCAACGTACATTTGTTTGTACACTGAATAAAAACCATTGACCACTGCACTTTGACCACGCGCATTTGCACATATTGTAACTGACCACTGCCCTTTGACCATGCCCCACACTCATTTGAACATATTGTAACTGACCACTGCCCTTTGGCCATGCCCCACACGCATTTGCACATATTGTAGCATTTGCACTTTTTCTGAATGTCCACCCATTTTGTTCTGAGGAGGTGGGGGGTGGGGTGGTGTGGTGGTGGTGATGTCATCAAATTTGTACATATGGAAATATAGAATTATGCTTAAAAAATATTGGGGGAGGGGGTTTCATTTATTTTGTACATAACATGCAGGGGGGTCACTTACTTTAACATAAATTTTATGGGGGAAGGACATTCACATTGTACATGCTTCTCCATAAACATCATCATCACCCTACTCCGACCACACCCTTGCCATAAATAATTAACGGTCCCTAAATAGGCTCGTACTCGACCGCACCTGTAGCATCCGTCACAAACATTTGAAAGTACAGTCAATTGGGAACCTTCTCCACTGATAGATGTATGAACATGATAAATACATTATGAAATTATTACGTATTTATGTTTTAGATCTCAATGAGAAAATGCCTGTTTTCTTTCATGCATAGCAACAGTCTGATACTGTTAAAATAAATAAAAATATTTTGAGATATGTATACTGCAGGTACACGTAATTTCACCTATGTTTTCTGTATAAAATCATCAAAATCATATACTGCACAATATTGTTTGAATCATTCGTAAAATCAGCACTTTTAACCCGTGAATATAACAGTGAGTTGTGATGTTTTCTGCAATTTGCTGTTAATGCATCTCGGTACATGAGGGAAGCATGGTTCAACAAAACGGTATTTTCAACAAACAACTTACGCTCCTTGCCAGCTAGGTAGTACTGGGTAGTGGGTGTATACGGGTCCAGGCATATCCCCTTCCACTGGTCACAGCCGTGCTGGCACTGTCGGCAGTCCTTGTCGCAGGTGTACCCGTACAACCCTTTCACACATCCTTCAGCGCACAGGTCAAACAGACACGCGGAGTTGTTGTTGTTGCAGTCAGGGTTGCAGGGTGTGCAGTTAACACCGTAGTACCCCGCCAAACAACTCACACAACTACCGTCGGCGCTGCAGGCGAGGCAGTTCACCGAGCATTCTGAAACCCAGGGTAAAACGAACCACGTCAAGGGTGATTTTAAAACACAAGGTATGGTTATAAACTGCATTTAGCAGTATTCTAGCAATATCGAGTAAACGGGGCATCATAGATAGTGAGTGGGTAAGTGAATTTAGTTTTACGCCGCTTTTAGCAATATTCCTGCATTATCATGGCTGTGACACCAGAGGGGAATCGAATCCGGGTCTTCGGCATTACGAACAAACGCCTTATCCACTAGGCAATTCCACCGCCCCCATCATAAATAGGCTTCATGCCTTGTTCCAATATGGACTGTGGGCTGTCCGTGTTACAAGCGGACGCATAAGCAGTAAGCTTTCCGACTGCCCTTCACTCAAGCAAATAAAGTTTAAAGATACAGGCATACAAACAAAATGTACACTTCCCAGGCAGTTGTGCCGGGCCATATCCTTATAGATATGGATTGCCGAAGCCGCTATCACTACGGTTCGAACAACTGTTCACGAGATCTATATTACCAAAACATTGGTGAATTATCTCGGGTTAAATTCAGATGAGCAAAATATGTCCTTTAGTCTAAAACAGTATAAACGGAGGTTCAATTTACTCTGTATGTTGTGATTTTAAAGGAAAACCTGTAAACCCTTTAAAGTTTAGGAACTTGTAGTTTCATTTCTATTGAATCCCGTGGTCTTTCTATTAATACTCATATTTTCTTGAAAACATATTACTCAAGCCTTTGGCAAGCATTATACATATAGTTGTGTTCCTAATATATTTTATATATGAAACACTCAAGGTATGAATCTCGTCTTTATATTATATAATTCCCACAAAATTTGATGTTTAAGGGAAATATGTATGTACGTCTTCATAGCATGTTTATCAACACGATTACGAGTTTGACTTGGATTGTTCCTAAGACATCACTGACAGGTACAACAGCTATGTTTTGAACACCCAAGGCGACCTATCCAGCTCGAATTCCTTCGGCCGATTGAAACTGCAACGACCTATTAGTATTTCGAGATAAGTTAGTAATAGATCATAGTTACGATATGGGTTCTGTCGGTACACAAATTATATCATTTCAAATGTAAATCAGTTCTAGTTAACAAGCTATGTGTATTTCTGAGAATTTGTTTTGTTTGACATTTCTCAAATTATGAAAACTGTATACAAATATCTTACCATGGGAGCCTGTGACATAGGCCAGAGTCAGCATTACCAGACTACAAAGCACGGAGACAATCCATGGTGCCATGCTTATAGTCCTGCATGGGTGTCTTCAACTGCTGCCAAGGTCGAGCACTTGCACTAGTGAGAATATGAAAGATATTACAGTCAATCATTCAATCTTTAGTCATCTTCCTAATAAGGCTGTCAAAGGCCTATAATGCATTGTCATACAGGCATGTTACGAAAACATACATTCTTAGTTTCATAGCACTGTAGTTATAGCCGAGAGCATACACTGTACATAGGAATAATAGGGAAGTCTTATGGCATCGCTTTGGTGTAACTCTTTTTCATGAAGATTTCTTGGTTTATAGCTACTTCCCTTACTTACAAAAATCGTTAAAATTCATGTATTTGTTCTCGTAATTTGGATAATTTTCTGATAATGTGTCAAGAAAATTATCGACGTGATAAAAAAAATCGAATTTTCAACAATCAAATTAAATAATTGATCTATAGTGAGACCATGATCTACATTACGAGAATAAAATCCAAATTTCGAACAAACTAAACTATATACAAATAATCAGAACAAAATTCAAAAATACGATGCCAAGAAATAAAATAATGCTTTGAAAGTGGTAACATTATGTTTTTGTAGGATATGCATTACGCAAATTTTATTCTGTAGTTTCGAAGATACACTAAAAGAAACGTTACCCTCCTACCTTATGAATTACTGAAAAGCTATCAAACATATGTTAAAAGGTATTAGTTTACAAGAAAGCTTAACAACACAGCTTTATGCAAATCATGAAAAATAATTCTCAAATGCATTCATATTCAAATTAGGTGAAATGCATCTTTTCCAGAAGAGTTAAATTGTCCTATATTCGTCCATGCCGAAATAACCAATAACAGTGATTATAACAGCAATAACTATTTAAACAAGAAACAACTGTTGTAGAGTGTGTAAAATTGTAAAATAATCATTCCTATGATTTCAGTCTTTTAGAACATTTTCTGCTGATTTGCATTAGTGAAAACAAGTAAAACGTGTCTTTGATATTGTGAAAGAATGTTTAGGAATATCTAAAAGTATCTTTGTTAACATGTTTGCTTGCAAAGTAACATTTTTCCATTTTCTGTTTACACGGCAATATCAATCGCCAAAACGCAGCATTATTCAAGAAGTATATGCATCCATTTCACATGTAAAATGATTCTATAGGGTATGAAGAGAGCCTATAATACATGATACGATACACAAGTATGAGAAATATGCCACGATTAACAGCTGAAGTGAGAGAAAGAGCCATTGGGATGGTGCAGATGGGGTCGACATACAATGCTGTTGTCAACGCCCTCGGATGCCACCGTATCACGGTTATAAAACTTATTCAGGGCTTCAGACAGACTGGGGTCACCGTAGACAGACCAAGAAGTGGACGTCCGCGCATCAAAACACCAGCTGAACATAGGTACCTCCGTCATTAAAGAAGGAGGGTAACGTTTCTTTTGGCGTTTAGTGTATATATGTTACAGGAAATATGTATAATCAGTAAATATGTATAATTACTGAAAATTTCAGTAATTATGTATAATGTCTGATTCACTCAGGAATTATGTATATTTACTGAAAGTTTCAGTAATTATACATAATTCCTGAAATATAAGAAACAAAATTATACATATTTACTGAAATCATTTGAATTACTGAAATATTAATATCACTTTTAAAATCAGTCAGATTTTCATAGATATGTCATCTTATGGTATATAAAATACAGCAGGATCAAAGGTTGAGTGTAGTTCAGTCACAACATAATTATACTTATTTATCGAAAACCATGGTCTTCACGGTATTCAAACAATAAAGGGTTTTAAGCATTTTTAGTAAGAAATACATGTTAAATGATTGAAATCATGGCCTGTAAATACATTACAGCAGCATCAAAGGTTAAGTTCAGTACAGTCACAACATGATTATACTTATTTAGGACTTTTCAAGATTTATGAGACGAACAAACGTGTTCTGATACCAAAGGAAGAATACTACAAGATCATCAGCGACCTCCTAGAAGCATCCAAGACCTCCAAGAAGACTCCTCATCAGTACTGTCTTCTTAAGAGTATGAAGTTCTTCAGTGTGGTGACACTACAGACTGATAAGAAGACGTCAGTACGAAGAAGAAACACCCCTGTACTTCATTTCCATAGAAGAGACCTATGAAGTTGTCAAACGGGGTCACATTGCGACGGGCCATGGGGGACGGGACAAAATGGTTCATGAACTGTCCAAGAAGTACGCAAACATAACCATTGAAGCATTGACCCTCTTCAAGAACCTGTGTGTTGAATGCCAGCTGCCTTAGGAATTCATGCCACTACAGCATCGACAGCTGAACCTGCTCAAGAGAATATCTTTGAGGAATCTGACACTACTGCTGGAAAATCGTCAACAATTGAACCTGCTGAGGAGATCATCTCCGAACTGAACACTATAGCGTCACATGATGAACCTAAGACTACTGAAGAGAACAGTCAACTAGATGCCATTTCATCCAACCAAGAAGCCATTCAGCTGCAGAGGAAAAGAGCGTGTGAAGCTCAAACTGAACAGGCAGAGCGTATGGTACAGAGGAGCAAGCGTGTTCTCACACCTGTCCAAGTTGGAGATAATGTAGCTGTGTACATTCCCAATGTTGATAGAGGCAGAGCTGACCCTCGGAATGTGATGGGTGTTGTGATTGAGTGCAGTGACAGCGAAATGTGTACTATAGCAGTGAAATGTACTATAGCAGTTGCTCGATAGGAAGTATGCTCGTAACCAATTCGACGTGTGTGCTACGAGACTGTACTCTGCAGATGACTTCAACACGGAGGTTTTCATTTCCCTTCGGCAAGCTGTTCACCAACACTCTTACTGTAGTGGACAAGGTTTCACTAAATGCAACTGTGCTGGCTCAAAGCGTTGTCAGACGAATCGCTGCAAGTGTTACAAGGCAAAGATTCAATGTGTTACTCAACACTCCCATGTTCAAATAAATATTCACGAACACAATGGAAAAAAATTCATGAAAATCAATGTGCTGTACCTTGTTCCTAAAAATGAAGACATATCTATGAAAACCAGACTGACTTTAAGAGTAATATCAATATTTCAGTAATTCAAATGATGTCAGTAAATATGTATAATTTTGTTTCTTAAATTTCAGGAATTATGTATAATTACTGAAAATGTCAGTAAATATACATAATTCCTGAGTGAATCAGACATTATACATAATTACTGAATTTTTCAGTAATTATACATATTTACTGATTATACATATTTCCTGTAACATATATACATATCTATAAAATCCTTCATCAAGAACATTGTCTATCACATATATAAAGGTTTTAAGCATATAGCACATTAAACTTACCCAGAGTTGAGTTGAGTTGGACGTCACATCGGCATTATTCCAGCCATATAGTGACGGGAGCAAGTGTGTATTAATATACGCTTTAACAAAACCTACCCAGAGGTGATTAGCTGATAAAGATGAAAGTGTTTGAAACATGCCTTCCTGGAATATCGACATTCCCTTTAATGTTGCTGTGTCATCCCTATCACAGCTGAACCAACAGAAGCATGGGTCACATTACGCAAGAGAAGATACCACCCACCGTGTTTAATTGTCATGCAAAGCCGGTAAACAATGGAATAAGTACCAACCTTCCTGTGTTTCGTACGTCGTAGACGTCACCAATTGGTGCAAATAAATAAAAGTGAAATCCTTTTCGTATTGATAAGGTATCTGTGCTAAATACATAGTCAACTGTACGATTCCGACAACGCTTTGAACATGTGTTAAATGAGAGGCTGACAAAGGTGATGACACAGGTGCATTGGACAGATGAGTACCAACATATACGAGCATGGTGCAGACAGACCAGGAATTCAGCGCGAATATTCGAACTGACGATACGAGGCGATAATAATAAATCACATGAAATTATTGTATGTGATGGTGGCATGTCCATTCTCATGTAAAAACACACCTACCTTGACGCCTGGACTGCAAGCCACACGAGAGTTGTCTCCCCGGGTTAATGAGTCTATCTGTTCACTGCGAGAGTTAATGTTTATTTATCTCCACCATTGCTTGTCATCATTGCAAAGCAGATTACCAGCGGTCCATATCATTTGTCATGCACTGTTTGATTGTATATTGTTTGCCGATTCTGTGTTTGAGTGTTAGGATTGGCTATCGATTTCCACTGTTTTGTGACTGATGCATTGAAAGGTCTATAAATCTGTGTTTCTAGTTGTGCAAAGTCTGACTGAATAAACATACATCCATTAAGGACGAAGAATACAAGCGCGACAGGTATTAATCCGATCCATTTGGAGCGGGGCGCGTTGTTCACTAACACTACCTTAAATCTAAGGGTTGATTTCAGTTAAATATATATGTGTTGGACCTGTGCACGTGTACATGTAAACCTTCGAACTGGGCCTAATGGAACAGATCGATGAAGTATTGAATAATGATTCAGTTGACTAAGGTCAGTCAGTTTGAGTGCACAGCTACATCACCTGTAGTGGACCTAGGTCCCGCTATGTGTGAGAGAGAGCGTGTGTGTGTGTGTGTGTGTGTGTGTGTGTGTGTGTGTGTGTGCGTGCGTGCGTGCGTGCGTGTGTCCGTGCGTGCGTCTGTGTGTGGTATGGGCGGGGTTACAGACTTTTATTTTAGAGTTTATATCCATTGTCAGTGGTTGTACTGTAATGGAAAGCCACTCTATATGGTAGCGAAAAGCGTACATAGTGCCATCGCATTTATATAAAGCGATAACATGAGACGAAAAAGTGATAACACCAGAAAGTAAACGTTTGCACGAGAAGAGAAAACTATACTGCTGCTATCTCGTGTTTATAACAATCCCGAGGACATCGATTGAGCAATGCCCCTTGGATGCCGTATCTATGCAGTGTGCCACTTTAAACCTTCATCCTTATTAAGATGTACCGACCGGTTACTATGAAACATACACAGCGTTAGATCTAACTCACTCACACATTCTCACCAGGTCAGAGCGGCTCCAAGGCGGTATTGCCGTCAACTAACATCTCCACTTATGAAGACTCATTGGCTGTAATGGAAGTACAGCCGCATTCGAAGTCAAGTGGATGTAGCGTCTGCCAAGACAGCGGAAGGCTGACGGTTCGATCCAAGGATACATCATTCCAATGAAGTTTGAACATGGCATTTGATGTTACCCTGCCTGGTGCTGGGAATAAACATAAATTGAATAGAACTAGAACTGGTCGGCTTGTGAAATAAGTGAAATACACACCAATCGAGCCGAAAGCTCCTGAATAATGTTTCATCGTTAAACTGTGTAAATGAACTCCAGCCACGCAGAGTGGGTAGTTACTACTGATGTCAGTTTGCATGTCTCTGTGTCCCGATTACTGGCGTGATGCTCATAGTATCGACCTGTGGCCTTACTGGGAAAATAGCATCCCAAATATCAACAGGACTCTGTGCCATAACTTGTTTACAGCAGCGTAGATAGAGCGACAAAATCATTACCATAGTCACAAGAAACATGTGCCAAAACGTCCATTGTACCATTCTGACCACACTATGGACATTGTTTCTTTGAATCAAGATCAAGTACTCATGGTGCAAGGTGGTCATAAAAAGGTGAACTAATGTATCAACGGTAGCCCCCATCACAAACACACGAAACACCAAGTCAATTGTTCAACTGATCAAACACATGGCCATAATGTACAAATCTGTTTGTCACAAAGAGAAATCAAATGATTGCAGCTGAAATAGTTCAGAACACATCAGCATTGTATTCAAATTCATGCTACGCCCTGAAGCAATACTAGCTGGAAATAGTAATAAATAAATAATTATAAATAACATTGGTAAAATATTGTACACCGGTGGATCGGTCACAGACAGATAGGCAAACTATTCAACCCTTCACTCAACTACCGCTGTTCATTATACCCATTGTAAATATACTCAGTAGCACCGTGCATAAATAATCAGTTTGCTTTGTATTGACAGGTGTAACAATCACCATCCGCACCGGTGTGTTATTCACAACTGCAGAGTGAAAATTCGATCAACTATTCATTAAATGATGCGTGTGCGATCGATGGCACAATTATCCAGTTTACTCATTGAAAAAGTTATTAAAACTAATCATTGTCGTCGATACATCAACTGATCGTTGTCCATTCAAATATAGTTCATTAACATTTCACTGATACCAGCCACACCTGCATGAAGTAACGGCGTTCATTCTATGTGCATGTCATGTTCATTTAGTGAGTGAGTTGGTTTTACGCCGCTTTTAGCAATATTCCAGGAATATCACGGCGGGGACACCAGAAATGGGCTTCACATTGTACCCATGTGGGGAATCGAACCCAGACCTTCGGTAATACGAGCGAACCCTTTACCCACTATGCTACCCCACCGCCTCTCTTCATGTAGTGTGAAAGATTCGTTTTATTGTAATACTAATATGTGTCCTTCTGATCACACATACATTGTTTTAACAGAAGAATCTGAAAGCACAATCTTCATGTCTCAAATATCTAACTTAACGTACAGTGGATCGTGGGTGCCAATGTGTCTCCGCGTCAGGCAGAATGAAAAGAAATAACATAACCCAAAAGGTAAATGGTACGAAATAAATGTATCATGTTGATCTTACAATTTATAATGCTGGTAATTAAAAGCTTTGGGCAAAAGGCAAGCGAAATGAAACGTATTTAGCAAGCCGATGAACATTATCGATCGTACGTTGGCGCTTCCAAAGGATGTGTACACACTAAATTTACACACACGATTTTGGAGTGATTTATAATACACTGTTGTTCAAAACAAAGTATACACCCATGTGTATGGTTGGCTAAAAATGAAACAGGATGTGCTACGGCTTCATAGGCGATATTACATTACTCATATGTCTGTCTCACGGCAGGCCATTGTTGTCAGTATAGTAACGTTAACTTTGTCATCTATTTTGCTAATGCAATTTTGCAAGAGGATACTTTCTTTTGTTCGGACGTTTACTACTTTGTCTCTGAGAAGAACGTATATGTGTTGTGTTCAAGACTGTTCCATTCTCCTGATATGGTGGCACCAACAGCAGAACGTTACGTCTATTTATAGAAACACACCAGCGGAATCGAATTCTGAAACCGGTGTAACATGAAAAAGTGCCTCGTGGTATTTTTTGTTTAGTCAGATTTTGTATGTGAGCCACCAAGAAACATATATTATTTTCTAACAAATCTTAACGTAGTCTTTCTTGCAATTGTGACTATGTGAATCGCTTTTGAACTGTCAATCTTTATGAGAAATTGTTATGTTCTCGTATAGGAAAATCGCATCTGTGATACAATACAATTCTTTCATGATTGAAGGGCGTCAACACGAAACATGAATATTGGTAATATTTTATTTCAAAAGATAAATGTAAAAAGTGCGTTTAAAAATACAATAAATAAGTAAGCAACGTCAATATAATCATATCGATCATTTTGTGCACATTGGTTGCTCATCAGTAAGAGAACATATCGTAAACATCACTGACTGATTTTAACACAAAGGGAAATATTGACGTTTCCCAAATAACGACAAATAAACAAATTGATGTAAACAAAAACATTCAAAGACCAGTAGTAAACAATGCAAATATCAAACAAAAACCCTTGAGTATATGATTGTAGTTTCCCGTGTGAAAGAATTCATTGGCACATTCAATGAGGAAAACGTGAAGGCGAAATTGATTCGTCTACATTGACACGCGGAGTGTCTGCCAGTCGATACACGTATTATCATGTTTACACCAGCCAATCCAATGGAGAAACGTACATCGTCCGGTAGAAAGGCGGTAAAGAATGAGAAAGTCTAAATTCATGGAATATCCCGGTGTGCCTACAAGAGTCTCTACATGCATTATTATATTCATGCCAACCAAGCCAGTGGCCACACGTACATCGTTCGGTAAGGAAAGGCCGTTATGATGAGAAAATCTACGTTTGTGGACTAATGAATATTTTGTGACACAAGCGAGAGACACGGATGTTAGAACTAGACACAAACATGGGATTCCGATAATAAGGTTTGTGAATAAGGCATGCCGTTCAAACGGATCTGTCCGATGTTCAGATTCAACACAAGGTCTATGGACCATCAAAGAATCAATAAAAGTGTCTGCATTTGGAGAGTGCGCTATGCTGACGTCCAACTTGCTCGGTAATCGCCAGGAAGACATTGAACGCAGCACATGGGATACCAACGGCTCTGGACAGTACAGTTTTAACGTATGAACATAAGGACCTTTGGTAATTACATATAGACTTGGTAGTAAATCTTGGATATTGCACAATCATAAAAAACCAACGCATCCTTAGACTAAGGAACTAAACATCTCACAATAAAATAAATCTAGAACGTGCAGGAAGATGGAATTGGTTAACCGGTGTACAATTCTGGGAACGCCCCTCCAGACAGATGCCATGAGCAGACCATGTATGTACGTAAATGTCATTGTTTATTCACATATACCCACGTAGTCTGTACCAAAATCGTATATTTCTTCCATGTTGGACTCACATCTGACACAGGGGGGCACTACAATTTAATTGGAGATGCTAACTCGAAGACACGTCACTCGAGTGATAATACAGAAAGGTTCTAAACTTCTTTGTGTGGCATTTAGAACCCGGTGTGACGAACAACACGTTTCATAGATTAACAACTTCTACATTGCAATAGATGCAACGTTTCGGTGTAAATGCTAACACCGTTATCAAAGGAAGTGTCTACACTGTGTAAGCATCACTATTAAGACGTCGCATCTACTGAAATAAAGAAGTTGTCGATCAATAAAACTGTTGTTCTGTTTCGATTTCTTGCAAAAATGCTACCTGATACCAAGAGTACACTACCCTTAATGTTCCTATCTCATAACGAAAGGTCAGGGATATGCCATAGGTTATGAAGCATACCAAAGGCAGGATAGGATAATAGATAACATATATTATGTATGTGGAATACATTCTGAAACACTTCCTGTGGGTAGATGCACACATAATATACTAATGGCGTATGCATCTCTTCTGCATTTATATCACATCACGTACAAACACATAATGTATCTATACTGTGTGTGAAACACATGACGTGTCGTGAAAGCGATTCAAATTCCCTAATACATAATGCACCTGTATTGTGTGTAACACACTTCACGTGTCGTGATGCACGTTATACACAATATGCATAATGCACATGCATTATGTGAGAAACACACCATGTGTGGTGATGAACATCGCCTACAGCATACATAATGCATCTGTATCGTGTGGGAAACATATTTTTTCACACACCAATGTTGATTTTGTACATGCAATGCAAATTCTGCGACAAAGCATCAATACGATCTTTAGTAAATACAACATATGTGATAAATATCAATATTGATCATGTTTATGGGATACAATATATGTGATCACCGCCGTCTCATACTTAACCACAACAGTTCAAGCTTGACATGTTATAATTAGCTTTGGTAAAATGATATGGAACACGTTAAGCGCAATACTGTTTCTATGAAAGAATCCCCAACCCGATGTGTCACGCCCAATTATGGTGGTAGGAAGTCAACATAGCATACGAAAGTTCAGAAAATAAAAAGTCAGAAACCACAACCAAACAATATGGCAATCAAGCCATTGATGACCCCAACAGTGTACAAACCTCACCTGCTAGTTTAACCACCACTATGTGCTTTTGTAGTATATTAGGAGCCAAACACTGACATATCTAATTCGATATCTAAATACATTGTCACAATGTACATTGTCAACGCTTGGTCACACTGCAAAAATCTCGGAGCGTGTAATTTATACAATTTATACAATGACACACTTTTCATACATCACATACGACACATGATATTATGCGACAAGATAATTCATATTAGGCAACAAAATGTGTATTAACATGTAAATATAAATCCAGTTTCTGATACAATAAATTCAGTATCGTCGGAACTGGGTATGTAAACAATACATATGACGTAAATATACACAATGTTCCTTGTCAGCATTACCTCGTTAAAACCATGTCGACCACCTACAACTGAAGCTCCCTTGCCTGGACTCAATCCCAGTTCAGCCAGCGCTGCTAGGAATCCATGTTGGAACTAGTTTCGTTCACGTGACTATTACAAGACTATCTACGTTACCATCTGAAAGCTGCAAGCGTATAAATTTCCATACATCTACAAAGTATACACCTAATTTCTGTTGAGCACACAATGACGTATCTTCAAAATTGGTCACTAGTTATAGGAAATCTATGCAATGGTTTGTCGCAAAATGGATCATAGTCAATCCATGCAGTATGACTACAGAAACTCCAAAGCAACACTAGGTACAATGTCGGTAACGGCACACACCGATACCACCTGGGCAGCTGCACCTACGCCAGTCAGCATGAAGCATTTTCTGAAGACAAGCATTCAGCACTGAATTTTGATCACCTTGGGTCTGGTAAGCTCTTCGCAGGGAACAAGGACTCGTAGGTGGGTGGTCCTGACCCTTCCTGGGTGGGTGGGGGTATACCTGCTGGGGATAGAGACCCGTATGGGGGAGGAGGGTGATCACACGAAAAAGGGGTGTGTCTCTCCGACGTTCTAAACGGTTGACACATGGCGTCTGCAGTCATATTACTCCTGTATAAGCTTTGTGAAGAGTAAGGGTACAAAGGGGAAGTTACGTCACTCCGATTGTTGCTAGGATACGACATGACAGATGGACTGTTTGTTGTGCTGGAGGGTGTTCGGCGCGCTGTTCGTGAAGTGTTGCGAGTACTCCTCGGCACATCGTCTTTTTCCGGGCATTTGTTATATCCACAGAATATAAACACTATAAATACTATAAATACGATTCCGATGACGAAAGCAACGATGATATTATTTGGAATGCTGTCACTTATATCCGATCTATAGTTGTTTGCATCTGAAATGAGAATGTACAATAATTATTATTTGTGACAGTTTAATTACTTGATATTTTGTGTTTTACGATCAGTTGCTTATATAGTCATTGTTGGGCTTTTAATTGTTTTGTACATTAAATGTACATCAGGATAGAGAAGATTTTTTGCAAATCTAAACGATACCTCAACCCTGAATGCAATTCAAATCACAAAAATATGTTACACAATTAACAATTGACTATGTTTACAAATCAACATATATACCTGCAGACCTATTACAAAAGTAGAAAATTTAGTGGCAGTACAATGGTAATGGCAGTATAAAGTTACTATACAATAGTAGTAGTAACTCCAATAAAGG